>NC_047104.1:53988517-54321374 GCF_902500255.1 Thalassophryne amazonica
CATGAGGTGAAAGCTGGTTCACCTCGTTGAATGGTATGTTCCAGCTTTCTTTCATTATTTAAACATTCATTATTTGTATATTATTACTCTCCCTTGGCGAGTTAGCGGGCGCATTTCCGGAAAACGTCTTACTCTGCATTTCTCGGCGTGTATCGTACATTTTAGGAAAAGCAGAAACATCCCGATGGCCGAGAAATGAACGTTGCCACATCCAATAACGAAGCTTCTGAAATTTCATTTGAAAGCGGTGGCTTAGATTTACATAAAATCTACAGAGAGGAGGTGATACACTTCACCCCGAAACTTTAATTTTTTTCAGAGTCTGTCAGATTTTGGAACCTAACCTGTGGTGATGCTGTCATTTGTGTTGCAGGATGCAATTTTACTGCCGCAAGGAACGTGCATGTGGAATGTCTCCATGATGCCGTTCGTACACACTGCATGAACATCATGTATTTCTTACACTGGAAAAAAGTCAGAATACATTGTTCTAAGGAGAAAATGCACTTTCTTATCTAACATGCCAGAATCATGAGAGAACTTTGTGAGGAGCTGACGGCGGAGCTGCCGTGGGACATTATTCTCTGGCTGCTGGATTCTTTGGTGGTGTGGACTTTACATATTTAATCTTGGAACTCATTCTATAAGTGCCCTGTTTAGTATTTTTTTCCCCTTTTGTATTTTGCTCTCCTCAGTGGAGCTGGTCAGCAGAGAATGCTTTTAACAGGCTGCGTTTATGACGTGCCGTGCACACGCACTAAGTCGTCTCACAGTCGTGCACACGCACTAAGTCGTCTCACAGTGGAGAGTGGCTGCTGCTTTTACCACGACTGCATCACAGTGAACAGTTGTCACTTAAAACCGAGTCATCTTAACATGACATCACAGTTACCTAAACTTTGCAATTAATCTGCAGCTCCTTAACGTTAGCAGCTACATTCCATTCAAGCGTGTGCTGAGACATTTTCCTCAAAGCTACATAAACACTGTTGGAAACACGCTGAAAAATGAGTACTCATGAGAACTTTGTTTTCAGCAGTCTCCGTAGCTGTTTGTTGCGAATGCAGTATACCTTGAGACCGGTCACGCAAGTGCACAAAGTGATACCAGTGTAGCATCGGATGGTCACTAACAGCCTAAATCTAAGTTATGATTTCGGTGCGACATGCCCTTTAATACATGATATATTACTATATTGGTGAACAGTGTTCAAAAGATTTAGAATTTATACAGCTGCAATACTTGTTTTATTCATATGCTGATTCATTTGCTGATTACAGGAGATTTTGTGCCTTATTCAGCTTCAGCATGATATTTCTCAATTGAGTAATTTTGTTTGCATCAAGATACTTTTGTTCAAAACAGTATACACAATAGAGCTGAAACAATTAATCGAGTTAATCGATTAAAATTGATTATTAAAATAGTTGTCAACTAACTTAGTCATCGATTAGATGCTAAATAACTGTTTTACTGCAATGTTTCTGTGTAGGCTTCTCAAGCTTCTCTACTATGTTTTACTGCAAATGTTTTGTTTCTTCCATATGATCAACTGAGCTTTGCTTTGAATCTTGAATGAATGAAGCAGTGCTTCGAGCTGCTGCTTTGTTGGTTTCATTTGTTTTATTTCGCTTTATCTTAATTTTTCTCCACTAAAACCCTAAAGAGCATATCTCTGTGAGGAATATTTACCTTTTTATGTTAAACTGACCTGATATGGTCTTCTGAACCAGTTAATAGATGTATTTTATGCTAACGCTGATGCTAATGTGTTAGCATGTCTATGGCATTTTCAATGTTAAAGTTAGCATTAAGCTGCTGGCATTTCAGCACGTTTGTGCATTTGTTTTCTGTATAATAATTAATGGCTCAGCGTTTGTTGTCGTAAAAGAGTCAAATGTATTACAAATTATAATATTTTTTAATTTATTTTTATTTATATATTAATAATAATAGCAACAATAATAGTAATAATAACTAATAATGCTACAATATAATTTTAGAGAAAGAGACATGAGTCACATGTGTCATTGTGAAATGACCACATAGTTTATACAGAGAATGTTGCACATACACTCAACAAAAATATAAATGCAACACTTTTGGTTTTGCTCCCATTTTGTATGAGATGAACTCAAAGATCTACAACTTTTTCTACATACACAATATCACCATTTCCTTCAAATATTGTTCACAAACCAGTCTAAATCTGTGATAGTGTGCACTTCTCCTTTGCTGAGATAATCCATCCCACCTCACAGGTGTGCCATACCAAGATGCTGATTAGACACCATGATTAGTGCACAGGTGTGCCTTAGACTGTCCACAATAAAAGGCCACTCTGAATGGTGCAGTTTTGTTTTATTGGGGGGGATACCAGTCAGTATCTGGTGTGACCAACATTTGCCTCATGCAGTGCAACACATCTCCTTCGCATAGAGTTGATCAGGTTGTCAATTGTGGCCTGTGGAATGTTGGTCCACTCCTCTTCAATGGCTGTGCGAAGTTGCTGGATATTGGCAGGAACTGGTACACGCAGTCGTATACGCCGGTCCAGAGCATCCCAAACATGCTCAATGGGTGACATGTCCGGTGAGTATGCCGGCCATGCAAGAACTGGGACATTTTCAGCTTCCAAGAATTGTGTACAGATCCTTGCAACATGGGGCCGTGCATTATCCTGCTGCAACATGAGGTGATGTTCTTGGATGTATGGCACAACAATGGGCCTCAGGATCTTGTCACGGTATCTCTGTGCATTCAAAATGCCATCAATAAAATGCACCTGTGTTCTTCGTCCATAACAGACGCCTGCCCTTACCATAACCCCACCGCCACCATGGGCCACTCGATCCACAACATATGACATCAGAAAACCGCTCACCCACACGACGCCACACATGCTGTCTGCCACCTGCCCTGGACAGTGTGAACCAGGATTCATCCATGAAGAGAACACCTCTCCAACGTGCCAAAAGCCAGCGAATGTGAGCATTTGCCCACTCAAGTTGGTTACGACGACGAACTGGAGTCAGGTCGAGACCCTGATGAGGACGACGAGCATGCAGATGAGCTTCCCTGAGACGGTTTCTGACAGTTTGTGCAGAAATTCTTTGGTTATGCAAACCGATTGTTTCAGCAGCTGTCCGAGTGGCTGGTCTCAGACGATCTTGGAGGTGAACATGCTGGATGTGGAGGTCCTGGGCTGGTGTGGTTACACGTGGTCTGCGGTTGTGAGGCTGGTTGGATGTACTGCCAAATTCTCTGAAACACCTTTGGAGATGGTTTATGGTAGAGAAATGAACATTCAATACACGAGCAACAGCTCTGGTTGACATTCCTGCTGTCAGCATGCCAATTGCACGCTCCCTCAAATCTTGCGACATCTGTGGCATTGTAGTCTGTGATAAAACTGCACCTTTCAGAGTGGCCTTTTATTGTGGGCAGTCTAAGGCACACCTGTGCACTAATCATGGTGTCTAATCAGCATCTTGATATGGCACAACTGTGAGGTGGGATGGATTATCTCAGCAAAGGAGAAGTGCTCACTATCACAGATTTAGACTGGTTTGTGAACAATATTTGAGGGAAATGGTGATATTGTGTATGTGGAAAAAGGTTTAGATCTTTGAGTTCATCTCATACAAAATGGGAGCAAAACCAAAAGTGTTGCGTTTATATTTTTGTTGAGTGTATTTACATGCGAGTTTTGACATTATTTCTTTGAGTTATTATTAAAAGGCCTTTATCACGCAACATCAACGTTTGAGCTTGTAACAAAGTTATAATGTTATATTCTTGTCAAAAACATCTCTGGAGTAGTGTTTTGTTTTATTTTGCACATACATACATCACCGACGCACCACAGAGATTTCCATCAGGTTTCACCCGATTATGAGCATTTTTAGATGCCTACATTGCCTACAGCAACTATCTAAATGCCTGACTAAAGTGTAATATGTTATCTTTAGTAAGATATTTTCATGAAAAAAGACACAAATGTGCAGTTTACTGCATTTTATTTTTTTCTTGTGTAAAAACACAGCTTAGATGTGGTTTGACCGAAACAAATTGTCATTAAACTTAAATAAAACAGGGATGAAGTGGAGGTGTAAAAGCCACGAGGTGTTTACAGAAAACAGCTATTTATTTCTATATTCATTTATTTATGTTCCTTGTTAGTTGGTTTTATCTTTTCTGTTGTTTTGTTTTATTGGGTTCTTTTTGTCTGTTTCTCTTAAATTGTATTATTAGTTATTATTACTATTATTGTTGTTGCTATTATTATTAATATATAAATAAATAAAAACATAATTTGTAATACATTTGACTCTTTTACAACAAACGCTAAGCCATTAATTAGTATACAGAAAACAAATGCACACAAATGTGCTGAGATGCAAACAGCTTAATGCTAACCTTAACACTGAAAACGCCATACCCATGCTAATGCGTTAGCATTGGTCCCATTTTTAAGTTATAAAAATACATCTATCAACTGTTTCAGAAGACCATTAACAGGTCAGTTTAACATAAAAACAGGTAAATATTACTCACAGACATATGCTCTTTAGGGTTTTGGCGGGGAAAAATCAAGATAAAGCGAAATAAAACAAAGAACCAATGAAGCAGCAGATCAAAGCAGTACTTCATTGGTTGAAAGCAAAGCCACACCCTGCTCTACTTGGGGAAGGTCTGCCAATGTTCCCACAAAGACAGGGAGGAGAAGGACCGTGCTTCATGGCAAGAAGTAAACAGAGAGGAGAGGAGTGAAAATTCACACAGTCCCTTCTTCCACGGTGTGGCGCCATCCACGCTGATGCTCCATGATGATCCAATGCTGCTGCTTTGATTAGCGCCGAATGGGATGTTGCTTGGACAGCGAGAGTATCATATTTCGGCCGCAAAACACGCATGACACCACGTGCGTGAGCGTATGTGTGGTTAAATTTTCCAAATGACGTAAATCCGTTGTGGTGATGGAGAACTTTAACCCATGGCATAAGAAAATGTTTTTTTGTTGTTCTTGTTGTTGTTTATATTGTGGGACATGGGTGCCAATTTGATTTTTTTTTTCAACAAACATGTTTCAGGGAAAATATATATTTGCAGTACCTTGGCCGTAAGCATTTTTTAGAACCACCACAAACCAGGCTTTGGGGATTGTGGGGTCTGGCTCCATCTCACCAATTTTTGACATTTTTTAATGATTTGGTGCATTTTCAATCAGTTCAAAGCAGGAATACACCCATTTGCTTTTACTTCAGGTGACACTATTTGCAGAACCAATCTTTCATCAGTTTTTCTGCATTCCCTTTTTCCACTCTTAAAAACGCCACACGCCATTTCCCCCTTCCCTTTGTTATCCTGTAATGCTGAAGATTTCTTTACCTAAACTGAAGATTTCTTGGCATTTGTGGTAGCCAGCTGAATGCTAATGCAAGATTCCTCCCGTGTTAATAAAACACCCAAACTACAGTTAGACTAAAAGATGCACTCTGGGTCAGTCATGCTCTCTCACAGAACAAAAACCCAGTTAAAATCGGATCACTGTTTTAAAGTCAGTGATCGGATCTTTTTTGGATCCTACTTTGCTTTCTGTTGTTTTTTTGTTTTTTTTGGTGAATATTTTAAATGAATCCTTGAGAGTGAATGGGGCAGCCACCCCACAAGTAAAAAAAAAAAAAACAAACAAAAAAAAACAAATCCACCATACCGCTCAAACAGCAATTACATAATGTTAAAAGCCTAATTTTTAGCATAGGCCAATATATGGCCATGGGGATTGCGAAGGCTTTGCATCCGTCCGTCTGTGTGTCCATCCATACATCTGTGGTCAGCATAAGTTCAGTCCTAAATACCAATATATGCTTGTCACATGTTATGTAAAAGCTAGTAAGAAATAAGCATTTCTAAAACTGAAAATGCTGTTTTTGGAACCCAGTAACGCCTCTGAACGTATTCACAAGACATTTGGTGGATGTTAGCATGGTGACGTCACAGGCTGGTAGCTAGCTGCAAAACTCAATTTCATTTGTGTGTAAATATAACCTCTGTGTATATATTATGTAAACGCTAGTGAGAAATAAACACTTCTAACACTGAAAATGCTGTTTTTTGGAACCTGATAACACCTCTGCAGTCATTTGGAAGACATTTTGCGGACGTGAGCAATTTTGAAGTTAAAAACTTTTCTTACATTAGAGAACGTGTAATTAAAATTGCTTTAATTAAAAAAAAAAGATTTAGAAATCTTTGATGTTTACCTGTGAATTAAAACCATAACTTTTCTGTTGTAGTTGAGATCATTTGTCTGATTGCTCATTAGATTTTTTTGTTTTAATTTTTTACCCAAGTTATTTAAAGTTGAGAGTTTTTTGCAGTTATGCAGTACCAATTAAAAAACTATGTAGCTTTATTTGGTAAAAATAGAAATCGGTCGAACAATTTATGAATATAAAACATTCACTCAGCTCGACAGTGATTGATTCAACATCCTGCAGCTAACAGCTAATGTTAGCTGGTAAACTTCAGCACAGCTAACATCACGTAGAATTTTTTAATTACTCACTCACCTCAAACAAATTTGCAGAAGGTTTGTTGCTCAAACTCAATCTTGGGTTATGACTCGCAGACTGAGAGCTAAACTCTCGTTTGTATGCTAACGGTGTTAGCATTTTTATCTTCATCCGTTACCTCCACTAAATGTATGATTACTGGGGGAAAAAACAGCTCATAACCTTGAATGTTGACAACAATGAAAACCGTTAGCAGAACCACCACGCAGCCCCCCTAAAATATGATTTAATAAACCCCCTTAACCCAAAACAAAAATAATCCTTCTTCTTTGGAGCTTATTGGCGGCCTGCAGACAACACGGAGCATTACCACGGCCAACTGTTTGGGCGTGGAACTGAATGAATGGATTCTGAGACATGTCAAAAATAACCTGGAAATGTTCACCACGTGAGTAAAAACTCAGATTTCTGGTAATTTCCAGAAAACTTTCATCACTGAAGATGAAATGTTCCATTCAACAAAGCATGCTCTTTCCATTGCACAAATGAAAAAACATTCATTACTTGTTTTATGTAACACCTAAAATAGATCCTTGTCATTTGATATTTTATTAATTTATAAACAAGAGAAAAGGGACTTACATGTTGGTGTGTGTCACTGGTCCTTTGAGGTCAAGAGGTACCAAACAGTTCAACACAAACTTTAAATAGCAGTCTAATTCAATCCAAAATTGTTCTCAGTCAACTTGCAAAAACAATCAGATAGTTCAAAAACAATCCAATTCTATTCATTAGAACAGTAAATTCCTTTGGAAAATACCTCCAGACATCTTACGTCGCACTGGATTTGTTTTTTTGTGTGTGTTAGAAGTAGTAATGGGCGATAGAAACGATATGTGATATAAACAATAAAAAATTAGCCTACGACAGAAATTTTAATTCTATAGGACTATCACAGTAATGCATGCTAACGGACTGAAGATGGCAGCAATGCAACAATAAGGATGCCAGCTGTTATTAATCTCCACAGAAGAAGAAGAAGATAATGCATGTTGATGACGCAATCTACTCACAACCCGCAGAAGTTAAGAGCCACAAGCTCCAACTTGCAATGCACAATTGTCATTCTGATTAAACATGGCTGAAAGGGAAATGGAGGAGCTGGTGAAAAAGACCGGTGCAACATCCATTATTTGGACTTGGTTTGGATTTAAGCCAACGAGTGGCAGCAAACAACCAAGCCTTTCTGAACCACTGAATCAATATGAAGCAATTGTGTTGAAATGGTTCAGTGTTTCGAAGCATTTGATATAATTAAATATGGCGAACTCTGCTGGCCAATCTTCAGCATAACACTTGCATGGAATAATAAGATGTGATGAAAGAGTAAGGCACCGTTATGTATTAGGGCTGCCACGATTAGTCAACTAATCAACGATTATGTCAACTATCAAAATCGTTGGCGACTAATTTCATAATCGACGTCATCTTTTTTCTCTCAAAACTGTCGCTATACCTTCTGTTGCCTTTCTGTCCTTGAAGCACATGTGCAGTAGTGGCAATCCGGGTCAGCCGTGACGTCACTGGAAAAGTTATGCTCAAACAATATCATGGCTAGCTGGAAATGAAGCTGAAAGCTTTGGGAGCCTTTTAACCACATTAAAGAGGAAAACCTGCAATGCAAAATCTGCAAGGCAGAACTTGTCTTCCACGGCAGTACAAGGGTGACGCAGAAGTATCTGAGAAGTAAACACGTTGTGGCTGATTCTGACAAACTCAGACAATCGTCTCAGCAAGCTAACTGGCTAGTTAGCCGCTAACATTAACGTTTATAGTGAGTGGCTTATATTGACAACGTTAACATTAAGGATGATGATTTCATTAGCCTTAGCACAGGTTATCTGTTTGCTGTAATGTAACGTCACGTTTGAATGTTTTTACAATGCTACGTTACAGTGCTAAAAACTATGTTCCTCTTCAATTGATGACTTTGTTACTAAGCCAACAACATGCACACCTCAGAAAACAACCTGACTTAAGTAATCTTGAACATGTTGTTAACTGACATGAGACCCCTGTCCATGGTTGGCGATCAAGGTTTCAATTGTCTTTATTTTTAGTTAGCACATCATACTCTCACGAGCACCACTAGCTTAGCTTATGGCAAAGTAAAAGTGGACACCCTCGTTTTGGCCGAACAACTATCCAGTTCCTGGACATTCTGCGGGAACAATGGAACACAGCAGGAATCATAAATTGACGTCAGGTAATGTTGTCTTGCAACTGTGTGGCTTCCAGTCACGCTGACTACCGTCCTGTTGCTGACTTGCGCTGAAACCACTTAATTCTGCGTCAAGCAGAGGACGCAAACAAAAATTAAACATGTTCAATTTTTGTCATCCGATTTGTTTCGTCCTTTGCGCCCCACGCGCTGTTGTGGCGCCGAGCTGCATCATCTCGGCACCGAGTTGCTTCCATGTGGCGTTGTCATGACGACACACAACGCAACTGGGAGCAGCCCCGGTGTGAAAGGGGCTTCAGGGTCTATGTAACCTGTTCTGAAATAGTTCCATTATAATTTATATATCATGATATATATCGTTATCGCAACAGGCTGCCATGTAGATTGCAATATGGATTTTAGGCCATAATCACCCATCCTGAGGTAGGAAAATGAGCACCGCCAATAAGCTCGTTCAACTTGTCGTCTGTCACCAAAACAAACCTTGCCATATTTGTTTTTAAAGTAAGGGCCATTGCAGTGGCAAAGGTTACGAGAGTGCTAGTATGCGCACACAGTCCGTCAATGCTTGATTGCCGCACGTACACAAACGCAATACGTTGCATTTTTACGTTAAGGTGGTTGCAGCGTGCAATGGTGGAAAACATATGGAACCAAAATTGCACGGTAAATGGAACAAAATTGCAAATGGGGCAAATGATCAAGATCATGTGATATACAAGCCACCAATTAAATGACAGGATCTATTTCGGCATTATATAAAACCAGTTGAACTTGACCTCACCTCTCGGACTTTGTCACTGTGTCCGGAGTTCTAGGGGTCGCTTGGCTTGCCCTTGTCTCTCCCCAGCAGCTCTTTCAACAGACACCTCCTGATTTTATCGTAAACCAAAGTATTTGCATCAGCAATGCCACTGGCCTTGGCTCTGGATGGCATTTCCGAACTGTTCAAAAAGTTCATCCCAATTAGAATGGTGCCCTGTGGAATAGGCTGCGAGAGCTGCGCTTTGGACTTGTTTTGGATGTTTTTGGATACACTTAACGCTCCTATGGCGACACTAAATCTGGGAAATCATACTTAGTTGAGTGAGATTTATGCACCACTGAGTATATGTATTCAGAATAGGGCTGAAACGATTAATCAAGTAATTTGAATAATTCGATTACAAAAAATGTTCAAGGCAAAGAATTTGCTTCGAGGCTTCCTTTAAAGCTGTAGTACATATGCCAGCCCTGTAGGTGGCACAGTAATGCTCCCACAAAAAACAGAGAAGACCATAAAGCATGCCCATCACTAATGTAAGAGCTAATCAATGTAGCAGGCGATGCTACAAGTTTACAAAGCCACATGCAGAGTAAAATAAAGCCTGTTAAGAGAAAGGGTCCACGCTGATTGCCTGAAATGGACACATTATGCATTTAATGTGAAGAAGTGTGTTTGTACATTTTTTTTAAAACACGGTTTGCTCCACTGGCTGCTCTACACCTCCGCAGATGAAGCGAAAGGATGCCCACTTTAAATTAATCATGTTTAACTATTCCCCCCCAAAAATGCCTATATTCAGATCTGATAAGAGTTTTTAATCAACAGGCTGTAAAGTTAATTTATCAGTGCAGCTGTTGTGGAAACGCTGAACTCCACAGCCGTTTTTCAAAGGCTTTATTTGCCAAGTATCCACAGAAAACAAGGAATTTGACTTTGGCTTCAGCTGCACTCTTTCTGTATGGCATGTATAAATATGCACTAAACACTGAATAAATCACATTAATAAAAAGTGCAAATGAAATGTGCAATAAGAAAACAAAAAAGAGAATGTCCCGTCCGCAGACTGACGATTTTACAGACTGCCTGGGCTTATGGTTTGGCAAAGCTCCAGAACTCTTAGAACCAAAGCTCCAGAACTCTTAAAAATGCAAAAAAAAAAAAAAATAATAATAATTACACGGGAAAACACACACACACACAGAGAGAGAGAGAGAGAGAGAGAGAGAGAGAGAGAGAGAGAGAGAGAGAGAGAGAGAGAGAGAGAGAGAGAGAGAGAACACCCTAAACTTAAAAATCTACATGATGGCATAGCGACAGTGTGCCACTGCATAGGGAGAGCCCTGCCACTACTGATATAGTTTAAAAACACAAAAGTACTTTTTATCCAATTACTCGATTAATTGATAAAATAATCGATAGAATACTTGATTCCAAAAATATTCGATAACAGCAGCCCTAATTCAGAATGTAACAACGGTCTACTGCACTGCTTGTGTCAGAATGATACACATACATCTCCTTTCCAACATTGCTTTTTTTTTTTTTTTGAAAGTGGGATTTCTCTCATGTGATGCAACTGTCAAATATTAGTAGGATGCTTGGAAACTTGATTCCTATCCCTAATAATGGTTTAGTATCATGACTTAAAAAAATAAATAAATAATAAATAAAACGATATACAAAAAATATTATTACTATTACTATTATTTTCTGTCGCATTTTGCGCTTTTACCTCCTGACCAAAAAAAGCAAAAATCTGCTTGTACCTCAACATATGAACCAAATGCACCACATGCCGCAGGTATGATGTTTTCTTAAAAAGAAAAAAAGAAAAGAAAAAAGTATTAATGTTTGGACTTAAAAGAAATACTGGTTCAGGCTGGTTTGGATTAAATTAATTCATTATTTTTCAGTTAGGTGCATCAATAAAAATATTCACCTGTTTGATATAAACAGTAATAACGGCCATGTGAGTACATACCCAATTTTCGACTTCTGCTTGGGCTTGGACGAAGATACAATACAGGCCTTCCTGGAAATCTTGTCTTTGGAACGTATCTTTCCATGTCCTTTATGCTCACGGTCACGGTGGATTCTGTACTGTGAAGAAGAGCTGGGGAAGCTCTCAGGGCTCATAACCCTGGGGATGTTCTTCTCCCCACGCTGCCGGGCCTTTGCAATAGCCTCTGAAATTATCCTGTTTGCCTTTTCCTGCTTGTCTTGTAGAGTAGTCTCCATCTGATGATGTGTCCTCCTTCGTGTCCTCTTCTCTGATGATGAGCTGGAAGAGGATGAAGATGATGAGGAAGAGGAGGACGATGATGAGCTGCTCTTCATTAGGGGGCTGAGGACCCGCAGTTGGCTCCCGGGACCATTGGCATTCTTTCGAGGCTAGGGAGAGAATGCAGAATAGAAAACGGCATTGAGTTTTAGAATTCAGATGCAAATTTTATACATGCAACTTGTAAATAATAAAACCATGTTGACACTCATGAAGTTGTGAATTTAACCTTTTTTACAGACTCACTTTACAGTCATGTCACACTGACTAACACATGCACACACACTGCTGGCAGGCGCTTCTGAGCAAGATGCCAAACTTCACATTCAGAGTAATTTTTAGGCCAGTGTTATGAACAAACAGGAATCAACTCTGTCCTAACATCACAACCATAGTGGCCTAGTTAGGCCAGGTCTGGAAGAATGGTCCTGCATCACCACACCAACAATTCAAGTTATTTGTACAGACTCAAACCATAAGATCTCAAATCCCTACATACAAGCAACATCTCGACCTTATCCACTGACTGTTTTTGATTGTGGGAGGAAACCGGAGTACCCGGGGAAACTCATGCAGACACAGGGAGAACATACAAACTCCACACAGAAATGGCAGGAAGCGATCCCCCAACCTTCTTGCTGTCAGGCACCAGTGCAAATCATTAAGCCACCATGCTGCCCCAGTAAGCCACCATGCCACCAGAAAGCAATTCCAGCGGTGCCCAAGGATCCTCTGAAGAGACCTGGCACAAAAGGCATGTGGTCATTGTCTTAGATCCATGGTTAGCATCCAACTCTCACAATAATACAGTAAGACAGGACACTCCAGCACCCTAAAGACTTAAAATTGTTCTCCTGCAAAGGTATCGACATTGCCAAAAGGTCTCTGGCGAGCGACCTCTCATGACCTCATTAGCTTTTCCCAGGCATCTCAAAGGCCAAGGACCCAAAGACATGGTTATGGTTAGCATTAGCATAACAACTATAATGACTGTAAGTGAAAGTGGGCAAGGTGCCTGCAAGCTGACCTACTTGGGCTAACCAAATACCACATAATACTGCTTGTTTCTACACAAATCCATAAAGTGGCACCTCACGGAATTCAGCTCAGTGCTACACATAATTTTACACTGAATGTAGCTCGGTCTGCCACTGATGGTGCCACAGCAGGTTTGAACAACTAATGCTAATATTTTGTCTACTTATTAATGGTGTCATGAAGCATATACTGTATTACAAAGCAATGCTGATATTAAGCAGTTTTGTATTTCACCAAGTATGCTCTGACACTTGACCAAGTTTGGCACTGTGTCAGCTGAGCTACAACTCAATCCACTTGGCATGAAAATTGGACACAGAGTTGTGTAGGACATCTCGAAAAGAGCAGGATTCTGGCCAAGCTCCAGAAAACATCTCACATGTTCAAAACCAGCACACATTTAACCGACCTTTCCCAAGTTGTGCTGATCTGCGCTGAGCAACATGGTGAACTCCCACCAGATGCTCTGCTAAGGAAAACTCAGCCAGGTATAAAAGCCACTTTTACCATGAAATATACGCTTAGTGGGAAACATTACACCTCCTTTGTCAAACAGTCATAGACTTGTGGAGACTAGAAAAACTGGCTAAGGCCATTCCCATGTCAAATGCTGGGAGAATTGAGATGTACCTGTCTTAATAAAAATGATTCATACTGAAGCTAACTGCAAGCTATCAACACCCATTCTGACATGAAAAAGACCATTGTTTTGCCCAAGAATTAATTTAGAGCAGGTGTACATGACTTTGAAGCTGCTTTCAGAACATGTGACGTGAAAAACCACTCTGAAATCCGAAGCAAATGGAATTCTTTTCGGGGGGGAGGGCAAGGTAAACACTGGCTTAGTGTAGCAGGCTACAGTGAGCCTTGCAGACATAAATAATCCTGCCCGCCTGATACGTGATAATATGTGAATAATAGATGGTGTGACTACGGTTATGCCAACACAAGCACCTTGTAGTGGGCCATGAGCTCCGTCGAGAGGGAACCCATAAATGGATGACCTAATCTAAAATTGTGGTGCCTAGGAGGCCCAGGCACATCCGCTTTCTTGTTTCCATCATGTAGCCTAATAAAAAGAATTTGCTTGAACCCTCACCAATAAAGTGGGGGTAGGGAATTGAATAAATAGCAACTCCCATGAAAGGAAGCAGCAATAGAAGAGGCATTGTGTTTTTATTTGTACAACGCTGTTGCATCTACTAAGAAGAGATTCTGGAATGTTCTCCACTCAAGTTAATGGTTTTAAAAAAAGCGCGGGAGGAGGGGTTCAAAGTAATTATTGAGCCGAAGAATATGGGGGAACGTAGAAGCAGGGAGGCAAAGGAAAATATAAAATTAGGCGACAGAGAAGCATAGAGAGGGGAGATAAAAATGCACCAAAAACCAAGAGCACTGCAGCTGTGTAATACATCTATAAATAACTGAAATTACAGCCTGCCAGCGCCGCAGTGATTTCAATCTCTTGAGCAGTACAGAGTCCCGTAAAAACTGTGGGGGAGAGAATGGACGGCGGAGAGTAGGCCACATTTGGGCCGGCTAGGCTTCTCACTTCCACATGCTGGTCCGGTGACTGGCAGGAAGAACTCGGTCATTTAGGACACAAACAGAATTCCGTCCTACAGAGAGGGAATTTTTTTTTTTTTTTTTTAGCAGCTTGATGGTGTAATGGAACGACGGTGGGGGTGGGGAAAGCCCCGTAAATGGAGAATAGCTTGATAAGGTGTAAAAGCAAATGAGTGTGAGCGAGTGAAGCAATGAGTTCAAGATGGCGGCGGTGCAGCAGCACGAGCCAGTAGCAGAGGAGGTTGTTCAGTTCCTGCCGGCCCCTCCTCCCTCCCTCGGCCCTCCCCCTCCAGTCTCGGCTCACTTACCCTTCCTCTTGGCCTTTTCACTGTAGACATGGTGCCGGCTTTTTTTTTTCTTCCTCTCCTCACAAAAAAGCCAGTTCTTACTCCGCTTGATCCTTCTTTTTTATTCTTAAACAAACGCACTCTTTCCTCTCTTCCGTTAACACAGCGTCCCCCCCCTCCCCACCCCTCCTCCTCCCTCCTCCCCTCAGCTCTCCTCCTCGGGCAGTAGTGCGAGAGCAGCGCCGGAGTCGTTCGTCTCCTCCTCCTCCAGCGGGCTGGGCTCAGGAGGAGCGCATGGGAGCTCGCTCGCTCGCTCGCTGCCCCCCCCCCCCCTCGCTCTCTCTCTCTCTCCCCCCCCCTCGCGGTGTGCGTCTCCTCCTCACGGGGCGACGAGAGAGCAGCGCTGTGGGCGGTAGAGGAGGTGCGTGGCAGTCCAGGAAGCTTTCATTCTGCTTCAGCCAAGCCTCCCCGTCCCCTCACTCTCGCTCCGTGTCAAAGTTGTCTTCCCCCTGTCTCCTCTCTCTCCGCGCCTTCTCTCCTCTCCGCGTCGCTCCTTCCCACTTTGCCGTTCTCCTTTGTGCTTCCTGTCGTCTCCTTCAGCGGCCAGGACAAGGTAGGTCGCTCCTTATTTTTTTTAATTCACACAAAAAGGCTTTTGTGTTCTCTTTGGCGCTTGTTTGCCCGGTTTGTTTTCCCTTCCTTTTCTCCTTCCACACTTCTCTCCTTCCTCCTCGCTCCCTGGCTGGCGCGTGTGTGTCTAGATCGAGACTCCGGCGGTAGAAAGAAAAAACAAACCACAAAGCAGCGAAACGCATCAGCATGAATATTAGAGATGTCGTTAAAACCCGGACTCGTTTCTCTCTCTCTCTCTCTCTCTCTCTCTCTCTCTCTCTCTCTCTCTCTCTCTCTCGCTTTCTCTCAGGAAGTAGGCCAGCAGATGGTGCTAGCAGTTATTACATGAACTTTCACAATTTAACCCACAAAGTACTGAATTTCCTCCCACATTATATATATATATATATATTTTTTTTTTTTTTTTTTTTTGCCAGTACTGTACTATTTATGAAACAATCACCCAATAATCATAAATGGTCAAATGGACTCAATTCCTATAGTGCTTTTACAGCTGAGGCAGACAAAGCACTTTACAATGACAAGGCATTCATTCATTCATACACACACACACTGATGTCAGTATGTTGCCATGTAAGAGACTCAACTGCACATCAGGAGCACCTTGCCCAAGGGTCCTTAATGATTTTCCAGTGTGAAGGGGAATCAAACTGAGAATCCCCTTGTCACAAGTCCATGTCTGGAATTTCCAGAAAAACAGTGAAACATCCAAACTTACGAATACCATGGTACACATACACCCCCCACCACCACCACAACAGATCAATCAGATCAACACAATCCTGTAATAAATACCCCAACATATCAGGTCAAGTCTGGGAACACGCACTGCTGCCATGACAGAACTGTCCTAGGCTCCTGGTTAGCACTTAGCAATCACCAAAGCAGATATCCAGTCCATCCTCAACACCAGAAAGTCACCATGTATCAGGTGACACATGGACAGCTCTTGGCCTTTGCCAGTTGCTGGGTTCCTCAGTGCTAAAACAGCTGCCTACTAGATCATGGTAAAGCTACTCTCACACCTGGGGAAGTTTTGTGACAAAATGGGCTAATCTACAACCCAGAACGCCTTGTCTGATTTCCCCAAGCAACTTTCACCAGACAGCATTTGATACAGAGTCCTCCCAAGTCGGCACACCTCTCAGCAGAAGTCAGAAAAGTTGATTTTGTCTGTTCCCTTCCCAGAGCTTAATAAAACTGGTGTGCATCTTGTGACTCTCCCAACAATTCTTACTGTGCTCAGCATGAAAATTTGATGCAGTCGACCCTGTAACAGGCTGACCAGAGCAATTTATATAGCGTCAAATCATAAGTAACCTCAAAATACTACAACCCCTGGCAAAAATTATGGAATCACCGGCCTCGGAGGACGTTCATTCAGTTGTTTAATTTTGTAGTAAAAAAGCAGATCACAAACATGACACAAAACTAAAGTCATTTCAAATGGCAACTTTCTGGCTTTAAGAAACACTATAAGAAATCAGGAAAAAAAAATTGTGGCAGTCAGTAAGTTACTTTTTTTAGACCAAGCAGAGGGAAAAAAATATGGAATCACTCAATTCTGAGGAAAAAATTATGGAATCATGAAAAACAAAAGAACGCTCCAACACATCACTAGTATTTTGTTACACCACCTCTGGCTTTTATAACAGCTTGCAGTCTCTGAGGCATGGACTTAATGAGTGACAAACAGTACTCTTCATCAATCTGGCTCCAACTTTCTCTGATTGCTGTTGCCAGATCAGCTTTGCAGGTTGGAGCCTTGTCATGGACCATTTTCTTGAACTTCCACCAAAGATTTTCAATTGGTTTAAGATCCGGACTATTTGCAGGCCATGACATTGACCCTATGTGTCTTTTTGCAAGGAATGTTTTCACAGTTTTTGCTCTATGGCAAGATGCATTATCATCTTGAAAAATGATTTAATCATCCCCAAACATCCTTTCAATTGATGGGATAAGAAAAGTGTCCAAAATATCAACGTAAACTTGTGCATTTATTGATGATGTAATGACAGCCATCTCCCCAGTGCCTTTACCTGACATGCAGCCCCATATCATCAATGACTGTGGAAATTTACATGTTCTCGTCAGGCAGTCATCTTTATAAATCTCATTGGAACGGCACCAAACAAAAGTTCCAGCATCATCACCTTGCCCAATGCAGATTCGAGATTCATCACTAAATATGACTTTCATCCAGTCATCCACAGTCCACGATTGCTTTTCCTTAGCCCATTGTAACCTTGTTTTTTTCTGTTTAGGTGTTAATGTTTTCTTTCGTTTAGCTTTTCTGTATGTAAATCCCATTTCCTTTAGGCGGTTTCTTACAGTTCGGTCACAGACGTTGACTCCAGTTTCCTCCCATTCGTTCCTCATTTGTTTTGTTGTGCATTTTCGATTTTTGAGACATATTGCTTTAAGTTTTCTGTCTTGACAATTTGATGTCTTCCTTGGTCTACCAGTATGTTTGCCTTTAACAACCTTCCCATGTTGTTTGTATTTGGTCCAGAGTTTAGACACAGCTGACTGTGAACAGTCAACATCTTTTGCAACATTGCGTGATGATTTACCCTCTTAAGAGTTTGATAATCCTCTCCTTTGTTTCAATTGTCATCTTTCATGTTGGAGCCATGATTCATGTCAGTCCACTTGGTGCAACAGCTCTCCAAGGTGTGTTCACTCCTTTTTAAATGCAGGCTAACGAGCAGATCTGATTTGATGCAGGTGTTAGTTTTGGGGATGAAAATTTACAGGGTGATTCCATAATTTATTCCTCAGAATTGAGTGAGTCCATATTTTTTTTTCCCTCTGCTTGGTCTAAAAAAGTAACTGTTACTGACTGCCACAATTTTTTTTCTTGATTTCTTATAGTGTTTCTTAAAGCCAGAAAGTTGCCATTTGAAATGACTTTAGTTTTGTGTCATGTCTGTGATCTGCTTTTTTTTCTACAAAATTAAACAACTGAATGAACATCCTGCGAGGCCGGTGATTCCATAATTTTTGCCAGGGGTTGTATACACAAGTAAGCCCTGAAGTTGAGATCTTACCAACCCTGTTTGCAGGCACATTGGAGACAGTGGTTCAGACAAAGTACCTAATTGTTTTTTTTTTTTTGTTTTGTTATTTTACAGGTAGAAAGCTCAAGCAGACGAAGACTCAGCAGGGTGCTAAATCTGCCATGGCCCTTCTATCACGACCAAACGTAATGTTCAAAACAAGGTTGAAAGATCATGTATATATAATAGAAGATATACCTTACTAAATTTTCATATTTTTGTGGACTGCGCTGTTGTTTTTCTAATGGTTCACTTTGTTGTAGACACGAAAAGTCATGAGCTGCGTTTTTCCTCCAGTAATCATACATTAAGTGGAGCTAATGAGTGACGCTTCCAGCTGCTAACAATGCCGTTAGCATTCAGACGAGAGTTTAACTCTTAGCTTGCGAGTCAAAACCACAAGATTAATGACTTTGAGCAATGGAGAAAAATTTGTCTGAGGGAGTGAGTGAAAATAATACATGATGTTAGTGCTCTGCTGAGGTTTATCAGCTAAAGTAGCTTTTTAACTGTCGAGCTGAGTGTTTGACCTACTTTTTATTTTTACCAAATAAAGCTACACAGTTTTAATTTTAATGCCATAACTACAAGAAAAGTCTTAACTTTAAATAACTTAGATTTTTTTTTTAATTTAAAGTTTTTGAACCATCAAGTAATCAAAGAAAATAGCACAGTGCTGTTTCATATTTCTTTATATTTTAAGAAATATATTTCTTGACCACATCAGAAACATACATTTGCAGAATGAATGAGTGAATCTACCATTAGTACATGTACACATTACTTTTTATTGTATTTGTCTAAAAATAAAGTTTTCTAATATAAGAAAAGTTTTTAGCTTCAAAATATACAGTAATCAGAAATTAATATTGAATTAAAAACATATTTTTAAGGATTTTAAGGTGGTCAAGAATTTGAAAACGGAGACAATCAATAGCTCCAAAGCTCCTGCCAAAACTAGAAAAACTCAGAAGTGAGTGAAGGTTGAACAAGCTGATGTATTAATGTGCAATAAATACTCCTATTGTTCCATTTAAATTGATACTGAGAATTATTATTTTTGAGTTCCTTGAATTGTCATTTCTTTTACGGTGTAGTTTTATGAAGCACAATGTATGTTTTTTGGATTAAAGGCTGGTAGCACAATACAAGTTGTGTTAAAAGACGGGTGGAAAAATTGACCTGACCAACAAAAAAATAACTGAGATTTTTTTTGGTGGCTAAATAGACCTGAAAATGTACCAGAATGCATCTAAGATCTCAAATTTTTCTGGGGTGAACCCCCAGAGTCGACTGCCGGGGGCTTCGGGCCTTTGGCCCTTACCAAAAGTTTTTAGTTATGGGTCACTTTCATCACTGAATGTCATGTATGAACCTTTGGAGGTACTTAGAAAATTTGTGGGGTGGGTATACGTATACACATTCCACCATATTGCCTCCAAGGTTTTCGATCTTCTCCATTACGGACTCTGTTTCTATGCTTTTCAAATCAACTAATTTAAGATTCCCAGCTATTGAGACTGGATTAGTGCAATTAGTGCAAATCCTAAATATCTGATCTGTACAGATTTTATAGTAAACCCAGTTTATACCTTAAGGGGCTTCCTACGGATTTCTTTATGTAGCAAGTGTTTTTAACATAGTACTTCACATTGCTTTGAATAATAATAATAATAATGGCATTTTCTTAAGTTATATGAAAATAACAGGGATTCATAGTCTGTAGGATTTGTATGGCTCAGGAATGACTTTTGCATGGTAAACACACACACAGATATGTATATGAAGATACACCACAATACTATACAAATCAAGGATATCAGAAGAATGTCATCTATTTAGGAATCATTTGTGATATCAAAATGCGATTATGGTGATTGGTATCCTGCCTGATCAAGACTTATACACATGCTGCTCAAAATAATTAAAGGAACATTTTTTTTAATCAACATACCATCAAGTCGATCCAACTTCTGGGACATTGATGTGGTCAGTTAAGTAGCAGAGGGGGTTGTTAATCGGTTTCATTTGCTTTGGTGTTTATGAAATGAACAATAGGTGCACTGGAGGGGCAACAATGAGACAACACCCAAAACAGGAATGGTTGTACAGGTGGAGGTCATTAACATTTTTCCCTCATCATCTTTTCTGATTGATTTTTCACTAGTGTTGCATTTGGCTGACATCACAGGCAGTACTGGTAGCATGGTGTGGTACCTGGACCCTACGGCACATCAATACGTGCCATTGGCTGAAGTTTTGCTGCATCTCCCATTGCAGTCTCAAGAGCATGGAGGAGATTTCAGGAGACAGGCAGTTACTCAGAGCTGAACAGAGCCGTAGAAGGTCCTTAACCCATCAGCAGGACCGGTATCTGCTCCTTTGTACAATGAGGCTCAAGATGAGCACTGCCAGACCTATAAAACTTATAAAACCTATAAAACATACAGTTACCAAATAGTCATCTTTTAAGCAAATGGGACATATAGGACACCGAATGAAAGCTGTCTTTATATAGAATAGACTGCATTTTGAATTATGTGGACAGCTTTCTTGTTCAGATCAGAGAGTATGCCCTCACACAAACCCCCATGTCGAAGGTTGTCAAGACAAACTCTTGACCTACATCATATGTGGCCACTTCTGCTACTCATTGGCATTCTTTGACAGATTCGTATTCCATATTGGGGTGGTTAATGACAGGGTATTAATCCAATGTTGTTATATGCCATAGTGAGACCCAGTATTTTTACTGTGACCAGTTATTTTTGTAATCTAGACTAGGGACCAACCGATTATCGGCTGGGCCGATATTTGGCTTTTGTTGCGGATATCGGTATCGGCCATTTATACCGGTCGATATGACAGTTTATTTTTGCAGCGCTGCATGTAGCGACTCACTGGTCACCAAGTTCTGCCTTCCCACCCGCATAAAAAAAAAAGAGAGAGAGAGAGAGACCACCAGTCAGGGACTAGAATGTTCCATGAGGCCACAGTGCTGCAGTGAGGTTTGAGCACAACTGAATGCAGCATCTCTGTCCGCCTATTAGAGCTGAAACAACTAATCGAGTTAATCGATTATTAAAATAGTTGTCAACTAATTTAGTCATCGATTAGTTGCTAAATAACTTTGTTTTACCACAAATGTTTCGTTTCTTCAATATAATCAACCGAGCTTTGCTTTGGATCTTGAACCAATGAAGCAGTGCTTCGAGCTGCTGCTTCATTGGTTTAATTTGTTTTATTTTGTTTTATCTTAATTTTTCCCCACTAAAACCCTAAAGAGCATATGTCTGTGAGGAATATTTACCTTTTTATGTTAAACTGACCTGTTATGGTCTTCTGAAACAGTTGATAGATGTATTCGATGCTAACGCGTTAGCATGTCTATGGCGTTTTCAATGTTAAAGTTAGCATTAAGCTGCTGGCATTTCAGCATGTTTGTGCATTTGTTTTCTGTATAATAATTAATAGCTCAGCGTTTGTTGTTGTAAAAGAGTCAAATGTATTACAAATTCTAATATTTAAAAAAATATTTTTATTTATATATTAATAATAATGATAGCAACAATAATAATAGTAATAATAACTAATAATGCTAGATTACAATTTTAGAGGAAGAGACTGGAAGTCACATGTGTCATTGTAAAATGACCACATAGTTATACAGAGAATGTTGCACATATGAGTCAGGCTACAGTTTTTGATTTAGGTTTTATGGTTAACTGGTTATGCTAATTGCTCATTTGCAGCAACAAGAATACCTCTTTTTTAACCATATATTTTATAACATTTATATGTTTCAATGTTGTTTTACACCAACTCAGCACTTTGATAAAGCAATGCCATTTGAAATAATTATTTTTGTTCTTTATTATAAACTCTTTTATTCTTTATTATTTTATATTTCAACAGCCAAGGGACATTTGACAATTTGTTGATTTTCAAGTATTTTAAGTTTTAAAATAATGTTCTGTTGTTAAATAAAGTGATGGAAATAGAGAAAATGTTTCCCTGGCACATTTAAAAAAAAATCCCCGCTAATCAGATTAATCAATTAATCGTGTCGAAACCTCATCAGATTCATCGATGATCCAAATAATTGTTTGTTGCAGCCCTACCGCCTATCAAGCTCTATCAAAATCCTTCATTAAATTATACAGAGTTTCTCTTGTGTCTGTAGCTGCTGTTAACATAAAAAAGGCTTATTTTACAGTTTAGGGGCTTCGTGTTTTCAAAAAGCCCCAAGTTTGCTCAAAGGAGAAGAACATGGCAAAGATGGTGTGAGTGAGGGGTGGAGGGAGGGAGGGAGAGAGTGGGGAAGAGAGCATGAGAGAGAGAGAGAGAGAGGAAAGGAGGAGGGGGTTCACTCATTTTAACATGAAAACAAAAGTAAATACTGTTCATTGCAACTGTTTACATAAACGATCACATGATCATTTGCGTGAACAGTGAACTTTAGCACTAAATGCTTGTTGAAGTAGCAATTTTATGATCTGAGTACCATTTTGTGTTGCTGCAATGAAATTTTGGCAAAATGGACAAGACTGCCACGTTGTTATTCAATAATCTTCATTCTTTTATTTGTGTGCAACATACACTGTCACGTCTTTTAATATATTTATTATACTTCATGGACCATAGTGAACGCTTCTTATTCGTATAAATATGATGTCCTATAAAAACAACACTATAACAAAAATTGACCTGTAAACAGGATCAAATTTATTGCCAAAATCTTTCAATTATACCTGAATCTATATATGATTTTTTTTTCAATTGATAAAATCAATAAAAATATGACTGCATATATTCTTAATAATAATATATTGAGATACAGACAGTCCACAGAAGACATTTTCCATTGATACCAATCAAAATCAGAAACAGTCCAGCAGGTAACAATATTCATCATGTCCATGACTAAATATACTAAAACAAATACTTCACAATTGTACACATATCACAAATGTGGCCATAGTTAGCCCCAGATTAATCAAAATGCCCATTACTCTAAGTGTTCTGGTTTTACAACAACAATGATGAATTCTGTTTACTTTGTTTATTGTCAAATAAATAAATAAAAATGTTAAGAAGCAGCTTATATTGATGTTTTTTTCTGCACTGCATTAATGTGTTCTTTAATGTGCTTGGATTGTGCTCGAGGCAAGTGTAATACCTCAAGACTCAGTATTTGCAGATACTCAACATTACATAACTCTGATCAGGATCGAAGGCAAAAACAACGGAATGGGGACATTCCCACGAATGTGGGCGTGACAAAAGTGGTTTACTGAGGTGAGCATGTGCAGACAAAATACTGTTTACATTTTAAATCAGAAAAGGAAACAAAATAGTTTATACAACTGACTATGGGAAAAGGGTGGACTATTTACAAAGTCTGGTTTATTCACATCATTTCATGTTTTCTGCTTTATGTCTCCTACAAGGACACAAATGACACTGACACATGCCAATGATGGTCCTTTCCAAATCTGTGCAACAGTGGCCATCAGATCCACCTGCTTGGAGAGGCTTGGAGTTTGGACTTTAAAGGAGGCCACATAATTAAACAGCAGTGTTCTCTCATGCTGAAACAAATTTCCATCAGATTATAACAGTCAGCCAATGGACATGCACTCTGACTATACTCGTAGAACAACAGCACAAAGGAAAGCAGATGAAAGTGCTCAGAGTGCAAAGTGATGCCACCCCCACATTTCAAAGTATCAAAGACATGTAGAGAAAATGGGATTTTTAAACACTCAGGTTCATAGTAACAATAAAACATGAACTTTTCATAAAGAATCCTTGTTGGTTTTCCTATTAATTTAGCATGAACTTGGAATTTTGACCTTGACCTGTGACTAAAGCCTCGGTCCCACCAAATAATGAAGGCTGAAGAACGAGCCACGCATGGGTGTGGGGTGATTATTCGAAGAATGACCCACGTTTTGATCTATCACGTATCCACTATGAAGGTGCCACTATGTGCCTCTCTGTACCTCGCATGTGCCGTGTAGCAGCCTCTAGTGAGCCACGACCAACCTGTCATTACAGCCTCGAATGGCTCGCATCAGCCACACTAAGCCAAGTAGTGCCATGATAGTGCCATGATAACGCCATGTTGGCACACGTTTAGGCATGAGTTTGGTCCAAACCTCCAGCCCTCCCACACCTGGTCCCTTCAAAGTGTGGGTTTTCAATTCACAGATTCACAACAGCATTTAAAGATGTCCCTTCTTTTTTTTTTTTTTTTTAAATGCAGTCCAAAAAGAGACACTCCAGCACTGTTCCGCAGTTGTGCGCTGTGTGCCAGGCTGCTGTCCACCTGTAATGCACCAGACCAGCTAGACCCGAACCACGGGTTCCTGGAGAGCCGCCTCTGTGCTCCTCGCTGGCTCCGCGGCTCTCTGGCTTTTCTTGCGGCTTTAAACACACAAAACTTTATGTCTGTCCGTTTATTTCTGCAAAATCGCTCTTTTGCGCACGCTCTGCTGTTGTCCTTTCATGGACAGCCGCCTCTTTGCTCTTCCTAAGCGGCTTCCTTTCCATCCGTAGCTTGCTGGTTTTATTTTTTCCCTGGCTTTAAACAATCATTTTTACAACGTGATTCCACTTTTGACTTTGTGTTCGTCCGTTTATTTCTGCAAAAGCGCTCTTTTGCGCGCGGTGCCGTTCTGCATATAGAATGAGGTGGCCGTTTTATTATATACACCTGTGGATCATTCTATATATATATATATATATATATATATATATATATATATATATATATAAAATTTCTTTATTTCTTCCGCAGCTTACAAGTCACCATGATACAACTTTTAACTTTGTGTTATGTCTTCAAAATAGCGCTTTTGCACGCACGCTGCTGTTGTCCTTTCATGGACAGCCGCCTCTGTGCTCTTGGCTTCCTTTCCATCCATGGCTTGCTGGCTTTATTTTTTTCCCTGGCTTTAAACAGTCACTTTTACAACGTGATTCCACTTTTGACTTTGTGTTCGTCCGTTTATTTCTGCAAAAGCGCTCTTTTGCGTGCGGTGCCGTTCTGCATATAGAATGAGGTGGCTGTTTTATTATATACACCTGTGGATCATTTTCTATATATATATATATATATATATATATATATATATTTGTTTATTTCTTCCGCAGCTTACAAGTTATGATACAACTTTTAACTTTGTGTTATGGCTTCAAAATCGGTCTTTTGCGCGCTCTCCACCTGTGTTGCCGCACAGCTCCTGCTCTTAGCTGCTCCACTGGAGTTATTATCTTCCATGGCTTTAAACACACATCCACTTTCACGCACTCACCCAAATTTTAACTTTGTGTTTGTCCAATATTGACTGAAATATCACTCTTTTGTGAGCTGGCGTTCTGCCTAAATGCTCGTTTGAAGCGTGATGATGAGTCACTGCCTCAGTGCGCACACACAGCGGAGCTCATGTGATCCATTAATTCCAGAAGTGATTGGAGGTATTTTCAACATCCAAGGTTTGACAGAAAATGATTAATCCACTACAAAATAATTATTTTATATAGAGTCCAGCGCACAGAGCAGGTGGAATTGTGTGCGCAAGAGAGCCGCTCCAAAAATAGTGTCTCAGGTCCTGCCTCAGTGCGCACACACAGCGGAGGTCATGTGATCCATTAACAAGATATTAAATCAACATACTTTTACATACAACAGACATCAACATACAGACACCAAATTGCTAACAAGCTAGCAAACACAGGAAGAAACATGATGTGCTTCACCTTGGCAACAATGTAGCAACCACAGGGAGAAACATGATGCACACTTCGTGAGCAAACACAAGACAAACAACAAAACGGGTAGAGCATGTGGCTGTGGATGGTGCCAAAACCTTTTGTCATTAATGAATAAAAGTGACTGCCAACTCAAACATTGCTACAGAATGTATTGAAACTTTTGCAACACCTTTGTTTTGAAGCATTGCTTTTTGAGTTTGTATCAAAGGGAGCTGTGCTAAAAGGGATCTCATTACATCATCAACTGCTTCAAAACAAGTTTCCAAATATTCCATTTGATTTGACTAGTCCCCTGTGGTGTTGAAACATATTAAAAGACAAGTGGATGCACTATTATAATGTTTTTGAATTTTATATTAACATGGGTACAATCGGAGCAGGGTCTGTCTGTCTGTCTGTCTTGGTGACAAAGTTGTGGCTCTGATTGACAATATTATCTTGTCACTGGAAAGAATGCATCAAAACAGGACTTTATATAAAATATAAATGGGCCTGTCATATTGCATGAAGCTACAGCACCTTGGTAACCGAACAGTTAATATGCAAATAAGACTGGTTGGTCTGTGTGAAGGGGAGTGGCTTCTTTTCAGTACAAACGGGGGAGGGGAGACAGGAAGGGGAATAGCAAAGCTGGTGAAAGGAACAGAAGTGTGTGTGTGTGTGTGTGTGTGTGTGTGTGTGTGTGTGTGTGTGTGTGTGTGTGTGTGTGTGTGTGTGTGTGTGTGTGTGTGTGTGTGTGTGTGTGTGTGTGTGTGTTAGGGCAGTTGCAGAAGCACAGGTGTCTGTGCATAAAAACTCCATTACTTCCTCAAAGAGTCAGCGTTAGTGCACCGCTACACTTATTTCTTGCCTGTAGCGGCGTCAAGTCCTCACTAAGTCGTCATTATGGAAATGAGCAAAGAGACCTTTGAAAACGAAGAGATGCCGGACACCCAATGGTGCTTCAGAGACTGCAGCCAGCTGTAGCACTAATGCAAAGAGGCTAAATCTGTCACCCAGAGTCTGTAATATTGTTAATAATCCACTGCCTGACTGAGAATGATAATGATCTACAGGTAAAAGCACAGATCATAGTGTGTGTGTGTATATATGTATATATATATACATATATATATATATATATATATATACACACACACACACACATATACATACATACATATGGCTGGAAATGTGCAAGGGTTATTCTGCTTCACAAAGGGGGTGACCATAGGGACTTAAACAACTATAGACCATTATCAATTATTAATAGCATTGTTAAAGTTTTTGAGAAAATCATTTTCAACCAACTATCTGATTATTTAGTTGACGATGACCTTTTATCTCCATTTCAATCTGGATTTAGAAAATATTTCTCAACAACTTCTGCCTTAATGAAGTTCACTAATGATGTTTTTACTGGTTTTGATAATAATTTATCTACTGGTGTCTTATTTATTGACCTTACCAAGGCATTTGACATGGTTGAGCGCTATCTATTGTTGGACAAATTACATTTGACTGGTCTTGATAGGCCTTCTCTTCTCTGGTTTAACTCTTATCTCCATCACCATCAACGTGTTTTTTTTTTTCAAAAATTGTCACTCTGACTTTCAAACTATCGATAAAAATGTGCCTCAGGGTTCTTCACTTGGCCCTCTTGTTATTTACTATTTTTAATCAATGACCTTCCTCTCACCTGCAAAGACTAATATTCAACTCTATGCCTATGATACTGTTATTTATTGTTCTAAACCCAATATTGCTGACATTCAGCACTCGCTTCAACATGATTTTAACTCTGTTCAATTATGGCTACAAGCTAACAAATTGCTTCTGAACAATAAAAAAAAAAAAAAAAAATCTCACTCAATGTTATTTAAGAAAAGCTCTAGATCAGCAGGTGAGCTCATTCTTGCTTCTTTGGATAATACTCCAATTGTTCCTGTTGAGCAGTTTAAATATTTAGGTGTTTGGCTTAATCTTTCTCTTTCTTTTACAAACCATATTCAGTCTATTACAAATAAAATTATATATCAATTGAAACTACTTTATCAGTCAATTAATTGTTTTAATTTTTCTGTAAGAAGATTGTCAAGCAATTATTACTCCCTATTCTTGATTATAGTGATATAGTTTATCAAAATACTTCATCTTCTCATCTTAAACCACTTAATGTAGTTTACAACAGTTTGTGTAGGTTTATTCTTCATTGCTCCTTTATGACTCACCATTGTGACCTTTATAGCCAGTTGTCCTGGCTTACTCCATCTTCCAGATGACAATTTCACTGGTTGATATTTATTTTTAAATACATTAAAGTAGACCTGTATTGAAATAAATGTGGTCAGATCTCAGAAAGAAAAAGCTGGTATGTATTTATAAGACCCTTATGAATGCAGTAAAGTAAATCTGCAAGCCCAAATTTGTAATTCAGTGGAGAAATCATTTACAAATGACAAATTTGCAGGTAAAATTTGGCCCTCAGCGAAAACTGTTTGTACATCCGGGTCATTGCAGTGACGTCCGGCAGAAGACAGAGCGCTCGCGCATTCAGTCCGATCCCGCATTGAAACTGATTTTATCTGTTAGTAATGTTACTGTTTTACACATCCTGGTTTCAGCATCCAAAAGTAAGCTGCAATGAATGTGAGATATAGCTCTGCATGCTCAAATCAGCGGCGACATCGACAGCGGGCGACGTTCTTCCCCGACGCCTCGCTCTCTGCCTCTGCTGCGCTTACTGAGTCTGCGTGCTCGGTAAACGCTGAAGCGGGCCACTCACATCGCCCCCGTGTCTGCTGTGCAGCCGGCACCACGTCCCTGTCTACTGAATGGAGGTGCAGCCAACTTGGCAAAAGTCCAGAGACTACGCTCGCCGTTTTGATGCAGAGCGGCCGGTGACACCTGTTGCTGCAAGGACAGACTTTCCACAGCGCCGCACGTCTCGGTAATCGGAGCTGCAGAGCTCCGTGGCCGCTGAGAGAGATTTATATCTTTTTAATGACTTGGATTCTTTGCGGGTCCCGCTTCTGTACCCCGCGACGGTAACACCGGAGGCGAAAGACAGTAGATTTTCAATGCGACATCACTCAACCAAACAGGCACATGAAAAAGTCCCCCAAAATAATTTTCAAGCACAAATAAAAGAAATGTGTACTCACCAAACGTGCCGCAAGACAATATGAAGTTTTAAAAAAAGTAGATCCTTCCGTATAAGACAAGAAAAAGGTGCAAATGCAAACTGACGTAAATCCACAAATTACAGATGTTGCGCGCAATGCATGCTGGGATAGGGTCTTTTCCTTGACGTCTCAGCAGCATCCCGGATGTGATGACAGTTTTGCGGAGGGCTAAATTTTAGCTATAAATTTGTCATTTTTAAATGAAGATTTCTCCGTTGAATGACAGATTTGGGCTTGCAGACTGACTTTACTACCTTCAGAAGGATCTTATGTGTAAATGTAAATCATTTTTTGGTCCAAAAATCTGACTGCATTTATTTCAATGCAGGTCTACTTTAACATTAGTTATCCAGAATATTTAAAACAAAATCTGACTCCTTTTGGTTCTTCTTATAGTTTGAGGCATGCATCTCAATCTTTTTTTGTTGTCCCACGAATTAATAAGGAAACTGGAAAATTCTCATTCAGACATAAAACACCCTTTGATTGGAACAGCCTTCCTTCCGCTATCTGCTCTATAACCTCTTTGTCTGCATTTAAAAGTGCCCTTGTACAACACCTTAAGAACATATGTAACTATTTTTGATTTTGTTTGTCCATAACAATTCATTTTTTTAATCATTTTGTATGGTAGTACTAATGGGAACGTGTTAGAGAGCTTTGTGTGTGTGGTGTGATTGGTTGTTGGTGTGTGCATGTAGTTATGTTTGTGTGTAATTAATTGTTTGTAGTTGTATAGTTGCCTTTGTTTGTATATTTTGCTATGTATGTACTGTTGCATGTCTTGCCCATTGGGTGGCTTGTTGTTATTATTGAGGACCCCCTTGAAAACAAGATTATAAATCTCAATGGGTTTATCCTTTCAAGTTATATATATATATATATATATATATGGGCATTTAATGTTGGTTTTCCGCCTTGCCGCTTACGTGTAGAAAGTTCTCCAGATTCTCTGAATCGTCTGATTATGGAATCCCTAAATTCCCTGCAATTGAACACTGAGAAACATTCTTCTTAAACTGTTGGACTATTTTTTCATGCAGTTGTTCGCAAAGTGGTGATCCTCGCCCCATCTTTGCTTGTGAACGGCTGAGCGTTTTAGGGATGCTCCTTTTATACCCAATCATGCCACTCACAATTAGTGTCCTCAGTTCCCAAATGCTTATTGAGTGTTGCTAGAAGGAAAGGTGATGTAACACAGTGGTAAACATACCACTGTCCCAGCTTTTTTGAAACGTGTTGCAGGCATCCATTTCAAATTGAGCAAATATTTGCACAAAAACAATTAAGTTTATCACTTTGAACATTAAATATCTTGTCTTTGTGGTGTATTCAATTGAATATAGGTTGAAGAGGATTTGCAAATCATTGTATTCTGTTTTTATTTACATTTCACACAATGTCCCAACTTCATTGGAATTGGGGTTGTATATATATATATATATATATATATATATATATATATATATATATATATATATATGTGTGTGTGTGTGTAAAAATAAAAACTGCAAAATCTTTTTAAATTGTGGATGCACACTGACACAACGTTAAAGCTTTTTGCAGAAAATGGTACATGCTTCTAAGTGTGTACACAACAAGTAACACAACAAATCTATTATTTCTAATATCAAACTGTGTCAGTCCTCAAAGCACGCTTAAACAAACAAACAAAAAAGCCACAGAGAGTGCAACACCTGCACCTTGCTGGCCTTGATGTCTGATCAAAAGTTAAAACAGTTATGACTGAGTTTGAGCTTTCAAGATCAGTCAAAGTCCAAGGTCATGTGCCAAAATATAAAGGTGATATGACTTTCTATTCATGTTCCACAGTAATCATAGGTTGCTAAAAACAGCCACTCTAAATGGGTTTGACCTTTTAAGGTCACCCAAGGTCAAAGGTTGCATGCAGGGTTCCTACAGCTTAAGGGAAGATAGATTTAAGAATTTTTAAATGCCCCTCGAAATTAAACATAAGACCAATGTTACAATTACCAAAAATGAATGGGGATGGGGGGAACAACAGAAATGTCTGGGAGTTAGGGACAAATTTGCTGAAGTAGTTATCGTAATGTATAACATAACTACTAGCATAAGCTGTGCTGAAAAATCTTCCCCAAAATCCCAATTTTACATTAAATTTACACTTAGATTTACAAATTAAATTTTTAAAGAATTTTGCAGGACCAATAGCTTTTCTAAATATCGTCTATGCTTAATTATTGGGGACAAAATTTTGACCTTGACATTTATCTATTTTTTCCCATCCATCCATTTTTCTATACCTGCTTTCTCCAATTAAGGATCATGGGAGGCAGGATCCTATCCCAACAATCACAGGTCATGAGGCGGGGTACACCCTGGACAGCATGCTGGTCTGTCGCAGGGGACCAGTTGTCATTGTACATACATATACACAACAAAATTTGTCCTCTGAATTTAACCCATCCTAATTACAGTTAGACACAATCCAACCACTAGGAGCAGTGAGCAGCCACAGTCCGGCGCCCAGGAACCAAATCCAGGTGTAGAGATGCTGACTTGGTCTGGGGCAGAGAAAGGACACCATAAATAAGCATGTTTTATTTAATTGTGGGAGAAAACCGGAGTGCCCATACACAGACACAAGGAGAACAAGTAAGCTCCACACAGAAAGGTCGGAAAGCGATCCCACAACCTTCTTGCTGTGAGGCATTCATGCCACCGTGAGCCACTAAGCCACCGTGCCACCCCGAAATCAAATCACTTTATCCTTGACTGTTCAATGAAGCCCCTCTATTAATCAGTCAATCAAAAACAATATTTACATTTTAACAATCTACAGGAGGCTTTGCGTGTGCATGAGCTTTTGACAAAAGCAGAAGTTATGCTAATCAAGGAATATCTGTAGATCACCCTTTGCGCTTTTGCTGGTATTAATGAGACAAATTTAACTCCATAAGAAGTTAGCTCTGAGTTAGCGGAAGTTAGCGTGCACTAGAAATACATTTGCGAGTGCACAAATTAGCCATAACTGGATTTTTAAATTAACTAGGAAGGAGTTTCATACAGAAGGCCATATTTATAACATAAAATAGATATCAATACCTTCAAAATGGAATCAGTTTGAAGAGCTTTATTTACTGCCCACATGAGCTTTTCTTCTAATAAAATTCAACAACAAAATGCTTTTTTCAGATTTCAGAGTTTCTCCCACAATAACATATTTCATAGCCAGTATAGCTGGCATTAAGGAGCCAATAAATGGAAAGGCTTCTCTGAGTGTAATGGTATGCTTCAGTGTCTCAAACATGGATGCTTGCAATAGTCAATGTAATATTTTCCATAGTTTGAGCATAAATAAACTTCACAGTTTAGTGTCAATGGGCCTCATGTATCAACGTTGCGCACTTGTGGCATAAATTTCCGGTGTAAATTTGAAGTACACCAAAGTTGCCGTGACATGTATCAAGCAGTGCACACCTGCCCATTTCCGGCGTACGCCCGACGCCCTATTGCTCCCGGTGTGTAGTGAGCGCCTTGTATGGCAGCACCCTGACATCGGGGTGAATGTGAGGCATAATTGTAAAGCGCTTTGAGCGTCTGATGCAGATGGAAAAGCGCTATATAAATGCAGTCCATTTACCATTAGAGCGTCAAAAGCGGCTGTCGTATTAATTGTTTTGTAGTATAATCAAAAAAGTGTTATTCTCTTTTCACATGTCAATGATTCTTGACATGTGGATATTTGCTCGCTCAATTAATAAGACACGCCTTATTTTTCAGATTTCTTTATTTTTTTAATTTATTTCATTATTTATTTTATGTTAACAAACGAATGGAGAAAACAAAACCTGACTGCAGCACGGGCGAAGGGAATGCGAACACTACAGTTGTAATGATCAATTTCATTGTCTAAAACGATCACACCACATAAAGTTTAGCTCAGCGCTGCTCTGGCTCCAGGCTCGAAGTCTGGAGAAAAAGGCGAGCAGCGCTTTCTTTGCGGTCAGCGCTGTGGCCACGGATCGTGCTCCATAAACCAACAATCCTGCAAAAGTGGGATTTGTATTAATTATTATGTAGTATAATCAAGAAAGTGTTATTTATCTAACATATGCATTGATTTGTATAATGGCACTGTTTATCATGTTGATCATTTTCATTTTTATGTGGATTCCAGTGCTGGTTCATTTTGGTGTATAATTTAAACCACCTCTCAACTTGGTGTATATTTTCAGCGCACCGTACGCCAACGACCACAATGATAAATGCCAAGTAGCGCAGCCATTTTGGCATACACCCCATATCCGCTCAAATATCGCCGTATGCAACGTTGATACATGAGGCCCAATGTCTGTTATTTGACTATAGTCCAAGTCTGGGTGTCCATGACAACTGTCACAGAAAATTTCAGGCCTCTAAGTCCATTATTTGCTGAATATTCTACCTTGAACATGGCTCCAGAAATGACGGCCATAATTTTTGCCTAAAAAATGGCACACCCCATGCGCACTAAATTGGCCATATCTCAGAAACTACTTGGCCTACAGGCCTCAAAGTTCACATTTGTTGTTCTGAATAGTCTGGGAATATTTGATCAAAAAGACAAAGTGCGTGAGGCCCTCGTTGAATTGACATGGAATGACCCCGCTAGCTTTTACATAATATATGAAAGACTTGCCTATAAACACAAAGCAAAGCGGTTTTGAAGAGACCAGCCACTGATGTCATGGTGCAGCTTTACTCTGATTGGCTGTCATCCCCCACCTCTCAAAAACAAAAAAGAACAGATTCAAACAGAATGTGACTATTTAGCTTCTTAAAATATGTCAAGGTTAACCACCTTAAAACTTGTCCAAGGTCTGTGTCCCAAGAATGTTTCTTGTGAATTTGAAGACTGTGGTAATAGAACTGGACTTATGCTGAACACAAACAGACGGACGGACGCCAGGTTTTCGCACCACCCGATGGCCATATGTTGGCCTCGGGTAACAATCATAATAATAATAACTAGAAGCACTCAGAGAGTGCAAACCTCCGCAAGGCCATAGGGTCACTGACCCTAAAGAGATTCCCTCCTTGGCACAGTGATCTATTCAACAATTCAGTGTTACAACCAAAACTATGATATACACTTTTCTTTCCTGTATATTTGACATCCTTGACCATGAAAACATACCACTAGAACTTGGAATCACTTTTATGTCTTTATTAGTTCAAAAGTTATTGTATAAAAATGATTTTCTTCTGGATCTAGCTCCATAACATTTGAAGCTACATCAAATCTGATGACACCTTACTGAATCAGTACAGATTCAGCTACAATTTGGTGTTAGTTGTGCATCTCCAGCTTCATTTGTCACCTCACACTGACACATTTTCTATTTTCCCTATATTTTTGCATATTCTGGATCACCAGATCTGGAATCCAGATCCGATCATCACCAAACTTTGTTGTTTTATAGAACATTTGACTATGTTACACCTTAATTTTTTTCAAGCCTTTCTGCCTTGTTTTTGTGGAGTTAGAAACTAGAATGTCAAAATTACCCCTATCCCGCAATGGTGAAGAATCCGGATCGTGATCCGGATGACCACTAAAATTTAATCACTTGTTCCTCTTGTCATTTCTAACCACTGCACAAAATTTCATCAAAATCTGTTCAAAACGTTATCCTGCTGACAAACAGACAGACAAACAAACAAACGCGACCGAAAACATAACCACCTTGGCGGAGGTAATAATAATTTTAAGCGTGGTGAAGTAACAGTGCTTAATCCTAAATGTGCTTAGTGTTAAATGGGAAAAAAAAAAAAAAAATTTTAACTGAGATAATTCAGATGCATTTTTTTTTTTTTTTTTAGTCCACAGAGTTACCTATGCTACAATTAAGGATGCTAATTACTTTTCTTACCAATTTGTTCAGTTTTTCTACAATAATAATTTAGTAACTGCAGGTTTAACATAGGGCAGCAAGGTGGCTTAGTGGTTAGCACTGTGGCGTCACAGCAAGAAGGTCGTGGGATCAATTCCCACCTGTGACCTTTGTATGTGGAGTTTGCATGTTCTCCCAGTGTTTGCGTGGATTTCCTTCGGGTGCGCCGGCTTCCTCCCACATCCAAAGACATGCAGGTTAGATGGACTGTAAACTTAGTTGTAGGTGTACGTGTGCGAGTGTGAATGCGTTTGTCTTTCTACATATGGCCTTGCGACAGACTGGCGTCCTGTCCAGGGTATACCCTTTCTCACGCCCTATGACTGCTGGGATAGGCTCCAGGCCCCTGTGACCCTTAATTGGAGGAAGCGGTTGAAGATGACGGTTGAAGTGAGGTTTAAAGTAAACTTTTTATGCTCATTTGATAAATAACCAATAAAAGTGGTCCACGTGTCAAATCAACACACAAACATTAAAAGTAACAAAATTTTATTGTTTATTGCCCTGTCAGATCAATCACGTCTTTAAGAAATTAAGAAAGCACTGTTATCATGAATGGGAAAATCTAAATTTGGTAAAAGGAAGGATGCAGGTGGGTTTGCAGGCAGAACTGCGGTTTGAGATAAATTAAAGCCGACACGTTGCAGTGATGCTTCCTCAACCAGTTAAATCCGGCATCAAATTGTTAATGATCCTTTACGCAGGAAAAAACAAAAACAAGGTCAACTGTCATACATGGTGCCCTCCAGAGAAGCTGCCAGAAATGTATTGTTACTGCACTGGTGCTGCTGCAGCGTTTGGTTGACCCCCACTGTGATCCAACACCTGTCTGTTAGCGCCGCCTCAGCAGCAAGTGTGCATTAAATGCTGCAATGTAACTATAAAAAACAACATTACAATATAGGACCGTAAATGATTATTTTCAGAGCAGATTAATCAAATTTAAAAGACAATTTTTTTTTTCTGTTTAAAAGTTCCACATATGCAGGTTTAAATTTAAATTTTAATTTTTTCTTACTTTGGTTAAGGAAATTACATGGCGGCTCTGTGGGACAAAACCTGGACTACTATTATATATAGATCATAGACTCCAGGTATAAAACAAACCGTCTGTGACACATTCCATCGGTTTTCTAAAAAAAAAAAAAGGGGGGGGGGGGGGGTTGGAGCTCAAATGGTGCCGTTCTAAATGGCCAAATCCTGGCAGCACCCAACTCAGCCTAACGCCAAGTCAACAAGAGTTGAGAAAGAGTAAAGAGATGGAGCGTGAGAAAGACTGGCATGATCTGGGCTGAACAAATGAAACCTCAATTCACTCATCTTATAATTGCCAAGCAAGCTAATGCTAACAGGCTAACATTGCTTTGGGGGTTTGATTATTTTTGCAAACTAGGTGGTGGGTTTCTTAATGGGTAACTTGGAGGCAAGCGTGGAGTAACCGTGTAGCTAACACTACAAAGCTATCAATACTTGCTAATTAGTGACAATGGTGCTAACATACAAATTAAAAACATTTTTTCATTCAGCGGAATTACTGGAACACAAACGTCTTAGATGGCCCATCAGTGTGGCACATTTCTTACTGGTCAACCAGGTACCGTTTCCCACACGAATACAGGGGTTTTTCCTCATCATCCTGTCGGTGTTCTCCTGCTGCTAATAGACACTATAGCTGCCACAAAGGACTATTTTGATAGTCGATGAGTCAACGATTATTTTTGCGATTAGCCGACTAGTTGGATCATACATAAATTGTAGCTTATCGCATGTTATTGATATTCATACCATTATCGATTCCGCTTATCAATCTGATTCCTTATCGATTCCCTTATCGATGCCTCCTGTGAATTTTCTGTGTACTAAAAGTAGGCTTTACAGGTTTTCTATGTCAACAACATTTTATTGAATCTTAAAGTAAATAAATACGAAATTGGTCACTGGACATAAATAAACTCTACGTGGTGGATCTTTGATCTCTGGACATAGACAGAAAAAAAATCTGTAGTTTTTGTCAAAAGCATTTCCTTTCAGACATTAACAGCATGGATGTCCCTCCATATGTCTGAGCTGAGCTCAGCTGGCTGCTGGAGTCTGCAGGTCGGCAGCCATACAGTCTTGGGCTGCTGCATGTCAGCCAGGACGTCTCATTTTGGGAGGGAAAAACATTTTGATCGATTGCAATTTATTGTTTGTATTACAACGTCTGGAAAGAGGTGTCATTTGATTTAAATGGCAATTTGCTTTGAAGTTATTAATTCTGAGCAGACTATATTTCTAACTTGGCTCGGTGGTGCAGCGTTTGGAGAAATGAAACGGAGGACGATTCTCCTTTCTTTCTCATAATAAGACAGGAGTCACAGTTAGTCACTTTAATCCACACAAAAGTGACTCATGATTGACATATTTTAATGGCTCAGAGGTGTTAAGAAGAGGAGATGCTGCTTCTGAAGAGGAATGAAGCAAAGATCCAACGAAGCAGCGGATCAAACCACTGCTTCATTGGTTCAAGGTTCAAAGCAAATGACTTGACTACTAAATTAGTTGTCAACGGTTTCAATAGTCGACGTAGTCATGAATAGTCGTGGCATCCCTAGTAGACGCTGTGCAAGCCCGTAGCCAAAAGGCACCGCCACCACCTTTAGGTGAAGGTCCACTTTTAAGGATACATTTTAAAGACATTTTTGCACATAAAAAATAATAATGAGGATACATGTATTTTCTATTAATAACTAAAACACAGCCACAAGTCTTTATTCAATGTTATTCAATAAATATTACTCTTTTAGTTTTACTACTACTACAATCAAGCACCATCAGGTTGGATGAGGACCATTGGTGCACAACCACCTCTAAAGCTCCTTCAGGTTGGATGGAGAGCGTCGGTGTACAGCCATTTTCAGATCTCTCCAGAGATGTTCAATCGGATTCAGGTCTGGGCTGAAAGTCAAGGACATTCACAGAGTTGTCCTGTAGCCACTCCTTTGCTATCTTGGCTGTGTGCTTATATTAGGATCATTGTCCTGCTGAAAGATGAACTGTTGCACCAGTTTGCTCCAGAGCGCTCTGGAGCAGGTTTTCATCGAGGATGTCTCTGTACATTACTGCATTTCCCTCCATCCTGACTAGTCTCCCAGTTCCTGCTGCTGAAAAACATCCCGCAGCATGATGGTGCCACCACCATGCTTCACTGTAGGGATGGTGCCTGGTTTCCTTCAAACATGACACCTGGCATTCTCCCAAAGAGTTCAATCTTTGTCTCATCAGAGCAACAAATTTTATTTCTCATGGTCTGAGAGTCCTTCAGGTGTCTTTTGGCAAACTCCAGGCGGGCTGCCATGTTCTAACGAGTTGCTTCCGTCTGGCCACTCTACCATACAGACCTGATTGGTTGATTGCTGCAGAGATGGTTGTCCTTCTGGTAGATTCTCCTCTCTTCATAGAGGAATGCTGGAGCTCTAACAGAGTGACCATCATGTTCTTGGTCACCTCCTTGACTAAAGCCCTTCTCCCCCAATTGCTCAGGTTAGACAGGCAGCCAGCTCTCGGAAGAGTCCTGGTGGATCTGAACTTCTTCCATTTATGGATGATGGAGGCCAGGGCCGCCAAAAAGTTGAGAATAATGAGAATGATTGTAGGGGCCTGTCATTGACAGGGGCCCAGAGAGGCCCCTAATACAATTATAATTCTGACAAAATGATATGATAATCAGCAATAAACTTATAATCACATGTATTTTATTTACAATGTACTGGTAACACTAAGTTTATTTGTTTTGGAAACATTTCTCAATGATCACCCCCCCCTGTATTTACATAAAATGGTTCAGTCCACCTGCTCCATCAGACAGCTGCAGAAACGTTTCACAGACAGCGAGTGCAGGAGCAGACGGCAAGATACCTCAGAGCTCAGGAAAAAAAAAAGACAAGAAAAAAAGCTCAGACAGGAGACATAAGCGAAGGGTCAGCAAGATGGGCCTGTGACGGAAAGTTCTGGAATGTTAGCCTGCCATCTGTTCCTAACTTTGTCTATAGTTTAAAAGCTAGCTCATACTTCTGAAAAAAACCCTCTGGATTCATATATTTCACTGTTGTTTTAGTTAAATAATTAATAAAGGCAAACATTTAGCAAGCTGCTCTGCTGAAAATATGATGCATGTTCTGAACACACGTCAAAAGCAGCAGAATTTGCAAAAATCTAAAAAAAAAAAGTATACAGAACTTGCCTAAGAACCAAAGCACAAAACAAATTAAACTCCAATAATAAAATAATAAATGGCAGTTAAAAAAAAAAAAGTACACGACAACAATGCCCAAAAATCCCAAATTAAAGAGCTCATAACACAGAAAAAGGTGCGATTTATAGTCCGGTGCAACTTATTCTCCGGAAAATACGGTAACGGGCATCCTTCCGCCTTATACACTATCAGGTGTACCACATTTGGTGCAACCAGGTCAATTTCATAATACCATCTTAGGGCACTAATTTTGTGATGAAATGATAGTCTGCTATCTTGGAAATGAGATTGAAAAATGTCAGAGCACAAGGTGCAGCAGATTTTTGTTCTATGTGATCACAAAATTAGTGGTGAAGTAGGTGCTTTTTTCATTGTCTACGTACACTACACGTGAAAGTGAATGCATTCAAATGCAATATTTGTCAACAATATCTTTATTTTCATAAGAAATTGACATGCAATTAATCAATAAGCCCATCCAAAAACTTAAGTACTGAAAGTCTGAGATATTTCCATTTAATGTCATCTGAGAGCCCCACAAACCTGTTAATCGATTTTCCGATTAAGTCATTTACAACTGTGTCAACTGAACATTCATGACTGCTGTTTCCTTAGCTATGAACTTAATCACTTTGCACTGATATATAAAATGTAAACAGTACCCATATAAAATTCAAAGAACTTTGTTAACCAACCACCATATTCATTTTTAAGTATTTTCTACTTTGTAGATTGTAGCACATGACATATCATGCAGTTTAGAAGATTGTAATTGTGATAATAAACTCACTAAAATATGATAACTTTGATGCTATATTTATCATTTAACATTGATAAATATATATTAAACAGATTTAATTAAATACATAACACTGTAGGTATTTTAAATAGTCATTGTGACATTGTCTACGTACACTACACCCGATGAATGGAAACTCCATATATTTGTTCTAAAATTTATTACTGTGCAATATTTGCTGTGTTTCTATGCTATGACAAGTGAATGCCAACACAAAACACATAAATAATGCTGTAGTATTGATGTACGTGGATTGTACATAAGAGTTATTTTTGGACAAATGGAACACAAATTTTCACATTTGATATTTCAAAAAGCATTCAAGCAATATATTCCAACTTTCTCACACTGTCTTTCAGGTCTGCACAAAGTAATTAACCCCAAAATATGTTTATACATGACATATTCAATGCAATATAAGGTGTTTAATCACAACATAACTTTTCTGTAAATTATGTAACAACAACAGATTTCAAGTTTCAGCTGCCTGACATCGCCCAGAACAAGCACTGTGCATACATCTAACAAATACAAACTTGAGTATTATACAATCAAAATAAACATTGATTTTTGTGTTATTTCATTATGTTTGTAATCGCTCTAAAGCAATAGCCACACATTTTGTTGTTATGCGCTGAAATAACGATGAAAATCACCTGAGGTTAAGAAGGATAAATATGCATAACATCAGGAACAACAATGAACAAATCTGGTTTTCGCAGACATTATTGCAACAGCTTACAGGCACATCAATTATCAGTCATACTGAGCACAAAAGTACTTCCCAAAGCTTGCATAACAATACTTTTTCAACAATAGTACACCTGATAGTGTACAAGGTCGCCGTAATCAGAATTGTGGATTTGTCTGCCTGTTTGGGCCTTTTGTGATATTTGTAGTAAATATGCCCAAAATACCCCAAGGGTCAGCATGACCAACAGATTAAACTAAAAAAAAAAAAAAAAAAGACATGTTGCAACACATACAAATGCCCTCTTTCAAACATCCCTCACAGTTCTTTGCAAATGCAGGTATTAATGACGCACCCTGGGCACAATTAACCAATCCTGGTATAGCAGAGGTGTGTGCGTGTGTCATCACAAACAGCTCCCATCCAACAAGGTTTGACAGGGTTTTGACAGGTCATTAGCTCTCTATTATGCATCCAGCTAATTACGCTCCACATTTAATCAGGTTCAGTAGTGACAGCCTTTCCCAAAACTGACGAAAGAGGACAGATCCACGTAATGTTTCAGGTATGATGAGCTGCAGTGATTTTTGCAAAGGCAGGGTTGGGCACTAGGGGGAGACATTGAGGGAGACAGAGAGCAGCAACACAAGAGGAAAAGATGTCTGTCATCACAGTTAGTGAGGCCAGTCGTCATGTCAAAAAAGGCCTGTGGAGCTCCAGTTACCAGGGGACACCAGTCAGACTGTTCTCACCTAAATGCTACAAGAGACTCGTGTAAGTGTTTGTGTGGGTTACACCATGTTATATGTTCATTCCCTTATCCAACTGGAAACAAAAGTGTCACCAGCCTCCTGAAGGACAACACAGCCATCCGGAACCTGTTCACAGCCCTGATCAACAGGCCAGCATCACATGCCTATGGTGGCAGTGACAGGCCACAACACTTCCAAATTAAGAAGACAATAACAAATGCAGATGGTGCATAATAATACCGAAGCCACCTGCATCATCAATTCAACAAGTAGTTGCATCAAAAAACATCCTGCAAATTGAAAAAGTGTTTACAGAAGAAAATGTAATATGAAACAATGTAATAGGACAACACATCTCCTGCAAATTCACAGCACATACAGTCACGACTAAAACACGAACAACATAAAAAGTAACTTTGTTTTGCTTATGTAAAATACTGTGGATCTGTATGCTACCACAGAATGGTGCCATCTGCTGCACGTCTGGCCTTCTTGGGAATAATCTTATCACATGCACAAAAGAAATTATGAGCAGGTGTGGTTGCAGTTACATGTGGCTTGAAAACAACTTGTTTTTCCGATTTCTTTAATTTCCAAAGCCTAGATCTGGTGGTCACCAGAAATTGTGACATTTAACCATTTTAAAAAATTTATGTGAGTTTATACTAATACAGAACATAAAACAAGGACTGACCCTCTGAATGTGGGAAACAAACATGTTTTGTTCTATGTTTTTTTTCCTGCCTTTCCTGGCTTCTATGTTTTCCAGCTTCTAAAGTAAAAGACTAGTGCAAAAAGCGCCACTGACAGCCAAATTTTAAAATATATTCTAAATATAAGAGGTGGGCTGTGCTAACTTGTGAGTCAGACCTGCTTTGGGCTGGCTGTTTGAGATCACTTATGTAAAGGGTCAAGTGGGCTTCTAATGATTCAGCAAGTATTTAAATCAAATAAAAATAGAGCAAAACTGAAATTTCAACATGAGATCACCAATGTCATCCCTTCACATCTTAATCACTCAGACTGGGGGTATCATGGGGGTATCATCTCTTTGCATCTCATCTAATGAGTAGCAAATTAGGAGCTTCTAAACAACTCTCAAATTCGGGCAGTTTGTTGTATTTCCACGTTCACTTACCAGCCTTCCACGAGTCTTGTTCGGGTTCGGGTAGTAGGTTGGATTTGGAGGGCTCTCTGTTGGGACTGTTTACACAGAGACTGCTACCTGCTGCTTTGGACTTGAACTAACAGTCTTTTTCAAGACTTTTTTACTTTTTTTTACTTTTTTACTTTTTAATTTTTTTTAACTTTTTACTGTGCTCCAACGCCTAAGGAAGACCTCTAACGGTCGAAACATCGCGACGGAGCACTTTTATCAGCTAACTTTTATTAGCGTTGGCAGGCTAACTAGCTTGCTAACGCTTTCGTTTTTATTTATTTATTTTTTTTTTATTTTAGCACCGTTGTCGTGCGTTGCCTGTGCTGCTTCATGGCCTGTTTGGTGCCTTGATTGGGGCACTCCTTCTGCTGAATCACCTTTGGATTATTTGCACATTATTTACTTTGTGTGTTTTTGGGAATCCGCTAGCTTAGCGTAGCTACTAGCTCTTAGCCGATTTAGCATGGCGGCTTCTCCTGTCTCTCCCGCACTTTTCTGCTCTGGGTGTGAAATGTTTAGTTATTCCTCGGCCTCCTTTAGCAGTAACGGTACTTGTAATAAGTGCAGCTTATTCGTAGCTTTGGAGGCCAGGCTGGGCGAAGTGGAGGCTCGGCTCCGCACCGTGGAAAATGCTACAGCTAGCCAGGCCCCTGTAGTCGGTGCGGACCAAGGTAGCTTAGCCGCCGTTAGTTCCCCCCTGGCAGATCCCGTGCAGTCGGGAAAGCAGGCTGACTGGGTGACTGTGAGGAGGAAGCGTAGTCCTAAACAGAAGCCCCGTGTACACCGTCAACCCGTTCACATCTCTAACCGTTTTTCCCCACTCGACGACACACCCGCCGAGGATCAAACTCTGGTTATTGGCGACTCTGTTTTGAGAAATGTGAAGTTAGCGACACCAGCAACCATTGTCAATTGTCTTCCGGGGGCCAGAGCAGGCGACATCGAAGGACATTTGAAATTGCTGGCTAAGGCTAAGCGTAAATTTGGTAAGATTGTAATTCACGTCGGCAGTAATGACACTCGGTTACGCCAATCGGAGGTCACTAAAATTAACATTAAATCGGTGTGTAACTTTGCAAAAACAATGTCGGACTCTGTTGTTTTCTCTGGGCCCCTCCCCAATCAGACCGGGAGTGACATGTTTAGCCGCATGTTCTCCTTGAATTGCTGGCTGTGTGAGTGGTGTCCAAAAAATGAGGTGGGCTTCATTGATAATTGGCAAAGCTTCTGGGGAAAACCTGGTCTTGTTAGGAGAGACGGCATCCATCCCACTTTAGAGGGAGCAGCTCTCATTTCTAGAAATCTGGCCAATTTTTTTGGATCCTCCAAACTGTGACTGTCTAGCGTTGGGACCAGGAGGCAGAGCTGTGGTCTTATACACCTCTCTGCAGCTTCTCTCCCCCTGCCATCCCCTTATTACCCCATCCCCGTAGAGACGGTGCCTGCTCCCAGACCACCAATAACTAGCAAAAATCTATTTAAGCATAAAAATTCAAAAAGAAAAAATAATATAGCACCTTCAATTGCACCACAGACTAAAACAGTTAAATGTGGTCTATTAAACATTAGGTCTCTTTCTTCTAAGTCCCTGTTGGTAAATGATATAATAATTGATCAACGTATTGATTTATTCTGCCTAACAGAAACTTGGTTACAGCAGGATGAATATGTTAGTTTAAATGAGTCAACACCCCCGAGTCACACTAACTGTCAGAATGCTCGTAGCACGGGCCGGGGCGGAGGATTAGCAGCAATCTTCCATTCCAGCTTATTAATTAATCAAAAACCTAGACAGAGCTTTAATTCATTTGAAAGCTTGTCTCTTAGTCTTGTCCATCCAAATTGGAAGTCCCAAAAACCAGTTTTATTTGTTATTATCTATCGTCCACCTGGTCGTTACTGTGAGTTTCTCTGTGAATTTTCAGACCTTTTGTCTGACTTAGTGCTTAGCTCAGATAAGATAATTATAGTGGGCGATTTTAACATCCACACAGATGCTGAGAATGACAGCCTCAACACTGCATTTAATCTATTATTAGACTCTATCGGCTTTGCTCAAAAAGTAAATGAGTCCACCCACCACTTTAATCATATTTTAGATCTTGTTCTGACTTATGGTATGGAAATAGAAGACTTAACAGTATTCCCTGAAAACTCCCTTCTGTCTGATCATTTTTTAATAACATTTACATTTACCCTGATGGACTACCCTGCAGTGGGGAATAAGTTTCATTACACTAGAAGTCTTTCAGAAAGCGCTGTAACTAGGTTTAAGGATATGATTCCTTCTTTATGTTCTCTAATGTCATATACCAACACAGAGCAGAGTAGCTACCTAAATAAACTCTGTAAGGGAGCTAGAGTATCTCGTCAATAGTTTTACATCCTCATTGAAGACAACTTTGGATGCTGTAGCTCCTCTGAAAAAGAGAGCTTTAAATCAGAAGTGTCTGACTCCGTGGTATAACTCACAAACTCGTAGCTTAAAGCAGATAACCCGTAAGTTGGAGAGGAAATGGCGTCTCACTAATTTAGAAGATCTTCACTTAGCCTGGAAAAAGAGTTTGTTGCTCTATAAGAAAGCCCTCCGTGAAGCTAGGACATCTTTCTACTCATCACTAATTGAAGAAAATAAGAACAACCCCAGGTTTCTTTTCAGCACTGTAGCCAGGCTGACAAAGAGTCAGAGCTCTATTGAGCTGAGTATTCCATTAACTTTAACTAGTGATGACTTCATGACTTTCTTTGCTAACAAAATTTTGACTATTAGAGAAAAAATTACTCATAACCATCCCAAAGATGTATCGTTATCTTTGGCTGCTTTCAGTGATGCCGGTATTTGGTTAGACTCTTTCTCTCCGATTGTTCTGCCTGAGTTATTTTCATTAGTTACTTCATCCAAACCATCAACATGCTTATTAGACCCCATTCATGCCAGGCTGCTCAAGGAAGTCCTACCATTATTTAATGCTTCTATCTTAAATATGATCAATCTATCTTTGTTAGTTGGTTATGTACCACAGGCCTTTAAGGTGGCAGTAATTAAACCATTACTTAAAAAGCCATCACTTGACCCAGCTATCTTAGCTAATTATAGGCCAATCTCCAACCTTCCTTTTCTCTCAAAGATTCTTGAGAGGGTAGTTGTAAAACAGCTAACTGATCACCTGCAGAGGAATGGTCTATTTGAAGAGTTTCAGTCAGGTTTTAGAATTCATCATAGTACAGAAACAGCATTAGTGAAGGTTACAAATGATCTTCTTATGGCTTCGGACAGTGGACTTATCTCTGTGCTTGTTCTGTTAGACCTCAGTGCTGCTCTTGATACTGTTGACCATAAAATTTTATTACACAGATTAGAGCATGTCATAGGTATTAAAGGCATTGCGCTGCGGTGGTTTGAATCATATTTGTCTAATAGATTACAGTTTGTTCATGTAAATGGGGAATCTTCTTCACAGACTAAAGTTAATTATGGAGTTCCACAAGGTTCTGTGCTAGGACCAATTTTATTCACTTATACATGCTTCCCTTGGGCAGTATTATTAGACGGTATTGCTTAAATTTTCATTGTTACGCAGATGATACCCAGCTTTATCTATCCATGAAGCCAGAGGATACACACCAATTAGCTAAACTGCAGGATTGTCTTACAGACATAAAGACATGGATGACCTCTAATTTCCTGCTTTTAAACTCAGATAAAACTGAAGTTATTGTACTTGGCCCCACAAATCTTAGAAGCATGGTGTCTAACCAGATCGTTACTCTGGATGGCATTTCCCTGATCTCTAGTAATACTGTGAGAAATCTTGGAGTTATTTTTGATCAGGATATGTCATTCAAAGCGCATATTAAACAAATATGTAGGACTGCCTTTTTGCATTTACGCAATATTTCTAAAATCAGAAAGGTCTTGTCTCAGAGTGATGCTGAAAAACTAATTCATGCATTTATTTCCTCTAGGCTGGACTATTGTAATTCATTATTATCAGGTTGTCCTAAAAGTTCCCTAAAAAGCCTTCAGTTGGTTCAGAATGCTGCAGCTAGAGTACTGACGGGGACTAGCAGGAGAGAGCATATCTCACCCGTGTTGGCCTCTCTTCATTGGCTTCCTGTTAATTCTAGAATAGAATTTAAAATTCTTCTTCTTACTTATAAGGTTTTGAATAATCAGGTCCCATCTTATCTTAGGGACCTCGTAGTACCATATTACCCCATTAGAGCGCTTCGCTCTCAGACTGCGGGCTTACTTGTGGTTCCTAGGGTTTGTAAGAGTAGAATGGGAGGCAGAGCCTTCAGCTTTCAGGCTCCTCTCCTGTGGAACCAGCTCCCAATTCAGATCAGGGAGACAGATACCCTCTCTACTTTTAAGATTAGGCTTAAAACTTTCCTTTTCGCTAAGGCTTATAGTTAGGGCTGGATCGGGTGACCCTGGACCATCCCTTGGTTATGTTGCTTTAGACGTAGACTGTGGGGGGTTCCCATGATGCACTGTTTCTTTCTTTTTTGCTCCGTATGCATCACTCTGCATTTAATCATTAGTGATCGATCTCTGCCCCCCTTCTCGGCATGTCTTTTTCCTGGTTCTTTCCCTCAGCCCCAACCAGTCTCAGCAGAAGACTGTCCCTCCCTGAGCCTGGTTCTGCTGGAGGTTTCTTCCTGTTAAAAGGGAGTTTTTCCTTCCCACTGTGGCCAAGTGCTTGCTCATAGGGGGTCGTTTTGACCGTTGGGGTTTTTCATGGTTATTGTATGGCCTTGCCTTGCAATATGGAGCGCCTTGGGGCAACTGTTTGTTGTGATTTGGCGCTATATAAGAAAAAAGTTGATTGATTGATTGATTGATTAACAATCAAGATTAATGAATATGGGTTTAATCACATCTATGGAACCAACGTTTTCTTCAAACCAAAACATCAACAGTCAAACATATTTTTTGCAACATGAACCTCAAAAAAAAAAAAAAAATGCATTATTGCCATCTCCTGCCGTCCAGAACTGATACAAATTTTGGAACAGGAGATGGCACCAATAGATTATGGCCTGTGAGGAACTGGTGATATGTCACTGATCCACGTGATCGATTTGTGCTCACCCAATGATGGCCCTGCGACATAATTTTCATCAGTAACCTGTGAGGCCTTGAGCAACAGTTTGGGGGGGTTAATGAAGGAAATGTTCAATAAATCTGCTGCCAATACCCGTACATTTCCTCAATCTGTTGAACAATAACAGCATTTTAAACAACACATCGCCGTAAGTTATTCCATGAAAATGTATCCCATAAAGCCACAAGGTAATACTACAAAAAGATTGCTTCCTTAAAACAAATAACACTTCCTTTCTTAAAAAGGATGACAAACATCAACAGCATAAAGTAGGACAAATTAAAACAGAGGACCAATGGTGTCACCCTTTACTTTAGATATACTATTATACTGCAGCATGTAGGCAAAGTAACTGTGCATTTTGCGATGGGACAGTGGTATGTTTACCACTGTGTTACATCACCTTTCCTTCTAACAACACTCAACAAGCGTTTGGGAACTGAGGACACTAATTGTTGAAGCTTTGTAGGTGGAATTCTTTCCCATTCTTGCTTGATGTACGACTTCAGTTGTTCAGCAGTATGGGGTCTCCATTGTCGTATTTTGCGCTTCATAACGTGCCACACATTTTCAATGGGTGACAGGTCTGGACTGCAGGCACGCCAGTCTAGTACCTGCACTCTTTTACTACGAAGCCACACTGTTGTAACACGTGCAATGTCGCTTTGCATTGTCTTGCTGAAATAAGCAGGGACATCCCTGAAAAGACGTTACATGTGTTGCTCCAAAACCTGCATGTACCTTTCAGCATTGATGTGCCATCACAGATGTGTAAGTTGCCCATGCCATGGGCACTAACACACCCCCATACCATCAGAGATACTGGCTCTTGAACTTTGCACTGGTAACAATCTGGATGGTCTTTTTCCTCTTGTGTCTGGAGGACATGACGTCCATGATTTCCAAAAACAATATGAAATATGGACTCATCAGACCACAGCACACTTTTCCACTTTGCATCTGTCCATTTCAAATGAGCTCTGGCCCAGAGAAGGCAGCGGCGTTTCTGGATGATGTTGATGTATGGCTTTCGCTTTGCATGGTAGAGTTTTAACTTGCACTTGTAGATGTAGCGACGAACTGTGTTAACTGAAAATGGTTTTCTGAAGTGTTCCTGAGCCTGCACGGTAAGATCCTTTACACAATGATGTCTGTTTCTAATGCAGTGTTGCCTGAGGGATCGAAGGTCACGGGCATTCAATGTTGGTTTTCGGCGTTGCCGCTTACATGTGGAAAGTTCTCCAGATTCTCTGAATCTTCTGATTATATTATGGACTGTAGATGATGGAATCCCTAAATTCCTTGTAATTGAACATTGAGAAACATTGTTCTTCAACTGTTGGACTATTTTTTTTCAAGCAGTTGTTCACAAAGTGGTGATCCTCACTCCATCTTTGCTTGTGAACGGCTGAGCCTTTTGGGGATGCTCCTTTTATACCCAATCATGACACTCACCTGTTTTCAATTAACCTGTTTAACTGTGGAATGTTCCAAACAGGTGTTCTTTGACCATTCATCAACTTTCCCAGTCTTTTGTTGCCACTGTTCCAACTATTTTGAAATGTGTTGCAGGCATCCATTTCAAAATGAGCAAATATTTGCACAAAAAAGTTTATCAGTTTAAACAATAAATATCTTGTCTTTGTGGTGTATTCAACTGAATATAGGTTGAAGAGAAATTACAAATCATTGTATTCTGTTCTTATTTACATTTTACACAACGTCCCAACTTCACTGGAAATGGGGTTGTAATATGTTTGGCTACATCCAACAGCACTAAAAAGTGGAGAATAAGGACAATAATTCTAGGTGCCCAAGACTGATAGGGACCAGGAGAGGCCCCTAATACAATACAATAATATTGACAAAATAATATGACACTCAATGATAAACTTACAATCACACCTATACTTTATTTACAATGTATTGGTAACACTAAATTTATTTGTTTTGGAAACATTTCTCAACGCCCTCCTCCTTCAACCTCTGCATTTATGTAAAATAGTTCAGTCCATCTGCTCCGTCAGACACCTGCAGAAACTTTTCACAGACAGCAAGTGGAGGAGTAGACAGCAGTGTGCCTCAGAGCTCAGGAAGCCAAAAAAAAAAAAAAAAAAAAAGCATAGACAGGACAAAGAAGTGAAGGATTGACAGTATATCACCCAGTTCTTTCATAGGCAAGGTGGGTCTGTGATGGAAAGTTCTGGAATGCTAGCCTGTTGTCTGTTCCTAACTTTATCCATAGTTTAAAAGCTAGCTCACTTTTCTGCCCATATTAGCTCATATTTCTGAAGAAAACTCTGGATGTATACATTTTACTGTTGTTTTAGCTAAATAATCAATGCAGGCAAATGTTTAGCAAGCTGCTCTGCTCAAAAAATGATGCATGTTCTGAACAGACAAGTCAAGAGCAGCAGCAGCACGTCTGTTAGTCCTGAACCTGAACAAGCCCAATTACCCCTTGAGGAAGGAGGTGAGCAGCTATGTGTTGAATTAATCAATTATTATGGAGAAAAAAAAAATTTAAGAATAAAAAAAAAAAATCATTCTGAATTTAAAAAACCTACAGTCTGCATTTATTTCAGAATGATTTAAATGATTTAAAAAGCATCAGCTATCACTGAAATATAATGTTTGGTCAGTGGTTTGGTACTTTCATCCCCCTGCTTTACAGTAGGAACAGAGAACATTTCTAGTGCATGTAGACTATGTGACTGCTCTCAATCCAATCAAAGAAATGCTTACATTTTCTGGAAATCAGAAGATTAAATAGCAAGGTCTCGATTCAATGTGAGGCATTTAATCAAGGAAATATGTAAACCTAATCGGTGCTGGGGATTCCCCGTAGATTGTTCAGCACCTCCTGGCTTGTGACTAATTCATTACATATATTTAACGGATTTTGTCCAATTTATATGTATAACAGATTTTGTCCATTTTATCCATTTAACAGATTTTGATTATAATGGACACAATTTGCTGGTCCACCTGAATCCATTCTATGCAAACTCTACTGTGTGTAAAATCTCTATTTCACAATAATTTGGTTCTCAAAATTGCTATTGGGTGAGGTGATTGTCTAGTGGTTAAGCGTTGGACTTGAAACCAGAAAATCACTAAGGGCCCTTGGGCAAGGTCCTTACTCCCCTAGTTGCTCCCGGTGTGTAGTGAGCACCTTGTATGGCAGCACCCTCACATCGGGGTGTGGCATTATTGTAAAGCGCTTTGTGCATCTGATGCAGATGGAAAAGCGCTATATAAATGCAGTCCAATTACCATTCATTTTGCTAGCCTGCACTAGAAACCTGTAGTTAGTGCACCAGGGTGCAATACAGATTCCTCTTTATTTTTCTTCTGCTTTCTTCTGGTATGAGGCAAAATGTGAAACATGGAGTAAGTACATTCCTTTTGGGCTCCTCTATCAACATTCCTATTCTAAGCTTATGAAACCACAACCCGTTGTTGATGGCAGAAAAATAGATCTTTGTCATTTGATTGGTGGATTGCATGTCATGTGACAGTCATTGTTTGATGTCATGGACCGTGTCTTTTGGTTCTATTTACAGTTCATTTGTCCCACATTTCACTCTATCGCACGCCTCCATTAGCTTCTATGACACGAGGAAGCTAAATCAAGTAGCCACAGTGTTTGCAGGGACATCTTCAGCAGCTACTGACGTGCTGTCAGATCCAGAATTAGACAAGTTGGTATCATAATTTTTCACTGGATTGAAGAAAGCAGATCTGTGCTTTCACATATATTGCTGAGTTCCTCCACGGCACTCGAGTTCAGCATTGTGTTGGCAACCAGCCTTTGGGGCAGAGTTAGGGCATGAGTTTGCCTCGTTGAATGGCATGTTCCATCTTCCAACTCACACATATATTCTTACCACTGCACTCAAACACTCATTATGTGATACCAATGAACAAATGGTAATTAATGTTATATTCCATTTCTGCTAATAAAACTCCCTTAATTCTACACACTGTACCTTTAACAGAATCCCAGGATCACAACTTAGGAACTGATGAAGGAATCTGAGGCACCAGGAACAAATATGGCATCATCCATCATGACCAGAGCACACCATCATTGTGGCCTGAAAAGCTGCTGACCAACAAGGACGGAATTCATCCAAAACCAACATACCAGTTTAAGTGAAATTGTTTTGAAAAACTAGTAGCCTGGTCAACAGAAAATTTATGTTGCACAATAAAGGTACACAGTGCAAAAGAGTAAAGCATCAGCTACCATAGCAACTACTGAATGACTTCCTACTGGCACAAACCACTATGCAGTTACAATTCAGCAACAAGAGCAGCGTTTCTATGGACAACAACTACAACGGCCGACGACAAGTTCTTCAAAGTCAAAATGTTTGTGTAAAGAGAAGCAAAAGGCAAAGTTATTGCAGGCATACTACTATGAGCTTTACTCCAAACAAAGACATGACATTGAAAACATTTTTGTTGGACTGTTGTTACGGCACTCACATACTGCAAGACAACATAACAATCAGGGGCGTAGGTTTGCATATGGACCATAGGGACAAGTCACAACCAATATTTTGGGATGGCAAAATAGTCCCTACCAATATTTAGCATTTTTTGATATAACAAAATCATTCAATATTTTTTTGCGAACTCGATACTAAATTTTAGTCGTCACGTTTTGTGTTTTCGACTTGCCAGAGTGACAGGGTTACCCATGTTGCAATTTCATTGGCTCACGTTCTTCTCACATGAACGTAAACAAAGCGCATCTCATGGTGGCAGTCAGTGCTTAATTTGTAAAGTGGGAGGTCCAGGAGCGCAGAGGATGGGTGGCTCCGGTGCAGAAAAACAAGAAGGGCGGGGGGGCTTGCGAACAAAGCTGTGCGCCACACTTAAAATAAACTGCACACCCACACAAACACGCACACACACCTTCACAAATGACACTAACACCCTGCCTTTTCCTCAAAAATTACTACATTTATGTTTGCTGTCTGTCTCTGTACTTTTGCACTCTTTTTCATACTTTTCCCTCGTTTCAAAAGTCACCGAACGCACTTTACCGTAATATATGCAACATATAGCATACTGTTGGAAAGCACGGGTTCTTGGCTTGCTGTCAGTGTTGAAATTTTTCAGAGTGAGGGCTTACATGAGAACTTACGGTAATGAGAATCAGCGGCGCACTAGTGTGAAGCTTCCGTGTTTTTCCTCTGCGTTATGACATCACAGGCTTACGTTTACCATAATACACCATATATCATTGGAAAGCCTTTTTTTTTTTTTTTTTTTGGCAAATTAGGTTGCCAGATACCTGTAACTGCATTATTGATGAAGAGAATAGATTATACATCTTGGTTGCAAAAACTTTTCTTTTTTTTTTTGTTAGGTCCACAAGTATTTTTTTTGTTGTTGTCTTGTTCTCTCAGGTGTAGACCTATAGAATAGATTTGTGATTTTGGGTGCAGTTTTGTTATTTAAGCTATTTGTTTGTTTGCCTACACACTTAATAATGTAAATAAAGTGTTAAATTATTCAGCATTATGTCATCATATGTTATGTATTATGCTGTACTTGTGCGTCTAATGGTATGAGTGGGTTAGGGGGTGGTGGTGGTGGGCAGGGGGGCCGGGGGGGTGGTATTGTCCCTATCAAAGCTGAGACCAAACCTACGCCCTTGATAACAATACATCTGTTGTGAACACAAGGGCAAAAAAGTCATTACCTCTCCATGCCCTTAGTTTCTTTCTTCAAGCCTGCACTGAAAGCCACCTTAAACACTTTTTTTTTAATGTTCTACCTCCAGGTATGTCTGTCTATACCCAGAGAGACAGGATTTGCCCAACTTTCCCTCAGAAGTTCAAGGTTACAGTGAGTTCAAGTAGGACATCCCACATCACAGCAAGAACACTTAGCAATCCAGTCCTGCAAGAATAAAGAACATGCCCAATCTGACAGTGGCGCAATCTTTCATAATAACTGTTGGATCATTCAGAGCATTACTGATAATTCTGTGTAAAAGGTGCAGCAGTGCAAGTAGGAAAGCAGAATTAAGAAAGAATCGTTTAAATTCAAACCTACTGTGCAGTTTGGGCTGGCAGCATTCCCACATGCTGCTGACAGTCAATCGAAGCACAATCCCCTCCTCCTTTGCTTCTCCGAGCTCCACCTACTGTACTGAGCCCTTCCTGTCTACCCACAGCAAAGACCACATGACTTCCTGTTTACCTCTGACCCTCAGTTTGCCCCCACCGCTGTGTCTCATTTGGCATGCCTCCAACAGACAGGCCAACCATGCCAGATGCAAACAGATGGAGCACTTGACAGCACAAGCAATGGAGGACAAACAGGGGGTGGAGTTGGGGTAGAGGTGGCAGTTGTGTGTGGATATTGGGGGAGGTGATCAGATAGCATGTGAATGGGAAAGCATATCACCACGTGGCCGTAGCAGTGGCGGATTTCACAGGGGGATGGTGCATGGTGAAATTGTAGAACGGTGGGTTGAAGGTTGGAGTGTTGCAGTGTCACATTTAAGGACTAATTATGACCCTGGCTGCCTGGATGACAGGTTGGCTAGAACTGTCATTCACGTGTGTCAACATGCACCTGCTCATGTACTTTGATATGGTTGAGAGGTTCGTTCAAGCAGAGAAAAGGGGGTTTAAAAAAAATGGGTGATACAGTGAACAGTTTTCACAGATCCCAAAACAGACTGACAGAAAGCTTACCTGGTTCAGACATGCAGTAATTATAAATTAAATACAATACTCATGAGGGGCCTAGGGACAATTTGAAGCAACTTGAAATAGACCAGAGAATCAGGTCCAGTAGTTTGACGATTCCAACATGATGCCACGGTCCCACCCTGCACCCCACCACCACACACACAAATCCCATTTTCCCTGCTACAATAACACTTAAAATTGTGAAAAGTTGGAATGTATATAAAATACAAAAGGTGCTGTCACCTCCGTCTCAATTGTTATCATATATCCATTCCTATATATATCAGGCCTACAACACATACCAAAAAGAAGTTGAGACGCTAGAGAATTTACCACTCTATAATATGTTGCCACTTCTTCGCACAACACTTAAAAGGCATTTTGTCATTGAAGATACCTAGCGATGAAGCTTACCAGGGGTTATTTTGTCCAATTCTTCCTGTAAACATGTATGAAGGTGTTGTCGTTGTACATATGGAGTTGTGGTCACTGGCTTTTTCATTTCAAAATTCTCCACACATTCTCCAATGGAGACAGGTCAGAACAGCAGCCAGGTCAATCCAATATCCCTGTCTCCTTACTTCTGCAACCATGCTTTAGAAATGTGTGCAGAATGTGGTTTTGCATTTTTGTTTTTTCTGAAAAATGCATGGATATCCATGGAAAAGATGTCATCTTGAATGTAGTGTATGTTGCTCTAAAATTTTAATTTACTCTTCTGCATTAATGCTGTCATAACAGCAGTGTACATTTGGATGGTCCTTTTCATATGTTTTCAGAGCACATTGTGTCCATTTCTTCCACAAAAAGATCTGGAATACTGATTTGTCTGACCACAATACATGTTTACAGTATGTGCTGGTCCAACCTATATGCCTGTGAACCCAGTGACGTTAACTTTGTCCAGAAGCGGCATTAACGTAAGGCTTATTTTTTGCACACTAAAGTTTTAAGTGCCATTGTTGAATGTAACTGCATGCTGTAATGCTTCACAAACATTTCCCAAAGTAATTACTTGTCCATGTGGTTATATCAGCTATTGATGAATGACTGTTCTTGATGCAGCGCTGAGTGCTGCCCAAGTTATCTTCATCTTAAGCTTTGCTCCATTACATGCACTGAAACTTCTCCAGATTCCCTGAATAATTTAAAGATATTATGAAATGTAGCACAAGAAATATGCAAATCCCTTTTAATCTTTCTTTGAGGAACATTTTTTTTTAATTTCAATAATTTTCTCATGCATTTGTCAACAAACTAGATTCTATGCCCATCATTACTCCTCAAACACTCTGCCTTTTGTGGATGCTGTTTTTTTTTTAACCAAATCATGATTGCAATCACCTGTTGACATCACCTGTCTGAAATAAAATCATTCCATTTTTTTTTTAAACCTCATTACTAGCCCTGAACTGCCACGTCCCAACTTTTTTTGGAATGTGTTGCAGACGTGAAATGCAAGAAAGCATGTACATGAAATGACAATGACCACTGAAAACATTAAATATATTTGGTTCATACTGTTTGCAAATCAAAGTAACTAAGAACTGCTGTGAGGGTTTTTATAATTTTAACTTTACATGCTTACTCATGTTGAAAATATTGTATATGTTGTTAAAAAATAAAATACCTTGTGTTCAATGAAAAAAAAACAAAAAAACATTTTGTTTGATTTTTTTGTTTTTTGTTTTGTTTTTTGCCCAGACATTTAAAAATAACATTTTAGAGCTGTAATCGCAATACTGTGATATTTTGCTTAAGGTTATTGTACTGTCAGAATCTCATACCTGCCTATGTTCACTACATGAACATTTAGCTTCAGGCAACCTGGTGAAGCATCTCACAACAACAGCAGATCTGGTGAAATGTGGCCTGTGAGCTGCAAATTAGTGGCCCTGCTTCAAACACTATACAACTGCCACCTTAACATGCCATTGTCCAACAAAACCATCACATGAATCACATTAAAGATTCATACCTTTTTACATGACAATTTGCCTGTCTGTTGTGAAACAGGTGTTACTGAGAATGATTTTTAAGAGCCAATTTTTTTAAGGATCAGGCGGGCTGTGATTCAAGCCAACTCGGATTTCAACAAAACTTGACTCAGAGATGGAACCTACCAAGGAACAAACTGTCACAAATTTTTCTGACTGAAAAACAAACGGTGACCTTGCGAGGAGTCATAAAGTTTCAAAGCAAACATGCAAAAACTATTTCATTAAATTCCCATCTTTCAAGTGGTGTAATATTCAGTGCCATCGAGGCCCCAAGCCAGGTTAACTATCAAATGACTTATGGAGGCAAGCGCTTTCATCTTAAATACATATAAGATTTGGGGGGGGGGGGCCTCAAAGTCTGGCCATTTAGCAAAATTGGCTGTATTTAAAGGCCCATAACCCTCTGCGCCATCAAGACCCCAACCAGATTTCAATGTTATCAACAAATATAGGCCCTACTCTATCAAATGCAACTGAAAAAACATTGGGGTCTTGATTGTGCTGGCCACCAGGGGGCACCAAAGTACTCGATTTGACCTATTTTGAGGAAGTTTAGCGCCACCTGGTGGCCCGCGCCATCAGCCTTTTTTAAAGAAATTTGCAGGAGTGGCTAAACCAACATCTCTACTTTATATAACAGTTTGCAGAATTTTGAGGACTCCTCTTATATTGATTCGATACCCCTTTTAAATCAGGTTTAATAAGGTTTGTAAAAACTGACTACTTTCTTGAAAACGACATCATTTTAGATAATAAAAGTAGAGCCAGCCGATATTATTGGCCGATATAAGCCCTTTTCAAAGTACTCACTATCAGCTGAAATTTTGCCAATAGAACGCAGATAATTTCTCAAACAGAACAGTTACTGAAATAATGTTTGTGCCGGCAATGTAAAATGTCCTTGCATCGTTTACCCAGTAGATGGACCTCTGACTCCATTCAACTGAGAGCTGCTTACACCCCTGCTTAAATGTGTTCATCACCGGCCCCCGTAGTTTGCCGTCACACTGCACTTATCGGCTGACAAAAGCACACACATAAGTTTATAAGGATGTTGTTTGTAAGAACTTTGTGATTACATTCACCCCACATTTTTCCTGTTTCAGTTCAACTCAGTTTGATTAACTCAGTTTATGTAGTATTGTGTCAAATGTGCTTCATTGCGTCTGTCACGCTTTTTATTAAGCCCACGTTGTGTAGATCTTATTTCTAGCATGAAAAACCTTTGTTTACTGCTAAGAGGTTGAAACATTCAGATTCACTGGTCGTCAGTAAGGGTTCTGGGAATTACTGACGCTCGCCATTAAACCTCTGGGGCTGACGCCGTCATATACGACGGCTGGGAACCAAGCTTTACTAAACTGTAAATAACTTTTTAATGATTTGAGATAGAAACTTACATTTTTTTGCTGAAAAGTCAACTCCGCGGATGTTAGATCCACCGTCGGCCATCTTGGTACTCCTCATAGAAGATGTGTGATGACGTGCGCAATGTGAGTGTCCAATCGGAATTGGTTCTCCGTCACATGGTTTTCCAAAATCCAATCATAGGACAGATTTACCGTGATATGGCAAAGATTGTTTTCAGGAGTGATATCTTACTAGTTGGCCTGTTTGAATAGCCCCCTAACTGCTCCAATTGCTTTTTTGCATTTTTTGAATTTGAAAATTCTTCTCTGTTATAAAGTTAATCAATATGAGGACAAAACTTCAACTTTTAGCTCATACCTTTTTTGTTAAGGGTCCAAAAAAGAACATTTTATTCAATAAAAAAAAAAAAAAATAATAATAATAATGATTTATCGGCTACCGGCAAATCAGCAGATTTATCGATTAGCTGCATTTTTTTCATCCAAATATCGTTATCGGCATCGGCCTCAAAAAATCCATATCGGTCGGGCTCTAAATAAAAGTACTCAAACAAGTATGATAGAATAATCATTTTGTGTTCTCAGTTACAGTCACTTGTTCATCTTTATTCTGAGAAGAATAGATGTGCAAGTCAAATAAATTTGTTTTTAGACCCACGTGACATTACACATCTATACTGCACCTTGCCACGACATGTACCACACAGGTATGTATGCACTCTGACTGCATTGAAACTAAAACTTTATTCCTCTGACTCAGAAGACCAGCAGAAGAAGACCACACTGGGTGCCACAACTGTCCACTAAGAACAGAAAACTGAGGCTGTGCACTGTGCACGGGATCAGAGCAATCTGACAATGGAAGATTAGAAAACATTGCCTGGTCTGATGGGTCTCAATTTCTGCAACAAGTACAAGCCCTGGCAAAAATTATGGAATCACCTGCCTCGGAGGGTGTTCATTCAGTTGTTTAATTTTGTAGAAAAAAAGCAGATCACAGACATGACACATAACTAAAGTCATTTCAAATGACAACTTTCTGGCTTTAAGAAACACTATAAGAAATCAGGAAAAAAAATTGTGGCAGTCAGTAACAGTTACTTTAGACCAAGCAAAGGGAAAAAAAATATGGAATCACTCAATTCTGAGGAAAAAATTATGGAATCATGAAACACAAAAGAACACTCCAACACATCACTAGTATTTTGTTGCACCACCTCTGGCTTTTATAACAGCTTGCAGTCTCTGAGGCATTGACTTAATGAGTGACAAACAGTACTCTTCATCAATCTGGCTCCAACTTTCTCTGACTGCTGTTGCCAGATCAGCTTTGCAGGTTGGAGCCTTGTCATGGACCATTTTCTTCAACTTCCACCAAAGATTTTCAATTGGATTAAGATCCAGACTATTTGCAGGCCATGACATTGACCCTATGTGTCTTTTTGCAAGGAATGTTTTCACAGTTTTTTGCTCTATGGCAATATGCATTATCATCTTGAAAAATTATTTCATCATCCCCAAACATCCTTTCAATTGATGGGATAAGAAAAGTGTCCAAAATATCAACATAAACTTGTGTATTTATTGATGACATGCACCCCCATATCATCAATGACTGTGGAAATTTACATGTTCTCTTCAGGCAGTCATCTTTATAAATCTCATTGGAACGGCACCAAACAAAAGTTCCAGCATCATCACCTTGCCCAATGCAGATTCGAGATTCATCACTGAATATGACTTTCATCCAGTCATCCACAGTCCACGATTGCTTTTCCTTAGCCCATTGTAACCTTGTTTTTTTTCTGTTTAGGTGTTAATGATGGCTTTCATTTAGCTTTTCTATATGTAAATCCCATTTCCTTTAGGCGGTTTCTTACAGTTCAGTCACAGACGTTGACTCTAGTTTCCTCCCATTCATTCGTTTTGTTGTGCATTTTCGATTTTTGAGACATATTGCTTTAAGTTTTCTGTCTTGACGCTTTGATGTCTTCCTTGATCTACCAGTATGTTTGCCATTAACAACCTTCCCATGTTGTTTGTATTTGGTCCAGAATTTAGACACAGCTGACTGAACAACCAACATCCTTTGCAACATTGCGTGATGATTTACCCTCTTTTAAGAGTTTGATAATCCTCTCCTTTGTTTCAATTGACATCTCTCATGTTGGAGCCATGATTCATGTCAGTCCACTTGGTGCAACAGCTCTCCAAGGTGTGATCACTCCTTTTTAGATGCAGACTAACGAGCAGATCTGATTTGATGCAGGTGTTAGTTTTGGGGATGAAAATTTACAGGGTGATTCCATAATTCATTCCTCAGAATTGAGTGAGTCCATATTTTTTTTTCCCCTCTGCTTGGTCTAAAAAAAGTAACCATTACTGACTGCCACAATTTTTTTTCCTGATTTCTTATAGTGTTTCTTAAAGCCAGAAAGTTGCCATTTGAAATGACTTTAGTTTTGTGTCATGTCTGTGATCTGCTTTTTTTCTACAAAATTAAACAACTGAATGAACATCCTCCGAGGCCGGTGATTCCATAATTATTGCCAGGAGTTGTAGATGCTAGGGACATTCAATTCCATTAACCATGGATCCATCCTACCTTGTAACAATTTAGGTTGATGTTCTAATGGCGGACTTTGTGGTTAGCAGTGTTCCCTTAGAGCAACATCCCAGGTTTGCTTATGACCTGGTTCTTTCTGTGTGGCATTTGCATGTTCTCCCCATGTTTGCTCAGGTTCCTTCAGTGTGCTCTGGCTTCCTCACACCTCCAAAGACATGCAGGTTTGGTGATGCAGTGACTCAAAATGCATTTTAGGTTTGACAGAGAGTGTGAATGTGTGTGTCTGTCTGTATGCACTGGCCTAATGACTGTTGGGATAGGCTTTAGACCCCCCCCCCCCCCCCCCCCCCCCCAATGACTCTTTATTGGAGTAAGGAAGTTTGGAAAATTGATGGATGGGTCTAACTTCTGAATAGCATAACCAAAGTGTGAAGCTTCCATATCAGCATAGAGCAAAATCTCTAACACCTGTTCTACCGGGTGCTGTTCAACAGTCACCCACGATCCAAAAAAGTGCAAAAACGGGATGAAATGGCTCAATCTGGTTTACCTCCTAGCAGGCTGTCTTATGAAGTGCAGACCTGCAAACCCACTCAAATGAAAGTAAATAGCTGTGCCCAGGGCCAGAACCACAACAATCGCTGCTTCAGCTTCAAATTTTTACCCCAATGGAACACGATCAAACACATTTCCAGCTGTACTCACCAGGAATACCCTGTTTAAAGACACTCAAAGATAATTAAAGCTGTTAAGACTATGAACACCCAGAAGTGACTGCGCACTAGCAAAAATTTTGCAAATTGGGATGAAATTTTTGAACAGTTCAAACATTTGACCCCAATTTCAAATCTGGTGCCGATGATGGCCCTAACTACTACTAACTACTATATACACCAAATTTGTTCAAGACTGACAAAGATGGATCAAGAAGTTACTATGATGCTTCAAAATGTGTCCTGATTTGCTCTTCAGGATGAAACAGGAAAGCACTCTGTGGAATAGCCACGTAATGAATGTTTTGAGGAGTTTGCTGAATGTACTCATATTGCAAACAGAATTAAAGCAGTGATAATGTTTTTTTTTCCCAAACAAATACTGTGATTTAAAATGCAATCATGTCCATATCCTAAATTCAAGTTTTACAACCCCTGGCAAAAATTATGGAATTACCGGCCTCGGAGGATGTTCATTCAGTTGTTTAATTTTGTAGAAAAAAAGCAGATCACAGACATGACACAAAACTAAAGCCATTTCAAATGGCTACTTTCTGGCTTTAAGAAACACTATAAGAAATCAGGAAAAAAAACTGTGGCAGTCAGTAACGGTTACTTTTTTAGACCAAGCAGAGGGAAAAAAAATATGGACTCACTCAATTCTGAGGAAAAAATTATGGAATCACCCTGTAAATTTTCATCCCCAAAACTAACACCTGCATCATATCAGATCTGCTCGTTAGTCTGCATCTAAAAAGGAGTGAACACACCTTGGAGAGCTGTTGCACCAAGTGGACTGACATGAATCATGGCTCCAACACGAGAGATGTCAATTGAAACAAAGGAGAGGATTATCAAACTCTTAAAAGAGAGTAAATCATCACGCAATGTTGCAAAAGATGTTGGTTGTTCACAGTCAGCTGTGTCTAAACTCTGGACCAAATACAAACAACATGGGAAGGTTGTTAAAGGTAAACATACTGGTAGACCAAGGAAGACATCAAAGCGTCAAGACAGAAAACTTAAAGCAATATGTCTCAAAAATCGAAAAATGTACAACAAAACAAATGAGGAACGAATGGGAGGAAACTGGAGTCAACGTCTGTGACCGAACTGTAAGAAACCGCCTAAAGGAAATGGGATTTACATACAGAAAAGCTAAACGAAAGGCATCATTAACACCTAAACAGAAAAAACAAGGTTACAATGGGCTAAGGAAAAGCAATTGTGGACTGTGGATGACTGGATGAAAGTCATATTCAGTGATGAATCTCAAATCTGCATTGGGCAAGGTGATGATGCTGGAACTTTTGTTTGGTGCCTTTCCAATGAGATTTATAAAGATGACTGCCTGAAGAGAACATGTAAATTTCCACAGTCATTGATGATATGGGGCTGCATGTCAGGTAAAGGCACTGGGGAGATGGCTGTCATTACATCATCAATAAATGCACAAGGATGTTTGGGGATGATGAAATCATTTTTCAAGATGATAATGCATCTTGCCATAGAGCAAAAACTGCAAAAACATTCCTTGCAAAAAGACACATAGGGTCAATGTCAATGAGCAGATCTGATTTGATGCAGGTGTTAATTTGCGGGATGAAAATTTACAGGGTGATTCCATAATTTTTTCCTCAGAATTGAGTGATTCCATATTTTTTACTCTGCTTGGTCTAAAAAAAGTAACTGTTACTGACTGCCGCAATCTTTTTTTCTTGATTTCTTATAGTGTTTCTTAAAGCCAGAAAGTTGCCATTTGAAATGACTTTAGTTTTGTGTCATGTCTGTGATCTGCTTTTTTTCTACAAAATTAAACAACTGAATGAACATCCTCTGAGGCCGGTGATTCCATAATTATTGCCAGGGGTTGTATATGGCAAATACCAGATGAACAGGGTGAGACATTGTGCCCACTAACATGCTTTGTCACAGGTGCCAATACAATTTCAAGTTAATTTATTTATTTTGTGCCAAATAATAACATATAAAACATATACACACAGCCTTTCATATTTCATATTTCTTTTTTTTATCTTAGATTTTATCTTATTTTGACACATATGTTATATTTTATCTTAGCATTTTATCTCTTCTTAATTTTGCACCATTGTACCGAAGCAAATTCCTAGTCTGTGAATCTTGTTCACTGGCAATGGCAATAAACTTCTTCTGATTCTGATTCTAATAGCACAAGGTATCTCTAGGTGCCATAAATGAAAACGGTCAAGACCTGACCCACTTCACTGCAAACACACTGGCAGGTTTACGGTGATTTCGGCACTGTGGTAAATTCAGCCTGGTTCAGTGATTTCGGCCTGGTGATTTTAGCCTACATGTCAGCCACCTGTGTGAAGCTGCCCCCACCCCCCATTCAAAATATTAAAATAGCCCCGTTGTTCGTTTGTGCTAGATTTGTGTTGTAAAAATTTTCGTTTATGCTGTTAAAGCTTTTGAGTAATTTAAAATTTTGACCCATGACATCACGCAGCCAAAAAAATTCACTTCAATGTTAGCTTACAGCCTGCTTTTTAGACCTCCGTGCGCCACCTGCCCGTGTTGTGGGTTAAGCGGTCGACACGCAGCTGTCTCCGGCAGTGGGTTTGCCTGCAGCCTCCCCCTTCCCGACTCTGCGCTACCCTCCTGAGAGCGCAGCGAGCCCCCTTGGGGGCCACATGCAAAAAACACCAACACCGTTCGGCTACGACCTCAAATCAGACGACCTGCTGAATTTAAGCATATACAAATTAGGTGGAGTTTACCACTCGCTTTAAGCAAACAACACGACTCCAGGAAGACCTGACCCCGGCACCACAGGGGCCGTTACCGGCCCCACACCGGACCAGCAGTTTTCTATATGCCACATTTCCCACACCCGACTGTCGGACGGGGATTCTGCGCTGGGCTCGTCACTTGCCGCTACTGAAGGAATCCCGACTCCAGGGATTTGGCAGTGGGCTCTTCCCTCTTCGCTTGATGCTACTGAGGGAATCCCAGGACTGAGGGAATCCTGAATCCCCGTCCAACAGGCGGGTGTAGGAAATGTGGCGTATGGAAGACCGCTGGCCTGAATTACTCAAAATTAAACACTAAATTTTTTATGGCACAAACCAGCACAAAAGAGCAAGAGTAATATTTTGATGGGGAGGGCAGTTTCATGGAGGTATGACAGCCTTGTACAAACTAGAAGACAATGTTACGGTGGTGTTCTGATGAGTATAATAATCATAATTGGTTTGCAACTGTTGCAGCTTGAGTGAACATAATATCATTAGTTTGCATACTAGTTACAAACTTGTACAGACCCAGGCCAAAAATCACTGAACCCAGCTGAAATCACTCAGGCTGAATTCACTCAATGGCAAAAACATGCAGTTTCAGATTAGGTCTGGTAGAATGCGCTGCTGCAGCATGTTGCCCAATCCATAACACAATGGAACCACCTTTGATCCTGTATGGAAACTACCACGCAGACAAGCTGTCTACCCTCTCCTCTTGAAAGTAAACATATCTGCTGCACTCAGGTGAAATGTAGCTGGCCACTTGGCTTTCTCCAAGCGCGAGAGTGCTCAAGACTGAAGTTCATGCCCAGACAAAAGCAGTGCAAGGCCAAAATGTTGCAGCTGACAGTCCCTCACAGTGACACTCCTCACACAAGTCTTCCAAAGTAACTTTGTTTGATATGAAGTCAGTCTACAAACATGATACTCCAAACAGAGTATCGATGACATCTCGCCATCACCGTAGATCGTTGGTTGGTGTACACGTGTCGCAACCATACAGTAAGACATGAAGCACCAGTGCGCTAACGTCTTGGACCTTCATTCTCCTGCAAATGTATAGGCATCACCAAACCAATATGGAATGAGCTGAAATTAGCAGGCACCTGCAGCCATTCATGGTTACGAATCAAAAAGGTTTTAAATGAAACTTGGGTCACTTATGGGCACTTTAATGAAAACGTTTAAGCGCATTAGTGAAATACTTCCAAAACGCAAATATTAATGTTTAAGAAATAACTGTTTTCTAAAACATCAGTGGTTGAATAACTCAAATTGTAAAAAGATGCAGCAACCTCTCAGTGATGGAAACATTCTGACATGGAAATCCATTTTCATTATCCTCAGCAATCACTGACTGAAATCATTGACAACAAATAATTATTTTTATAATAATCACATGGGGACCAGTGCTATCTTTTAATATCAACAAGTGAGTTTGACCATTTTACTTTGGCAGGTAGAATGAAAGCTTGATATACATTTAGTTGTTTAACTTCTGAAAAGAATAAACTGAGAACAAGTCAATCTTGAAGCCAGTCTCATCACAGCTGCATCAATCGCACCAACACAAAAAATACTAATTAGCTAAACTGACTACGAGGGAGCGTGGAGTGGGCAGTCATCCCCTCATGACTTGCTGTTCAGCAAACACGCCATCAGCAGGCTCTTCACACATCATTGCCCATGAATAGCACAGTCAGCCTGTAAGCAGCAGCACAGGACAAGATGTTGACACAAGTCCCGAGTACGCTACAGCACCGCTGCTCGCCAGTGTTATCGTGACAGACGTGCGCAGGCAGATGCTTTTCCGCCTACGTCGCTAGTTCCACATCGGCAGTTCCACATCGCCACCATGGGCAGCATAGAAGAGTCTCAGAGTGCAAAAACATTTTCAGCCTCTTTTCAGCGTAGCTTCACATCTCATCTGTCATTTTACATAAAGAAAATGTAAACCTGCATTTCCTGGGCACAGAAATTCATCTGCATTTCTTTATGATCGGTGTGAACATCCTGATCCTCTATACCAGGGGTGGCCAAGTTCGATCCTCGAGAGCCACCTTCCTGACACTCTTAATTGTCTCCCTCCTCCAACACACCTGAATCCAATGAAAGATTCGTTAGCAGACTTTTGATGAGCCTTTCATTGGATTCAGGTGTGTTGGAGGAGGGAGACAATTAAGAGTGTCAGGAAGGTGGCTCTCGAGGACCAAACTTGGCCACCCCTGCTCTATAATGTTATTTTGGTGAGGAGCAGGGGTGTTGCTAGACAGAAAGCTCTACAAGCATACAGCCCCAATTCCAATGAAGTTGGGACATTGTGTAAAATGTAAATAAAAACAGAATACAATGATTTAAAAATCCTCTTCAACCTATATTCAATTGAATACACCACAAAGACAAGATATTTAATGTTCAAACTGATAACCTTTATTGTTTTTGTGCAAATATTTGCTCATTTTGAAATGGATGCCTGCAACACATTACAAAAAAGCTGGGACAGTGGCAACAAAAGACTGGGAAGGTTGATGAATTTTAAAAGAACACCTGTTTGGAATATTCTACAGGTGAACAGGTTAATTGGAAACAGGTGAGTGTCATGATTGGGTATAAAAGGAGCATCCCCAAAAGGCTCAGCTGTTCACAAACAAAGATGGCGTGAGGATCATCACTTTGTGAACAATTGCTTGAAAAATTAGTCCAACAGTTTAAGAACAATGTTTCTCAACAATTACAAGGAATTTAGGGATTCCATCATCTATAGTCCATAATACAACCCCTGGCAATAATTATGGAATCACCGACCTCGGAGGATGTTCATTCAGTTGTTTAATTTTGTAGAAAAAAGCAGACCACAGACATGACACAAAACTAAAGTCATTTCAAATGGCAACTTTCTGGCTTTAAGAAACACTATAAGAAATCAGGAAAAATAATTGTGGCAGTCAGTAACGGTTACTTTTTTAGACCAAGCAGAGGGAAACAAATATGGACTCACTCAATTCTGAGGATTAAATTATGGAATCACCCTGTAAATTTTCATCCCCAAAACTAACACCTGCATCACATCAGATCTGCTCATTAGTCTGCATCTAAAAAGGCGTGATCACACCTTGGAGAGCTGTTGCACCAAGTGGACTGACATGAATCATGGCTCCAACACGAGAGATGTCAACTGAAACAAAGGAGAGGATTATAAAACTCTTAAAAGAGGGTAAATCATCACGCAATGTTGCAAAAGATGTTGGTTGTTCACAGTCGGCTGTGTCTAAACTCTGGACCAAATACAAACAACATGGGAAGGTTGTTAAAGGCAAACATACTGGTAGACCAAGGAAGACATCAAAGCGTCAAGACAGAAAACTTAAACGAAAGCCATCAATAACACCTAAACAGAAAAAAAAGGTTACAATGGGCTAAGGAAAAGAAATCGTGGACTGTGGATGACTGGATGAAAGTCATATTCAGTGATGAATCTTGAATCTGCATTGGGCAAGGTGATGATGCTGGAACTTTTGTTTGGTGCCATTCCAATGAGATTTATAAAGATGACTGCCTGAAGAGAACATGTAAATTTCCACAGTCATTGATGATATGGGGCTGCATGTCAGGTAAAGGCACTGGGGAGATGGCTGTCATTACATCATCAATAAATGCACAAGTTTACGTTGATATTTTGGACACTTTTCTTATCCCATCAATTGAAAGGATGTTTGGGGATGATGAAATAATTTTTCAAGATGATAATGCATCTTGCCGTAGAGCAAAAACTGTGAAAACATTCCTTGCAAAAAGACACATAGGGTCAATGTCATGGCCTGCAAATAGTCCGGATCTTAATCCAATTGAAAATCTTTGGTGGAAGTTGAAGAAAATGGTCCATGACAAGGCTCCAACCTGCAAAGCTGATCTGGCAACAGCAATCAGAGAAAGTTGGAGCCAGACTGATTAAGAGTACTGTTTGTCACTCATTAAGTCCATGCCTCAGAGACTGCAAGCTGTTAGAAAAGCCAGAGGTGGTGCAACAAAATACTAGTGATGTGTTGGAGCGTTCTTTTGTTTTTCATGATTCCATAATTTTTTCCTCAGAATTGAGTGATTCCATAATTTTTCCCCTCTGCTTGGTCTAAAAAAGTAACCGCTACTGACTGCCACAATTTTTTTTCCTGATTTCTTATAGTGTTTCTTAGCCAGAAAGTTGCCATTTGAAATTACTTTAGTTTTGTGTCATGTCTGTGATCTGCTTTTTTTCTACAAAAATAAACAACTGAATGAACATCCTCCGAGGCAGGTGATTCCATAATTTTTGCCAGGGGTTGTATAATCAGAAGATTCAGAGAATCTGGAGAAGTTTCTGCACTCAAGTGGCAAGACCGAAAATCAACACTGAATGCACGTGTACTTTGATCCCTCAGGTGGCACTGCATTAAAAACCGGTATCATTGTGTAAAGGATCTTACTGCGTGGGCTCAGGAACACTTCAGAAAACCACTGTCAGTTAACACTGTTCATCACTACATCTACAAGTGCAAGTTAAAACTAGGGATGTCCCGATCAGGTTTTTTTGGCCCCTATCCGATACCTACCAGACTTAAAAATGTACAAATTTCCATGTTATTTGTCTAAAAATAAATGTCCAAGGTTCCTTATGTTAAACAAGAAATAATCTAATCTGAAATAACAGGTGGTTTTAATTTATAGATGAAAGGTTTCTAAAGAACCATTTATTGATTTAGCTATTTTAATTACAAGTGTTCTAAACTTTTTAAAACAGTAATCAGAAATTTTAAGGTAACAACAAAAAACATTTCCAAGGATTTTTCTTCAGACACGTGGTTTCTGCACTGATCTGTGGTTCAAATCCCCGCCTGACTGGAAAATCACTAAGGGCCCTTGGGCAAGGTCTTTAATCCCCTATTGCTCCCAGTGTGTAGTGAGCGCCTTGTATGGCAGCACCCTGACATCGGGGTGAATGTGAGGCATAATTGTAAAGCGCTTTGAGCGTCTGATGCAGATGGAAAAGCGCTATATAAATGCAGTCCATTTATATAGTCCATTTTGTACAGATCAGTGGCTTCTGCCACTAGTCCTCCGTGTTTTGGCCCGATGCGTGGTTCCTATTGGACAGCACAAAGCTACGTCACAGCTCAGTGTCGAAAGTTCAAAAATCAACTTGAAAAGTATAAGGAAAAAAAAAACAACTTACATTTGCATCCTGACAGTCCTCAGTGTCCCCCTCTGATGCTTTATCAGTGTTCAACAAGTTCAGAGCAGCGCAGTGAACATGAATGAAGACGGAAGCTCTTTAAGACGCGCTCCTAAATCTGATGAGTGCGCACGTCGCTTGTGCACACACCATCTCTCACTCTGTTTTGCAGACAAACGATCACAGGACAACTTGTTTTTTTCTTTTTGTTAATCAGATGACAGATCGTCATCCAGAGGACTTGGCCAGCACCGGGTCCTGCTGCGCACGGCAGGATGACTGAGCAAGAGTTTCGATGGAAAAGTGTCCACCATCCTCTTGTCATTCCATCGAGGTGTCAGGCTGAGCGCGTAAACACACAAACAGCAGTTCTGCAAAAGAAACTATGCGCGTAACTCCCATCACCTCTGTCCGGGTTACAATGCCATCTCTTCTTCCCAAATTCACTGCGCAACTCTTGTTCCCTTTCTCCTCTGGAATCGATTTCAGAGGAGTGTACGAGAATGTCCGGTTGAACTCATGTTTTTACTTTTGTTCAATTAAAAAAAAAAAAGATTGGCTTCAACTTTGACCGCGTCAGTCTGCCGACAAGCAGCAATGCGCGCTCCCGTCAGAAGCGTCGCTTTAGTTCGGCTTTTGATGCGACTCTCCTGACGCCTCTAAAAAGCAACGTGTCTCATTGAAAATGATGCTTTTTAGACCGATTCTTGACACCTCTGACGCTTCCGACGCGTAAAAGGCCCATTAATCTGCAATAATGAGCTTGAAATAGTGCTGATCAAAATAATGAGGATAAAATCTATATCGGATTCCTGATCGGGATGCAACTTCCGATTTCGATCAAGTCTGAAACCACGTGATCAGGCCTGATTTCCGATCATGTGATCGGATCAGGACATCCCTAGTTAAAACTCTACCATGCAAAGTGAAAGCCATACATCAACAACATCCAGAAATGCCATCGCATTCTCTGGGCCTGAGTTCATTTTAAATGGACAGACACAAAGCGAAAAAGTGTGCTGTGGTTGATGAGTCTACATTTCAAATTGTTTTTGAAACATACCATCACAGATGCTGGCTTTTGAACTTTGCGCTGGTAACAATCTGGATGGTCTTTTTCCTCTTTTGTCCGGAGGACACGACGTCCATGATTTTCAAAAACAATTTTAAATGTGGACTCATCAGACCACAGCACACTTTTCAACTTTGTGTCTGTCCATTTCAAATGAGCTTAGGCCCAGAGAAGGCAGCTGTGTTTCTGGATGTTGTTGATGTATGGCTTTCGCTTTGCATAGTCGAGTTTTAACTTGCACTTGTAGATGTAGCGATGAACTGTGTTAACTGACAATAGTTTTCTGAAGTGTTCCTGAGCCCACACGTTAAGATCCATGTCGGTTTTTAATGCAGTGCCACCTGAGGGATCGAAGGTCACGGGCATTCAATGTTGGTTTTTGGCCTTGCCGCTTACGTGTAGAAAGTTCTCCAGATTCTCTGAATCTTTTGATTATATGATGGACTGTAGATGATGGAATCCCTAAATTCCTTGCAACTGCATGTTGAGAAACGTTGTTCTTAAGCTGTAGGACTATTTTTTCACGCAGTTGTTCACAAAGTGGTGATGCTCACCCCATCTTTGCTTGTGAATGGCTGAGCCTTTTGGAGATGCTCCTTTTATACCCAATCATGACACTCACCTGTTTCCAATTCGGTGTTCTTTGAGCATTCATCAACTTTCCCAGTCTTTTGTTGCTACTGTCCCAACTTGTTTGAAATATGTTGCAGGCATCCATTTCAAAATCAATCAATCAATTTTTTTTATATAGCGCCAAATCGCAACAAACAGTTGCCCCAAGGCGCTTTATATTGTAAGGCAAGGCCATACAATAATTATGTAAAACCCCAACGGTCAAAACGACCCCCTGTGAGCAAGCACTTAGCTACAGTGGGAAGGAAAAACTCCCTTTTAACAGGAAGAAACCTCCAGCAGAACCAGGCTCAGGGAGGGGCAGTCTTCTGCTGGACTGGTTGGGGCTGAGGGAGAGAACCAGGAAAAAGACATGCTGTGGAGGGGAGCAGAGATCGATCACTAATGATTAAATGCAGAGTGGTGCATACAGAGCAAAAAGAGAAAGAAACAGTGCATCCTGGGAACCCCCCAGCAGTCTACGTCTATAGCAGCATAACTAAGGGATGGTTCAGGGTCACCTGATCCAGCCCTAACTATAAGCTTTAGCAAAAAGGAAAGTTTTAAGCCTAATCTTAAAAGTAGAGAGGGTGTCTGTCTCCCTGATCTGAATTGGGAGCTGGTTCCACAGGAGAGGAGCCTGAAAGCTGAAGGCTCTGCCTCCCATTCTACTCTTACAAACCCTAGGAACTACAAGTAAGCCTGCAGTCTGAGAGCGAAGCGCTCTATTGGGGTGATATGGTACTACGAGGTCCCTAAGATAAGATGGGACCTGATTATTCAAAACCTTATAAGTAAGAAGAAGAATTTTAAATTCTATTCTAGAATTAACAGGAAGCCAATGAAGAGAGGCCAATATGGGTGAGATATGCTCTCTCCTTCTAGTCCCCGTCAGTACTCTAGCTGCAGCATTTTGAATTAACTGAAGGCTTTTTAGGGAACTTTTAGGACAACCTGATAATAATGAATTACAATAGTCCAGCCTAGAGAAAATAAATGCATGAATTAGTTTTTCAGCATCACTCTGAGACAAGACCTTTCTGATTTTAGAGATATTGCGTAAATGCAAAAAAACAGTCCTACATATTTGTTTAATATGCGCTTTGAATGACATATCCTGATCAAAAATGACTCCAAGATTTCTCACAGTATTACTAGAGGTCAGGGTAATGCCATCCAGAGTAAGGATCTGGTTAGACACCATGTTTCTAAGATTTGTGGGGCCAAGTACAATAACTTCAGTTTTATCTGAGTTTAAAAGCAGGAAATTAGAGGTCATCCATGTCTTTGTCTGAAAGACAATCCTGCAGTTTAGCTAATTGGTGTGTGTCCTCTGGCTTCATGGATAGATAAAGCTGGGTATCATCTGCGTAACAATGAAAATTTAAGCAATACCGTCTAATAATACTGCCTAAGGGAAGCATGTATAAAGTGAATAAAATTGGTCCTAGCACAGAACCTTGTGGAACTCCATAATTAACTTTAGTCTGTGAAGAAGATTCCCCATTTACATGAACAAATTGTAATCTATTAGACAAATATGATTCAAACCACCGCAGCGCAGTGCCTTTAATACCTATGGCATGCTCTAATCTCTGTAATAAAATTTTATGGTCAACAGTATCAAAAGCAGCACTGAGGTCTAACAGAACAAGCACAGAGATGAGTCCACTGTCCGAGGCCATAAGAAGATCATTTGTAACCTTCACTAATGCTGTTTCTGTACTATGATGAATTCTAAAACCTGACAAACTCTTCAAATAGACCATTCCTCTGCAGATGATCAGTTAGCTGTTTTACAACTACCCTTTCAAGAATTTTTGAGAGAAAAGGAAGGTTGGAGATTGGCCTATAATTAGCTAAGATAGCTGGGTCAAGTGATGGCTTTTTAAGTAATGGTTTAATTACTGCCACCTTAAAAGCCTGTGGTACATAGCCAACTAACAAAGATAGATTGATCATATTTAAGATCGAAGCATTAAATAATGGTAGGGCTTCCTTGAGCAGCCTGGTAGGAATGGAGTCTAATAGACATGTTGATGGATTGGAGGAAGTAACTAATGAAAATAACTCAGACAGAACAATCGGAGAGAAAGAGTCTAACCAAATACCGGCATCACTGAAAGCAGCCAAAGATAACGATACATATTTGGGATGGTTATGAGTAATTTTTTCTCTAATAGTTAAAATTTTGTTAGCAAAGAAAGTCATGAAGTCATTACTAGTTAAAGTTAATGGAATACTCAGCACAATAGAGCTCTGACTCTTTGTCAGCCTGGCTACAGTGCTGAAAAGAAACCTGGGGTTGTTCTTATTTTCTTCAATTAGTGATGAGTAGAAAGATGTCCTAGCTTTACGGAGGGCTTTTTTATAGAGCAACAGACTCTTTTTCCAGGCTAAGTGAAGATCTTCTAAATTAGTGAGACGCCATTTCCTCTCCAACTTACGGGTTATCTGCTTTAAGCTACGAGTTTGTGAGTTATACCACGGAGTCAGGCACTTCTGATTTAAAGCTCTCTTTTTTAGAGGAGCTACAGCATCCAAAGTTGTCTTCAATGAGGATGTAAAACTATTGACGAGATACTCTATCTCACTTACAGAGTTTAGGTAGCTACTCTGCACTGTGTTGGTATATGGCATTAGAGAACATAAAGAAGGAATCATATCCTTAAACCTAGTTACAGCGCTTTCTGAAAGACTTCTAGTGTAATGAAACTTATTCCCCACTGCTGGGTAGTCCATCAGAGTAAATGTAAATGTTATTAAGAAATGATCAGACAGAAGGGAGTTTTCAGGGAATACTGTTAAGTCTTCTATTTCCATACCATAAGTCAGAACAAGATCTAAGATATGATTAAAGTGGTGGGTGGACTCATTTACTTTTTGAGCAAAGCCAATAGAGTCTAATAATAGATTAAATGCAGTGTTGATGCTGTCATTCTCAGCATCTGTGTGGATGTTAAAATCGCCCACTATAATTATCTTATCTGAGCTAAGCACTAAGTCAGACAAAAGGTCTGAAAATTCACAGAGAAACTCACAGTAACGACCAGGTGGACGATAGATAATAACAAATAAAACTGGTTTTTGGGACTTCCAATTTGGATGGACAAGACTAAGAGTCAAGCTTTCAAATGAATTAAAGCTCTGTCTGGGTTTTGATTAATTAATAAGCTGGAATGGAAGATTGCTGCTAATCCTCCGCCCCGGCCCGTGCTACGAGCATTCTGACAGTTAGTGTGACTCGGGGGTGTTGACTCATTTAAACTAACATATTCATCCTGCTGTAACCAGGTTTCTGTAAGGCAGAATAAATCAATATGTTGATCAATTATTATATCATTTACCAACAGGGACTTAGAAGAGAGAGACCTAATGTTTAATAGACCACATTTAACTGTTTTAGTCTGTGGTGCAGTTGAAGGTGCTATATTATTTTTCTTTTTGAATTTTTATGCTTAAATAGATTTTTGCTGGTTATTGGTAGTCTGGGAGCAGGCACCGTCTCTACGGGGATGGGGTAATGAGGGGATGGCAGGGGGAGAGAAGCTGCAGAGAGGTGTGTAAGACTACAACTCTGCTTCCTGGTCCCAACCCTGGATAGTCACGGTTTGGAGGATTTAAGAAAATTGGCCAGATTTCTAGAAATGAGAGCTGCTCCATCCAAAGTGGGATGGATGCCGTCTCTCCTAACAAGACCAGGTTTTCCCCAGAAGCTTTGCCAATTATCTATGAAGCCCACCTCATTTTTTGGACACCACTCAGACAGCCAGCAATTCAAGGAGAACATGCGGCTAAACATGTCACTCCCGGTCTGATTGGGGAGGGGCCCAGAGAAAACTACAGAGTCCGACATTGTTTTTGCAAAGTTACACACCGATTTAATGTTAATTTTAGTGACCTCCGATTGGCGTAACCGGGTGTCATTACTGCCGACGTGAATTACAATCTTACCAAATTTACACTTAGCCTTAGCCAGCAGTTTCAAATTTCCTTCAATGTCGCCTGCTCTGGCCCCCGGAAGACAACTGACTATGGTTGCTGGTGTCGCTAACTTCACATTTCTCAAAACAGAGTCGCCAATAACCAGAGTTTGATCCTCGGCGGGTGTGTCGTCGAGTGGGGAAAAATGGTTAGAGATGTGAACGGGTTGGCGGTGTACACGGGGCTTCTGTTTAGGGCTACGCTTCCTCCTCACAGTCACCCAGTCAGCCTGCTTTCCCGGCTGCTCGGGATCTGCCAGGGGGTAACTAACGATGAGCAGATATTTGCACAAAAACAATAAAGTTTATCAGTTTGAACATTAAATATCTTGTCTTTGTGGTGTATTCAATTGAATATAGGTTGAAGAGGATTTGCAAATCATTGTATTCTGTTTTTATTTTCATTTTACACAATGCCCCAACTTCATTGGAATTGGAGTTACAGTCGGCCTATGAACAGGATTTAAAAACTCCTATGGAGCTTGACGCCTGCACTTTTAAAATGTATTGAACGGAGACTGAGTCTGGTGAATTTAATGAGAGAACCACTTAATTCTTTCACGTGATGTTTACATGACTGAATTCAGTCAGGCGACTCCAGAGGGTTAAAATCGCATATAATGTTACACTCTTACAAAGAGAAGTTTTAATCTACTGAGATGGAGCCTGTGACCAAAGCACTAACTGCAGCTTTTTCTAGTCGTTGAGAGTCACTGAGAAAGACACAATGACATCATCACCAAGCATTATCGTGATTGATCGGTGGAGTCTCAATCTCTACCATTGGCCAAATTTATATCACTAAGCGGTCAAACCAGATATTTCGTCCACCCCTACCCGGTACCATAAGTGAAAAATCAAGTCCTTTTAATGTCGTCCGCCACCATCTCTGTCAAATTAAAAGCACCTGCTTACAGCAGAAAGCAGAAAAGACAAAAACCTCTGCATACATGCAATTTTTATCACATGCAAACTGGGGAGAGCTGACATTTATTGGTTGGTATGTTTATGTATTTTGGGCCAAGGATGAACGGCACAAAAAGTGAACATCAACAGGACTAATATTTTAGAGAAGCTACATATTAGCTAACAACACTAAACAATGGACATTGATATTTACATTCTGGAGCCACACACCAATGCAGCAGATGGTGGTAAATCATCTCTATATTAAAAGCGTGAGGGTGATGAGTGACTTTATTTAGTAAGTTCAATGTAAGGACATAATATAATTGTAAATATGTTAAAATACATGGATAACACAAGAAAGTGAAAACACTTACACCATTGTGGTCCATTTAAAAATCAAATGACAAAATAGAAGTAAAACTACAACAATAATGTGTATATGATAACAAGAACCCAAACAATTTATAAGTATATTAAGACAGTAAATTAACATTAAAAAATTACATAATTAACAGGAAATAAAAGGGTGGAGTTCTTCTAAAAACTGTTCAGGTCTAACATGTAAGGTTCTAAAAACATTCTGAAAAAGCACACCATTTCTACTCATTATAGAAACTTTACACAATTTATTACCACCCTTGAAAAAGACTACAGATCTAACAGTACCAGACTGCGGTTCTGGTGCTGTTAGATCTTAGTGCTGCGTTTGATACCGTGGATCATCATATTCTACTCGATAGCCTGGAGGATCATTTTGGGATTACTGGGAATGCCCTTGTATGGTTGACATCCTACCTGACCCGTCACTCGCACTGTATTTTGCACAACAACACTACCTCTAATCTTAGTGACATGAAATTTGGGGTTCCACAGGGGTCCGTCTTAGGCCCCCTGCTTTTCTCCCTTTATACAGCACCCCTTCGCCACATATTGCAGCATTTTGGAATTACCTTTTCAAATGCTATGCAGATGATGCTCTGTTATACATGTCGATGACTGCTGGTAATCTCATCCACATAAAATCCTTAGATTCAAATCATGTGTCATACATCATACTGACAAAGTGAGGAACCTTGGGGTCATTTTTTTAAATCGTACGTTGTCCTTTGACCTGCACATTAGAGATAATATGAGGACTGCTTTCTTCTGCTGGAGAGGTGTTCCGGGTACGTCCCATTGGGAGGAAGGCCCCGGGGAAGACCCAGGACACACTGGAAGGATTACATCTCTCGGCTGGCTTGGGAATGCCTTGGGGTTCCCCCGGAGGAGCTGGGGGAGATGTGTGTAGATCAGGAGGTCTGGGCGGCTTTGCTTGAGCTGCTGCCCCCGCGACCCGACTCCGGATAAAGCGGAAGAAAATGGATGGATGGATGGATGCTTTCTTCCACCTGCGAAATACAGTGAAGATTCATCCCATCCTGTCTATGGCTGATGCTGAGACCCTAATTCATGAGTTTGTTTCTTCTAGATTAGACTACTGCAGTGTTCTATTTTATGGTTTACCGCAGTCCGGCATTAGGGGTCTCCAATTGGTTCAAAATGCTGCTGCTAAACTTTTGACAGGAAGCAGAAAGTTTGACCATATTACACCCATTTTGTCATCTCTTCACTGGTTCCCTGTCCCTGTGAGATCAGATTTTAAGGTTCTGTTATTAACCTATAAAATTGTTCACTTACTGGCACGTCCCTACTTAGCTGACCTAATTAAATCCCAAGTACCCGCCTGGGCTCTGCGTTCTCAGGGTGTAGGACTACTTTGTGCCCCTAGGGTGAATAAAAAGTCTGTGGGTCACAGAGCTTTCTCTTATCGTGCCCCTGTTCTGTGGAATGATCTCCCTGCATCAATAAAACAGTGAGATTCTGTACAGACTTTCAAGTGCAGACTTAAGACGCACTTATTTTCCCTTTCGTATGGCTAGCATACTGGAATAGTATGGTACTAAGCTTCCTACCTTTTAAAATTCATTTTACTAGGAAACGGAGCGGGCCGCAGCCTCAACTTTATCTGAAGTCTGGGTTTTTTAGTGAAGCTTAGAGCTAGTGGCCGGCGACGACCTTAGTATTTCTTGTTTTTCTTGCTGCTTAATGCTGACAAATTCGTGTTTGAGGTGCGGCTCCATCCAGAAGTAGGAGTCTTCTTCTGCAAGCCTCCTGTCCTGTGCACCAGTATGGACTCCCAAAATTTCCTATACGTTTGTCTTATCAATTGTGTTGGTCACATGGCTCAAGCCGTGGGTCACCCCTTTGAGTCTGGTCTGCTCAAGGTTTCTTCCTCAGTATCAGAGGGAGTTTTTCCTTACCACTGTCGTCTGTGTGCTTTCTGTAGGGGTTTGTAAGGTTAGACCTTACTTGTGTGAAGCACTCTGAGGGAGCTTTGTTGTGATTTGGTGCTATATAAATGAAATAAATTTAATTTTAATTTTTATTGAATTGAACTGATAATAGTATAACCCAGTATAGACCCCGAGTAGTTTTTTTTTTTAATTTCTGTCACTTTTGTTTTTTGTGCCCAATTTAATAAATGGTGCACACTGTACTGTCCTCCTGCTTTCTATGGACATGTCGCTGCAGTATTTTCATGCATGAAATGTTGCATATCAACTGGTGTCTCTAATACCGGCTAACCTGGAATCTGCTGTGAGCAGTAAATTAAAACACGAATGTAACTTCTGTCCTATCTGTTCCCTTTCATAAGGACGCTTTACTGGACCAATTCTTTGTTTGTAACACTCTATACCCTTGGAGGCGTTCCGCTCATTTTCCGACACGTCTTGCTGGGTGGGATACAGAACGTATTTACCTCGGGTGATGGTGTTCCCAGTGATGACTTCTGAGGCAAATGAAGCGCTGCTTTTCCTCTCCCATCCTCCTCTCTCCTTACTACTTCTGTGTCTCTGTTCCAGCTCAATAATTTGATGACCATTTACAGACATTATTCAGTAATGGTTGAACAAGTATCAATTTTTTTTTTAACTTATTTTTCGTCATGTCCACATCATGCTACCACACCTCAATTCCAAAAACTCCAGTTGTGCGTGGCGATACGTTTGCACACGACAAGTATTGGAACACGTGTGGAACATGCAGGCTGTTTATGTCAAGTTTGTCTATGGTTGGCAGTAAACTCCAGGGAAGGAGTTTCCTCAAAATGTGAACATATGTGCCAGCCACCTCACAAACCAAACACATATGATATTATCAGCCATTTTAATGAGCTGTCTCTTTGCAAAATGCTCAAAGTTGGTGCAGGTTGGCATCACTGCATGTTTTGGACTTTTATTGTGAAAGGTAAGACCAAAAGGACTGGATCTTTGAAATGTATCTGAGAAAGCAATGCTGATAAGACATCAACAACTGTCCTAAAAACAAGGATGGAACAAGAGGAAAACACCAAAAAGCAATTTATGGCTGGCAAAAAAAAAGTCAGTCACTTGGAATTATATGGGTTGCAGAAGGAATGATGTTGACCAAATACGAGGTCTATTAGAAAAGTATCCGACCTTATTATTTTTTTCAAAAACCATATGGATTTGAATCATGTGTGATTGCGTCAGACAAGCTTGAACCCTCGTGCGCATGCGTGAGTTTTTCCACGCCTGTCGGTTGCGTCATTCGCCTGTGAGCAGGCTTTGAGTGAGGAGTGGTCCACCCCCTCTGCGGATTTTCATTGTCAGGAAATGGCGGAATGATTTGGGCTTTTTTTCCATCAGAATTTTTTCAAAACTGTTAGAGACTGCTAGCTGGAAACCATTAGAAAAATTTATCTGGCTTGCGGTGAAAATGTTACAGGCTTGGTAGAGAATAAGGAGTGTTACTGTCGCTTTAAGGATGGCCCCCAGTGGCTGTGGGGCGCCCAGCGCTCTGAAGCCGCCATTGACAGGCTGAGCGACCATTTCATTTCTAAACGGATGGCTGTCTGGATCCGTGACCATCGTGTGCCATTTCTCTGGTTATCACAAGAGCTGGACATCAACCATTTTCCGTCAGATTTCACTTTTAACAAGAGATTTTGTCATGGAAAGCCGAGCGGAGGCTTCGCGCGTCATGATGGATTTGCTACTGGAGCGAGACAAAACCACCTCCGTTTTGGTCTCACAGGACGGCTTTGAGAAGGCGTTCAGACAGCTGTCGGTGGTTTTTCCATCGAGTGATTATCCGAGAACATGTCCCGTGAGGCTTCATCACGACGTTGCTTTGCGCCATGCGCAAAAAAAAAAAACAACAAAAAAAACAACTTTTTTTCCCCATGGTCAGTTATTTTTTTCTGGTATTAAACAACTATGAAAAACAAGCACTTCCATACATAATGTGATGTGTATGTCAACAAAATTATTCCAACTGCAAGTAGAATACAAACATCTGCGCTAGTACAAACAGGTCTACATGAGCAGATGGTGCATTTATCTTCACGCAGGCTCCAGAACAGTATTTGAAACATGGGCACTTCAAAGTTTTTGGAGTGTTCTGAGTATGCCATGAGTAATTTGGAGCACCAAACATCCACAATGACACACTCTACCCATAGTTTAATTCTAGTTTTACTTTCCCGTTCTGCTGTATATTTTGTGCCGTATGTGGCAACCATAGAGCTGTATATGAGAACTAGAGAGCGCACTCCCAATGCTGCACACTAAACGAAAACGTCCCTTCATGGACAGAGACATGACGTCTCCTAACCCGGCAAAATATTGATTAAGTACCCGGATGTTAATGCTTTTTCAATGGAGATTCGCGACTGAACACACTCAGAAAAATGCTCGCAAAATACGTGTTAAAATGCCATTTTGACCTGGATATCGAGCCAGTAAAATTAAATTACATTAAATTATGTCAGGAAAGTATTAAACTTAGTCTGACACTCACACATTCCCTGAAAGTTACATGGATCTGCACTGTTAAGCTACGCTGCTCGGCTGAGCTGCTGCTGTGTTCGACGCAGCGCGATTATATATATATATATATATATATTTGTACACAATTATCCTTTATTGACCAAGTTTCATTCATGAAGTCAGTGGTGTGTGTGCACATCTCGTTGTGTGGGTGTGACTGAGCAGCACAGCGCAGGTCATTATAATCTCATTATTTTAAGGTGCAAATAAAAAAAAAAATCCCCAGTCTTGTCGAACAATTTTAATCACTAACGACAAGTATTTTAACTAGACATTGGTCTAGCAGTGGAAAATATCAACTAGACATAAGTGAAGAGTTAATGATCCGTGTCATCATGTGACACAGGTACGGCAGGAGACATACAGCTGTTTATCATCCAAATATCACGGAGAAAGTGACAAGAATAACCAAAACCACTTACTTATGGAAGGAAATATTGTCTCCCTTGTTCCTCCGTTTGTGGCTTTGCCAACTTGCGCAGCTTTCCGGCATATTCCACCTGTTTCTTGACAAGACTAAGTGAACTTCTATGCACGCAAATCACTAACTTGCCCGGAATTAAAATGGCGATCACGCCTCCTTGTCGGCACACGGCTCAGCGCGACTGCGCTCTCTAGTTCGTATATACAGCTCCATGGTGGCAACACAGTGTGGGTCATGTTTTACAATGCAGTTCCTAGCTTCAACTGTTAATTAGCAGAACAACAGCTACCATTCCAGCAGGTGGCATACACATCGGATATTGTTCGGTTCTTTGGGTCACTGGTTAATAAAACAAATTTCATTGGTATGGGAATCTGGTTAAAATATTAAGAGTAATTCATTTCAAATAATTCATTTTATCCAGTCATTTCAGTTGTAAGTTCATGTATATCCCCATAATCCTTTATTATGTTTGGTACATGACGGTCATTAAAACTGGGCATGTGCGGTTGCGCTCATATCTTAGTAAAGTGTTGATCAGTCTCGTCACTTATCATCAACCCATCATCAAGAGCACACAGCCTGTCGGTATGTTGCAACTTGTAAACTGTGAAATGTGTACTGAAAGCTACCAATTACTAATGTACCTTGCTTTAGAAGCAGTTTAAAGCACAGTTAGTTTGTAATTATTTACTTTACTGCTCTATGTCCGTGTAGCACGAAAAAAGTTGGTTAAATTGCATCACGTGTGGTGCATGGCATGAGAGGAGCGTGCTCTCGGTTAGCCATATTAGCTGCAGCCAAAACTGTGTGTTTGGTGATTACCAAGTCGAATAATGTAGCAGACGATAGCGTGGTAGGCTTTAAAGGAGTCGCGCTAGTCTAAAGGGCTGTCTCAGAGTCAAATTGGGCTTTATGTACGGTGCCAGTCGGAGCGTGGGGGAGCTGCGCTCTGCGCAAGCGTGTTCAACGCTATGCATGATGGGAAATGTAGTCTGCGGGGCCTACTGCCTTAGTGGGAGATTAGAAAACCAGGGAATATAGATTGGATGGGGTTTATAAGAATAATTATAAGTATACAAGTATGAAAAATTAGAAATAAAGGTCATATTATTTGTAGCTAAATAGTAGAATTATTGTTTAATTGAAGTGATGTTGCATTTATATTGAATTAATATATAATTGTAAATTTTGTTCATTTCTGTGTTTTCAGGTTTATGACCTGTGGTCTGTTCTGTTTGAAATTACAAGAAACTATAAACAAACACGAGTCATACCAGGTGTGCTGCCTGTCACTAACCCATTCGGAGGGTGTAATCAAAACATCCGAACAGATATTCCATAAGCTAATTGCTTTTTCAATTGATCTGGTGTATCAACGGTCACCAGATTTGGATCAGTACGTGCTCATTACATGTTCTTTTAAGTTGGAGATGTAGTAGTTGATAACATTTATTAATTTCTCAGTTATTGCCTACACAAGCCGACTGAGATGGATTAACCCACTCACTTACTATACTTTGGCTGTACAAGTCTTATGTTACCAGCGCAGGGAATATACAATTTTTTTGAAGAACTGGTCAGAAAATGAAGGTAAACAAATGTGTGAATGATGTCGACACTTTTGACAAGTGCATATGATGATGAAACATTTTCTTCTCTTGGACAGTGTCACTTGTGAGCAGAGAGGGTGTGCGGATGCTGCTAAGTTACGAGCCATCTGAGGTCCAGAAACCGCCTCAAGCCTGTTAGAGCCAGCTAATGCATTTTCCCATCCTCCCCCTCTACTTCTCCCTTTCAAGCTCATCTTCCTTTGCCATGATCTCCCTCCTTTTCCACTAACTACTGCTCTCTCCATCTCCCAAAGTCCCTCCCCCTTTCCTTGAGTGCTAACCACTCGCTGTCACAATGATCTCCCTCTCTTTCTCCCCCCCTGCACGCTCACACATGCACCCACACATGGACTGTGGCAGCAAATACACAACAGTGTGCAGCCTCCCCCACACCACAGCTAGGCGGTGTGCAAGAGTCTTTAGCTCGCCCTGACCCATATCTTGATATAGCCCTAAGTATGCTTACAGCTAAGTCCTGAAGACACTCCTGCCACTCAGCCTAATCAGGTCTGACCTGCTGTCAGCACACTGGGCAGATAGTAGGCCAGGCTGGTCCCACCATTATTTTCAGAAGGCTCGACAGAACAGCTCTAAAACTACAAACACTCCCACTGGTGCTGCAAGTTTCATGCCAGAGACAAACAGTTTCACTCTGGTAGAATTCAACAGTGAGTGAGTTTGACATTATGCACCAAGGAGGGGGAGAGACTCATAAAATACCCCTAATGTCAGACAGGCTCTGTCTATTAGTGCTGACATGATCAATTTACAGCATCCAATGTACTCATAATTAGACTGTAACAATTCACAGATATCAATGAGAAATTGGATTTAAAATAAAATTAATGGGATGACTGCAGCTGTAGATTGTTTTAGTAATTGAGTATTCTATCGATTATTCTGGCAATTAATCGAGTAATCGGATAAAAAGTATTTTTGCATTTTTAAACAATATCAATAGTCCAGGGCTCTCCCTAAGCAATGGCACAATGTCGCTGTGCCAAAGTGTTGACATTTTTCTGAAATGGCGATGGGATGTGGCTTTCTGTTTTGTTTTGTTTTCTCCAACTTATAAATGTAACCATTTTTAAGTTTTTTTTTTTTTTTTTTTTTTTAGCCGGCGACAGAGCTGTGACTTGCACTGAGCAGAGAGAGACAGCAGCCACCCACCGGGTCAACAGTCACTCCCCACGTCAAGCAGACCGTGTGTTTTATTTAAAAAATTGACAAACACACTGCTTCACTTTAAATGCGTAGTAAATCTATTTCAGATGATCAGTGTGGACCCTCTTTCTCTTTAGGCTTTATTTTGCTCTGTGTGTCACGTTGGGAAGCTATAGCTATCGTTACTAATTTGATTAGTTGTTATGCTCTAGTCTTCTGTTTTTTTTGGGGGTTTTTTGTTCTGGGGATGTTACAGCGCCACAGACAGGCCTGACACATGTACTACAACATTAAACAAAGCTTCGAGGCACAGAATTTGCCTTAAATATTCTTTTGTAATCGAATTATTCAAGTTACTCAACTAATCGTTTCAGCCCTAGATGACTACATTCATTTCACGGACTTCTGGAAGGATCTCAATGCCCAATGAACTGGGCAATGGTCTGATTTTAAACTTATATAAATCAGATGAGTGAAGCCGTTTTGCTGCTACTTCGGTCTCTTCAAACTCTCTCAAACATTCAAAGGTTAGTGTGAAACTCTTGTGGATTTAGAACAGGAATGCCCATTAAAGCGTGCATTAAATATCCATTTCTACTCTTGCGATGTTGCACATCAATGTTGCTTCTGGCTGATGCACCACTGCCTCCTGCACAACCAGTGGTGGGCACAACTAACCAAAAAGTTAACTTCGATAACAGCTAATAACTGAAAAATTAACTTTTAGAACACTAAACCAAATTAACCGCAAAAAAAAAAAAAAAAAATTGCGGAGTTAGAGCTAACTGCTAACTTTTTGACTCAGTGCATAGAACACTGACATCTACTGGATGGGAGTGTGAATAGTGACCAACAATCACACAGTCCCTTTGTGCAGAATCAAACAAGTTAAAAGGAACTTGACTATAACATCAAATTTGTCAAAAAATTGAAACACTGACGTCTGCTATTATAATATATAGTTAGAAGTGCATAAACAAGTCTTGAATGATATAAAATAGCGTTTATTTATCACGTATTTAAATACAACGCAGCCGCCATGTTTTTGCCTGCGCAATGCATTCTGGGGGTGATGACGTGGAAAGGTTTCTGAAATCTTTCATGCAAGCGAAAACAGTGTTAAAGCTAGTTCTTCTACCAAGATAAAATGCCAAAAGAAAGAAAGTTAAGGAAAAAGTGGGAGGATGCTTGTGGAAGAGTGCAGTTGCTGAAAGACCCGCGGCTGTGCACACATCACTTGAACGCGGATGCATTTGAGGCTTTTCATCAACCTCAGCTAACGAGGGAGCTTGTTGGTGTTTCTGGATACAAATGACGTCTTAAACCAGATGCAGTGGCCGTCATATTTCCCCACAAGAAGAAAAATCGTCCACGAGTAACTAGGTAAAATAGGACTAAAACACGCGAAAGAGCAGCAGATGCCCTCTTTCTCTGTCGGCATCGGCAAGTAGCCCCCACACAGACACCACCTACAATGGCCAACTCTTGCTTGATCAGAGCACTGATCTTCATTTCTGACAGTATTTTCAAAGTTCTCTTCCTCACACTGCAGATCACGCTCTGGTTCGAACTGAAAAGGGTGAACAGAGGAGCTCATCGTTGCTAATCGCCGCTAGTTGTAATGTAAACACGGGAAGCTCTGCCCCCGTTTGACGTCACTACCCAGAATGCATTGCGTTACAAACAACAATGGCGACCTACGTAGAAATAAAGTTTCTTAAAATATCATAAAACTTGACATTATTTTTGCTAATTTTGTCCCATAGTTATGTTACTAATATCACAGCAAGTCATATAGAATAAACATGTATTTATAGTCGGGGTTCCTTTTAACAAACAGAATTTTCAGTTTTGCAAATGCCTTTTTTTGTAAATATCAACACACACGTTTCACACACCAACATCACATTGAGCAGATGCAATCAGTTAATCAGTGAAATTACCTGGTGGAGTGGGTGGTTGCAAAGAAAATCTGCATCCTCTCTGCCCTTTTTGGAATCAGTTTGAGACCTCTGATATAGATGCTTATCACATTGTTTAATAGGGGAGAGATAAGGAAGTACATTTTTTTTTGGTTTCTCCCTTTTTCACTTGGGGTCGACACAGCAGAGCAGACATGGATCTGCATGTTGGTTTGGCACAAGTTTTAAGCCAGATGCCCTTCGTGACACGACTCCACAGTACATGGAGAATGGGCAGGGTGGTCTTGAACCTTCAGCTCTGGAAACAATCACACTAACCACCTGGCTACCACTTTATCAGGGAGTGATGCACACCCCTAATTCATATAATTTCAAATTACACTGATTATTCCATGCTGTGAAGGGCTAAAGGCAGGAGACCACAAACTGGAACACGGAGAGGTACTTTGCAAGAAAAACAACTTCTCTATATCTCAAGCAATAAAAAAGCAAATTAAAACTTTACCTTTTCTTTCTTGTACTCCAAAGGTATTTGTTTACTGTGCTGATGTCCTCTGTCCTGATTGGACTCATGCCACAAACAGTTGGATTCATCCTGTTGGCCCAGTGCTGCCTCCAGCTGGGGCAGTAGGTCAGGCAGAAGGTCAGGAGCCTCCAGACCCTCCATATCTCCACCCTGAGCCTCAGAAGGCAGCAAACTGTCTGCCAGATCTTGGTATCCATTCGTATCAATGCCCCCACAGCTAAGGGACTGTTCAGCAGGCAGTTGGTTCGTCAGACCACGGTAGCATTCCATAACTTCAGTAAACATGTCAGGTGACTTGCAGTTTCCCTGCTTTTCTCCAGAACAACGGAGAGCACGAAAAGGACATTCCATTTGTTGGCTAACTGGGATCCTATCTTGCTGCTGACCTGTAGATGGTATCTGGCTTAGTCTACCAGGAAGCTCAGGTATTGTAGAAGTGAGGGATGCAGTGGGCTGAGATGCTGAGGTTGAAGACAAAGTGTGCTCAGTAAAACCAGATGATTCTGGTTCTCCAGGATAAGCAGGATACTGGGCTGGTACGTAAGCAGCAACAGAGCTGACTGAGCACTTGGGTATAGCATGAACCATAGAGGATGAATGTAACTGAAAGGGCAGGTTGAGGTCTTGACCGTCACTGGCCAACTGGTAGCGATTCTGCTGCTGCGGTTGTAAGCAGGCACCGCCCACAGAATGATTCTGACTATCCAAAAAGGACTTACTCAACACAGGCCTTGAATGGAACTGTAGCCCTCCAACAGTTAGCTGGTGATCCTGCTGCTGATTATGACGAACATGCTGTCGGCTCTGAGACTGATTCCCCTGGCGGAAGGAGAAATTTTGCTGTTGCTGCATTGACAGAGTCTGAGTGTTAATTTGCTGGTGCTGATTTAACAGCTGTTGATGACCTTGTTGTGGTTCCAGCTGCATTCTATGCGACTGCTGTTGTTGACGTTGACAGGGGTGTTGCTGCTGCTGTGTTTGTTGCCTGACATGAAGTGGTTGGCTGTGCAGTTGCTGATGACAAAGCTGTTGCTGCTGAAGCGGTTGAGATGACGGGTGATACATTTTACCATTATGGTCTTGGGTGCCCCACATTGGACTGTTGCAAAACAGCCCATTAGACTGAGGCACATGGCTCATGGCTGCATTTTGGTACTGGCCATGTTGCTGTAGAAACATGCCAATACCTCCACCACCCATGCCACCAGAGAAGGTTTGCCCTATAGGATTCAGTGTCTTAATGCTCGTGAAGTTTCCCACCTGCTGGTTGTAAGAGGGCATGGCATGTTGAGTACATGTCATAGCATCTTGTGGAGTTAAGCGTTGGCACTTCCCTGGGCCCAGAGAGTCCACTTGGAGGGGCTCAAAGTCAGCACTGAGGTTCAGCTCATCAACAAGTGATGATCCTGACGGGAAGTCATCTACATCCAGCCCCTCCAAACCTCCAACAAAGAGGCTAGCGTCATCAAAGAAGTTCATGGTAGAACCTGGAGGGGAACTGGAACCTCTGGAACACCTGTGGATCCAAGCTGGTTCCAAAGAGCCTCACACTCTACAGGGAACCAGGATGTCCATCACACCATGATCCTATTCATAAAAACAAAACAAAACCAGAAGTGATTAAAAATACACATACACCTTAAATTATTACAGGACATTATATTAAATACATTTCCTGATCATTTATTGTCTAGCTGAAAACTGGAACTGTTTCCAAGAGTCAAAGATGACATCTTCAACCAGCCTGTTTTGGGTGATCAACGTTACAAAGACCCAAGTAAATCTATATGTACATATTTTATTGCACCACAAAATTATTATTCTCAATCATGATTAAGGAAAAGTAGTAATTCCTCATATGTAACAAGTTCAAACAAGCTAAAATTAGGCCTGTCACAATAATTATTATATCACATTATTGTAAAAGCTACAGACATGACAGCAATCTCTTCTTTGCCCTTGATATTGTCCACTGTGTTTACATGTGTTTATTTACATAAAAATGTCACACCAGAACATCACACCAGAATAAACACAATTATTTATCACAGTGTAAAAGCCAAATCAACGAGAAAAAAATTGAGTCTCTCTCTCGACAGTTCAGCCCCCCCCCCCCCCCCCACACACACACACACCCACACACACACACACACACACACACAGAGTGACAGTGAAACAGGTGAAGTTAATGTGTTACATGAAACCAACTGTTTGTGCCTGCTACTGCATAATTACAACCACATGAGAAGAAGTCTAAATTAAACTTGTTCTGCCAGTGTGGTAACATTTTGGGTTTAAGCCAAGAGGAAGGCATGAATGAGCTGGTATGTTGACTGCTTAAAACTCCTTTGCTTTGTTTATTTTTTGTTGCCATTGTTATTTAAGATGCATTTTAGGTTAAAAGAGCCTGATAATCCATTTTATTTCTTATAAATTTTCATTTTATTTATTTAGGATGTTTTAATATTTTTCCAAATTCCAATTCCAATGACTGAATATGCTAAAGAATTAAAAGTTCATTACTCTTTGAAAAGGTGTGCTGCCATTTTCAAAATTATTTCTGACCATATATTGTCCAACAAAAACAGTTACTGCAGAGTTAGAAAGATATAAATTTTTGCTTGACAAAAACTTTGATAACATATTGTAGAGCAGCTCAATAAACAAGGGGTCTGGCAAGAAAATTTTTAAATGTACTTTTAACACTGTACAATAAGTTGCACAAGTAAAACATGGGCCAAAAGATGAGGTCAGGTCAGAGTTTTTGATCATGCTGCACTTTCCCACATCCACATCACAGAACCACCCACTGTCCTGGATGGCAACCACTCGGGCAGATAACCGGTCCTTCCCAACCTCACAAAAGTAACCATCTAGCTGCTACAGCCAGGTGAAATGTGGGTGTCCCCTTGGCCTTATTCAGCCGCTGAGGTCCTCAACACCATGACACCTGCGTGCTGGATCATACACAGAGAAACTTGCCACAAGGCCTAAATCTTATGGCTGATGTCCCCTTGCAACACAAATAGCACACCTCATCCGAGTCTGCTTAAACAACTGTTCGTTTGTCACACAGTCATTTCAGTGGTACCAAGGATGCTGTGAAGACATCTAGTACACACAACATCTCACTGATGACTTTGGTTATTGATTAGCGCCTGTCTCACAACCAAAGAGCAAGACAAGAAGCACCAGGATGCCAAAGACCTTCAAACTCCTGCAAAAATATTGGAAGATAACCACTTCTGTCCAGCAATCTTATGAATCTATAACCTTTTCACAGGTGTCTCAATCTCAAAGACCACTGCTGAGGTAAGTGAATCCACTACAAACTTGACACTTTGACTGGATACAGATACACGTCTGTTGGCTGAGTCCACAAAGTCACTGAAAGCATATATCTTTGTCTTGAACCAAGATCATCGCAAAGCCATACACTTGAAAAAACCCAAGTCCATTCAGAAGTAGAAATCACTCAAATTCTAAAATTTTAGTAAATGGTCTGTTTTGGACATGAGAATTTTTTTTGTCATTAAAAAATATTTACATTTATAATTTTTAGAAAATACCCAACATAAATAGATATAAAGAGCCAAAAAATAAACATGCAATGTGGGGTGGGGAGGTAAGAAAACCATGTACACAGCTTTGCACACAAACACACAACGATGGAGCATAGCACTGCAATTAACAGTTATTTTTAATTGTTAATTGGTGGATTAAATGGTGAAAAATATCGGTGTTTCTCAAAGAACAGCTTGGGACTCCGGCAAGGACGGTCGCATTTGGCTTCCTCCCCGCCACCTCGAAGGCAGCGCGGTTTTTACTGCTGTAGCCTTCAACCCCAAGCTTGGCAGCACGGGCCCCTCCTGCTGCGACCTTCACCCACTTTGCCTCAATTCAGATGACGGACTGCTTCGAGTTTAGAAGACATAAACAACATTAAATGTATATGTGTTGTCTTAATTTTTATGTGTGCCATTATTACGGTAAACAAGTAATTGTGGATTACTTGCTGTATCTTGTCTGAGGTAATTGGAGTGTAAATGTAATTGCCCTTTTAGGGATCAATAAAGTTGTCTAAAGTCTGAAGCCCACAATGACACCCTCAGAGTTCTTGTTTTGTCCACAACTCAAATATATTCAGTTTGCTGCCAGAGGAGGAAAGAAACCAGAAATAATTCACATGTAAGAAGCTCAAATAAGAGAAACTGGACATTAAAAACAGTTGACTCAAAATGATTGATGACCAAAATAGCTGATTAATTAATAATAGATTAATTGTTGCAGCTTGAGACTGAATCTGGGAGATGCCACTTGAAACACATATACAATAAGCCACAGTCTTGAAAGAAAATGTGTAAATATTTTATTATCCCTCATTTGTAGAAATATAGTTTTCTACACGCACACACTATTGCACAGGGCAACAGGAAAAAACAAAAAACAAAAAAAACAGAAACACCAAATGTGATAGAACTTTAAAATAATTTGTGCTGTTAGGACAGTTTGGAGGCAAGTTTTTGTTTTCTTCCATCCATCCTCCTTGTGTTGCAGGGGTGGTGGCCAAGTGGTTAGCGCCCTTGGTTTCAGTGCGAAAGGTTCCTGGTTCAAACCCCACCCCTACCACATTTCCCCATGTAATATGGAGTTGCGTCAGGAAGGGCAAAATACACAGCAGAACAGGAAAGTAAAACTAGAATTAAACTATGGGTAGAGTGTGTCAGTGTAGATGTTCGGTACTCCAAATTACTCATGGCAAACTCAGAACACTCCAAAACCTTTGTTCTGGAGCCTGCGTAAAGATAAAAGGGCATCCAGCATAAAACCTGTGCCGGATCAGATCCTCCTCGTATCTGCTGTGGTGACCCTGAGTGAAAAACAAGGTAGCAGCCGAAGGGACTTACTTTTATGATATCAGCCATCAGAAGTGTATCTGTATGTGGTGAAAGAATTGAACTTGTAGAGACATTTACTTATCTTGGCAATGACATACGTACATGTCTCTGAATCCTTGGCCTGTGAGACCAACAGGTGCCTGGGAAGAGCTTGTGCAGTCATGAAATCGGTGGTTGTGAGACTTGGATGCTAACCAGTGACCTCAGGTAACAACTGGATGTCTTTGGTGCGAGGTGTCTTCAAAGGATCCTTTGGTACCACTGGAATGATTTTGTATCAAACGAGTGGTTACTGAGGGAGACTAAGGCTGAATCTCAATTCTACCCCTCGGCCCTACCCCTTACCCTCCATTTTGCACGGGCACGAGAGACAGAGGGGTGTCTCAATTCTCTTTTTGGTGCAAGGCAGAGGGGAAGGCGAGGGCTAAATAAAACCCCTCCGTTTGGAGTGAATCTGGATGCACACTCCGTTTGGAGGGGTAGGAGGAGCTTACTGCTGTCTCCGAAAAAACAACCATGGCGCCGAAAGCGCCGCACAAATGAAGTGGCTTTCATTACAAATTATGCTGTTTAGAAAGTTCTAACTTGCCAAAAAACTTTACAGGCAGTTGCTTATGACAGCAACGTGTATGCTGCTGGGTGCATGTTGCGTATATTGTAGTTCTGAAGAATATCGTAACTTCGCTTGTGTGCTGAGGCATTATAAAGCATATATACACACGAACGCTACGATAAGACACTTTTATATCTTACAATGGAGACAATCGTGATAAAGGATAAGCACGTTAATTTGTATGTTCATAAATCTTTGGATAATAGCAATTCCTTCTGTTGGATTTCAAGGTCTGTAACACGTGTGTATATTTAGTAAACAAACAGGTAGCCCTGAGCAAACTCGTCTCCTAATAAGGTTTCAGGCAGAAAATGAGGAGAAGTTTCATCAATGGGAATAAGTTGGAAATATATATATATACACACACACATATATGTGTAACACATAACCTGATGTCCTAACAGACTGATATTATTTGTCAAGGAAATTTCTAAATGAAAATGAAAAAATGGGAGAATTTGAAAAAGAAATATAAGGTTAACAGAACTAGATGCTGCCCATAACATACATACAGGTGCTGGTCATATAATTAGAATATCATTAAAAAGTGGATTTATTTCAGTAATTCCATTCAAAAAGTGAAACTTGTATACATTCATTGCACACAGACTGATATATTTCAAGTGTTTATTTATTTTAAATAAACTGTTTTCCTGTTTTATCATTAGTATTTTATATGATTGTGTCTTTTTTTATTCTTATTTTACTTCTTTTACTTATTTATGTTTTAAAATTTTTTATTGTGTTTTAATCTTATTTAATTTTATTCTGCTTTTAAATGATGTTTGTGAAGCGCCTTGAGGCAATTAGTTGTGATTTCGCGCTATATAAATTAATAAATTGTTATTATTATTACAAATTATTTTAATTACCAAGCAACCAATTACTAATCAATCAAAAATAATATTACTAATTGATTAGTTATTAGTATTATTAACATTAATCAATTACTAAATAATTAATTATTAATACTATTAATTATTATTATAATTATAAATTACAAATTAATTAAATGAATTAACATGACATGATTGCGATGCGTCGAAGAAATCTGCGACTTCTATTTCTTTGCATTTACGCAGAAAGGAGAGAAAATAAAAAGAGCAAACAGGCTACTGCAACAAGTTGCATTTCCGTTGCCATGTTAAACAGTGAAGACGGCAGTTTGACATGGGCAGTTTTTTTTTCTCCTAAGGTGGAGGGGTGTCTCAATTCATAGGGCTAGAGGCATACCCTTTCACCTTATCCCTTGTTTTAAAGGGATAGGCGTAGGGGTAGGGCCAAGGGGAAGGGGAACAAAAGAGAATTAAGATTGGGGGTAAGATGAGGAGTATCACTCGTATCATGAGGGAGCGCCAGCTATGACATTTTGGCCATGTGGCAAATTTTTCTGTGTATGGTCCAGCACACAGGTGCTGGAGTGCTGAGGACCCCAGTAGCTGGAAAAGGCCAAGGGGACGTTCATGTTTGACCTGGCTGTGACAGAGAGATAGTTATTTTAGATATGTGGGAATGGACAGTTGTCTCCCTGGGTGCTTGCCATCCTGGTCCCAAGGCGGTTCCCGTGGTGTGGATGTGGCAAAGCAGACTTGACCTGACACATGGTATCACAATATGTAATTTTACAAAATGAGAATCAATTTTTAAGTCCAGAGTCGATATAATTCAAATTCAGTTGCTGGTGGAAAGAAGACAGAAACATAGTCCCACTTTCATTCAACAAAGCATGCAATGCATTGTTAACCTAATCTGACAATTATGTGATGTCACTTCTGTTTCAAACAGAAAGGAGAAAAAGATAATAGTGGACCACAAGAGGTTTCCATGGAGCTCAAATTGAGCACTGATGCATATTTGCTTGAAGGAGTTCATGCCAAAAAGTGCAAAAATTAAGGATGGGAGAAAGTTTAAATTTTTATGTTTAAAAGTTGAAAATAAAGCATTGTTGTGCATTATTTCTGTCAATATGACATGATATACAGTCTCTAAAAAGATAAAGATAATGACTGATGATAGAAGTGCAATATTCAACTTTTCCACGTGGTCTAGTGTTATAAAAGCAAACAAAAACCACAATATCAAACTGCAGTTCATCTAAAAATCACATTTCTTATGTATCATGGTATGCATCAAATCACCACCCAAGTATCGTAATGCATATCATATTGGGACATAAGTACATCATAAGCAGCCCTAAGAGTTATGCATTCAAATGAATATGTCTCGTTTGAACCCCTGCATGATATTGTGGGATTTGATCACTTCCAGGGATAGCCTGCACAAATACAGCAACACTTGTAATGGAAAACGGTGGACTGTTTTGTTTTCAGATGCAATCATTGAAGCAGTCAGGAAAAGTGCAGGGTTTTGTTTGGTTCCCAGTGGAGAAGGGAAGACAAGGCAAATGGGAGAGGTTGTCGGTAAGTTTTAGCCGACACACATTGACAAGAGTAGCTCCGTTCTCTCACCTGCACAACCACCTCAACACGTTTGAACTCCGGGTTATAAACAAACCACAACACATGTCCACTTTCCACCGCACAGTCATATTTTATTTTCTTTGCATTTTGACTTTGTTTGCTGTGTAATTTGCCCAAAAACTCAGAAAGTGCCGTGTTTCTGATGGGGAAAGACAAGGGTTGCCTGTGGAAGTAGAATTATGCTCTTTAATTTAACTCCTTTAGCATTCACGGTACCCAATACCCTTTGAGTTACTTTTGTTATGCATCATCCATTCTCATCAACAAGATGTTGCGTGTGGCCTTAAGAATGGCGAGATGCCCATCCAGCTTCAGTCGCTGCTTTCAAAAGCAAAGTCATGGCTCGGCCAGAAAAGTCTTGACATTTTGCATTGTCAGTTACCTACCAGCACTATCTTTTATGTGTGCAGCAAAGCAGCTGGTGCAAACCGATTGCCAGCCACCAGCAGGTGCTTCTTCCTGTACTCCACACCCCCCCAATCACCACCACCACACATACAACAACCCCCCACCACACAGCCACTGAAGCTGGCTGCTCTGCTACTGCAGAACGTGTGGGAGGCACAGACAGCTGATAGAATTTCAACAGCTCAGGACGGAGGAAGATGGAGCCCTTTCTGTGTGTGTGTGTTTATTCTGTAACCACAGACCAAACGGAAGATGACAAAAAAGTTACCCCAGTCTGCCACTATTTGCTGACTTGCTTAACGCAGAGACATGGACGTGAGAAAACAACATTCCTCACAGAGATTTGCTGTCCTTTCAACTAAAATCTATTTCAACTGTGGGTCAGTTTGGTCAGTGGAAACACAAACTCAACTTTCAAAAAATGGGACTGTTATGTTCAACAAAGTGGTGGGCACAGCAAACCAAAAAGTTAGCTTTGATAACCATTAATCTGCTAACTGAAAAGTCAACTTTTATAATGCTAAACTGATACACCGCTAACAAATTTAGGGGAAGTTACTGCTAACCGCCAACTTTTAGTACTGACTTGGACGTGGCCACATCGGATTACACTGTCGGCTACTGATGAGCCAGTTTCGAGTTTAAGCAACACAGGGGCTGCTGGGTAAATTCAAAGGTTAAGTCACATAACCCGCGCATTCCCAGGATCACAAACACAAAACGAATGCACATAAAAAAATAAATAAATAAAACCCCAAACACTGACATCATATTTATCAAAAGCAGTAAACCGCAGTATAAGCCGAGAAGTCACACTTTATCTCTATATTATATCTTTATAAACCGTTAACAGAGCTACGGTTCATCCATATTGTGTTCACAAACACAAAACAAATGCACGAAAAATAAATAAATATTAAATAAAATCCCAAACCGGTCATCGTCTTCATAAAAAGCAGTAACTCCAGGTATTAATAGTCACAGTTTATCTCTGTATTATATTTATAAATTGTTACAGGAATGGCTCACCCATGTTACATTCATAAACAAGACACAAAACGAACGCAGAAAAAATAAAAGCCCAAACACTGTTATCTTTACCAAAAGCAGCAAATTGCAGTATTAACAGTCACATTTTATCTGTACATTATATTTATAAACATTAATGGAACTAATAGCTCACCCTTAGGGCTGGGTACTGAACTTCGGTTCTTTTGTGGCACCGACTGAATGCTTCAGTAGTACCGAGTATTGAAACATGCCTCGTCTTTTGGTGCCAAGTTTCAGTACCCAGAGGTCAATCACGTGCAAGAAAGCCACCTTGCATCCTCCACCTGTGGACGTTACAGAGCACAAGCAGCCTGACTGAAAATCTCCGCCACTGGACTCCGCTTCAACTGCAACTTAATACGTGCATCATTTTGAAGCTTGAAGCAATGAAGCACTGTTCCGACCCACTGAATCGGTTCTTTGCTTCGCTGCCTTTCAAAAGCGGCAAGTCCGCTTCTTAACCCCTCTCAGAGCCATTAAAATATGTCAATTGTGAGTAGGGTTGGTTATTGAGAACAGGTTCTTTTCGGGTATCATTAAAAAATTATTTGATCCACCGACATCAATAGCCTTTTTGCTTAACGATTCCCTTATCAGTCCTTCAGAGCGGCCATTGTTTTTGGGGGTGTTTGTCGGGAAAATGATCATGTCTCTACGTTGATTACAGAACCCCTGCGGGGTCTGTAATCAACTGTTTCTGCAGAGCAGCTGTTCTTTGAAGCAATGAAGCACTGATCTGACCCGCTGCTTCGTTGGTTCTTTGTTTTATTTCGCTTATCTTAACTTTTCCCCACTAAAACCCTAAAGAGCAAATGTCTGTGAGTAATATTTACCTTTATGTTAAACTGACCCGTTATGGTCTTCTGAAACAGTTGATAGATGTATTTTATAATTTAAAAACGGGACTGATGCTAACGTGTTAGCATGTCTATGGCATTGTCAATGTTAAAGTTAGCATTAAGCTGTTCGCATCTCAGCACGTTTGTGTGCATTTGTTTTCTGTATAATAATTAATGGCTAAGCGTTTGTTGTCGTAAGAGTCAAATGTATTACATTTGTTATATTTGTTTATATATTAATAACAATAATAACAGCAACAACAATAATAGTAATAATAACTAACAATGCTACAATACAATTTTAGAGAAAGAGACCTTATTAAAAACAACAGAAAATATGAAACCAACTAACAATGAACATAAATAAATAACTGTTTCCTGTGAACACCTAGTGACTCTTACACCTCCACCTCATCCCTGTTTTATTTAAGTTTAATGACAATTTGTTTCGGTCAAACCATATTTTCAATTTGTTAATTTCTTCACTGATTTCCTCCAGAACTATCTGCCAAGCTAGAAAACTGCTGCATCCCAGTAAAAGCAGAATATGACTGGAATGAATTTGAATAAGAAAAGTTGGGGTTTTTTTCTCACCAAAATGGATGCTGCACTCACTCCAGTTTATTGTCTGGAATAGTCCCAGATTGCATTTCAGAGCTTCTAGAATTCAAACATTTTCATTGTGGGTGATGTTTGGGGGTAATCTGGAGTTTCAGCTTTCTTTGTTTTCACCACTTTCCCTCCCTAAAAATGTCAATCATGAGTCACTTTTGTGGGGATTAAAGTCACTAACTGGGACTCCTGTCTTGTTGCAAGAAAGAAACGAGAATCATCCTCCGTTCTGTTCACACAGCTCCAAACGCTGCGCGGCTCTCTGCCAAGTCAAGTTAGAACAATAGAGTCCAGTCGGAATTAATAACTTCAAAGAGAAATGCAGTTTAAATCAACTGACACCTCTTTTCAAATGTTGTAATACAAACTGCAAAATCAAAACGTTTTTTTCCTCCCCAAAATGAGACACCCTGCGCTGACGTGCAGCAGCCGGCGGAGCTCAGCCCAGAGGTATGGAGAGACATTCATGCCAAAATGTCTGAAAGGAAATGCTTTTGACGAAAACTACATTTTTTGTTTCTTTTTATTTATTTCCAGAGATCAAGGATAGTGACCAATTTCATATTATATTTACTTTAAGACTCAATAAAATGTTGTTGACATAGAAAACTGATGACGACATCAGAGAACAAAGGAAGAAAAGTTAAGGCAACCATAAACTCAACAATGCTACAGTGTGATATCGCCTTATCACAAACACATCTACATGTTAAAGAATGACAGAATAATATGTCTGTGTGCACTCATGTATGCTCCATGGGAGGGAGCAAGCACTGACAGCAACCTCATCTAGAGCAAGAGAAAAAAAACGAATAAAGAGGCCTCAATTTACAGAGATCCAAATGCTACTTTGTGTGCACAAGATACAATTTATATGTAGGATTTGATGAATTAGTTTCTACATTTGCTTAGTTCATGAGTTGTGCAGAGTTGAGCGTGCACACTGAGTGCTATATTAACAGTGACAAATTAAGTCACAATCAGGTGTCCGCGTGGGTTCAGGAACACTTCAGAAAACCACTGTCAGTTAACACAGTTCATCGCTACATCTACAAGTGTAAGTTAAAACTCTACCATGCAAAGCGAAAGCCATACATCAACAACATCCAGAAACACCGCCGCCTTCTCTGGGCCCGAGCTCATTTGAAATGGACAGACGCAAAGTGGAAAAGTGTGCTGTGGTCTGATGAGTCCACATTTCAAACTGTTTTTGGAAATCATGGACGTTGTGTCCTCCGGACAAAAGAGGAAAAAGACCATCCAGATTGTTACCAGCGCAAAGTTCCAAAGCCAGCATCTGTGATGGAATGGGGGTGTTTTAGTGCCCATGACATGGGCAACTTACACATCTGTGATGGCACCATCAATGCTGAAAGCTACATCCAGCTTTTGGAGCAACACATGCTGCCATCCAAGCAACATCTTTTTCAGGGACGTCCCTGCTTATTTCAGCAAGACAATGCCAAGCCACATTCTGCATGTGTTACAACAGCGTGGCTTCATAGTAAAAGAGTGCAGGTACTAGACTGGCCTGCCTGCAGTCCAGACCTGTCGCCCATTGAAAATGTGTGGCTATTATGAAGCAAAATATGACAACTGAGACCCTGGACTGTTGAACAACTGAAGTCGTTCATCACGAAAGAATGGGAAAGAACTGAACCTACAAATCTTCAACAATTAGTGTCCTCAGTTCCCAAACGCTTATTGAGTGTTGTCAGAAGGAAAGGTGATGTAACACAGTGGTAAACATACCACTGTCCCAGCTTTTTTTAAACGTGTTGCAGGCATCCATTTAAAAAATGAGCAAATATTTGCACAAAAACAATAATGTTTATCAGCTGGAACATTAAGTATCTTGTCTTTGTGGTGTATTCAGTTGAATATAGGTCTCCTCTGCAGCTTCAACTTTCCTTCAAATTGGTGGCATTTTTGGAAACACTTTCCTCACATTTGGAAACCCAGATGTTTTCTTCTGTTTGGACATCAGATTTTGGTATTTATTTAGACTAACAAAGAAGGCCCTGTATAAGCCCATACTGCCAAAGCTTTGTGGAGGGGCTAAGCTTTTTAACCCTCTGGGGCCGACGCCGTAGTATACGATGGCAGAGACCAAGCTTTACTAAATTATCAATAACTTTTTAATGATATGAGATAGAAACTTACTTTTTTTTTGCTGAAAATTTAACTCCGCGGACCTTCAAGCCACCATCCACCAGTGTTGCCACAGTTACTTTGAAAGAGTAATCCAATTACTGATTACTCCCTGAAAAAGTAACTTAGTTACTTTACTGATTACTCAATTGGAAAAGTAACTAAGTTAGATTACTAGTTACTTTTTTAGTTACTTTCCCCAGTTGCTGACAACAACCCTCTGCCACCTCAACATGACAATACCTGTTTTGCCAAAACTCACTTTATAGTCACCCTTTCTTGACTTCAATGAAAATAAATGCTTGTTTTATAAAAAGTAAAATAAAGACCTCTTTCTTGACCTCATATTTAACTGTTGACAGCACTGTAACAGTAAAACTTGCAATTTCTAACCTACATTGTTCATAAATGTAACTATTAAATTCTTTCTAACATTTAAATTCTTTCTAACATTTAAATTCTCTCAACATTTTACTTGTCAAAATTATTAATATTATAAGTAGTATTAGTAGTTGTAGTAAAAAAATGGCTTCAAAACTGGACCTTTAATCTAGGGGTGTTGTGGGGGTGCTGCATCCCTGCCCCGCCCCATGCCCCCTTTCCATCTGGATTCGCCCCTGCTTTGATGTTTGAGCACAAAGAATGGATAACATTTATGCAGAAAACATGACCAGATTTACAGGTATGAAAGTTTTATTGTGTTTTCACATCATGTGGTCCTCAGAAAGAGAGTTTAGGTGCATTTGGGTGGAAAATAGTGTTAGTTGTTGACGCGTCGCGGAGGATCAGCTGTTTCTAACGAGCAGATACGGAGCAGCTCAGCTCAGAATTCTAAATAAAGGAGAAAAAAAGCTCAGTGCAGGTGTGCTGTTGTCACTGCGCTTTAAGAGGTGACGACGAGTCGTAGCTGCCGCAGAAAACTGCATGAAAAGCTCACAGCTCGCTTAAAGTGGGCAGTTCAGTCGAACCCCAACCTCCTGCCCACGGACCAAGTTTAATGCTGCTATCGACCCACAATGCAAAAATAATAGTAATGCGCAGTGACTTGGAGAAGTAACTTTAATCTGATTACTGATTTGGAAAGATTAATGCGTTAGATTACTTGTTACTAAAAAAAGTGGTCAGATTAGAGTAACGCGTTACCGGCATCACTGCCGTCCACCATCTTTGTACTCTTCATAGAAGCTGTGTGATGACGTGTGCAATGTGAGTGTCCAATCGGAATTGGTTCACCATCACATGGTTTTCCAAAAACCAATCGTAGAGCAGATTTACCTCACGTGATAAACCAAAAATCGTTTTTTAGCAGCGATGTGTTACTAGTTGGCCCGTTTGAATAGCCATCTGGCTGTTGGCTCCAATGCACCCTGCGCCATTACACACAGCAATCAGTGAAAGTGAGCAGATGGAGCACCTCTGATGACAATCTCACGTGCTCAAACACAAAGTGTGTGAGTTTTAGAGATGCTGCACTCCTCATTACCTGTGAAAGTTATTGAATAAGCCCGTGGCAAGCTCTTTCGCTCCAGCGTAAACCACTATTTACCAGATCAATGGAGTGAGGGGGGAGGGGCCGCTCCTCAAAGGGTAAATGGGCCAACGTGTGAAAGCTGCTTTCAGAGCAGGACAGAACACTCCAAAACACAGTAGAAGTTTGTGATGTGACCTTTGTGTAATAGCAGACTGAAACTGCTTTGAGAGCATTTTGTATATATTGTTCAAAATGCGCATTTGTGATTATTGTTTGAACCTTTAAATGTGTGTGGAAAATTATTTTCTGCTTTACTTTTTCCTTTCTTATTTCTGATTGCAAACCTTTATTACAATTATAAAACACAACTATAGCATATATATTATGAAAGTACAGGTTGTCCTGGAAAAAAAAGAGACATAAAACTTGATTGTGGGATGCAGAGAGAGCTGTTAACAGCAATAATAAAACATTTATGCCAGGCAAGTGAACTGTCCAAAAAATGCCCTCGGACACCAGAGGGTGAAGGTGATTTTTCAATCCCATTACGCTGAGAAACAAAATCCTGCTGAGAAACCCAAAGAGCACATGAATTTTTTTATTTTTATTATGTCCGCCAAGGAGGTAATAAAATCACTGACGTTTGGTGTATATACAGTGCTCCAGGTGCGTTGTATTCAGTCACCAAAAACAAGTCATCTTTTTTCAGCTTAGAACACGACTGATGTGTGCAGTGCAGTGGGGGAGAAGGTGCATGTCATGCACAGGCATTACCAGGATTATTCAAGTAAATTCAACTTCTTCATTGTCTTTTGCTGGTTAGTCATGAAAAACAAAAGCAGATTTTTACCCTGATCACTTGGAAATGTAAACGTGCAGGGTTGATTTAATTACGTCACATCGCAGGTCCTTGTGATGTAACAATCACACACATGCGCATCGCGATGGCGATGTTAAAAATCAACAGTGCTACAAAGTGTGTTCATGTTTTAATTATTCTGACAAGTACAAAATGAATAGGTGCAGCACAGACAGTGTGCACGCGTATTGTGATGAGTTGAACATAAAGGCAGAAAGAAGTTGCAGGTACCAGTCTGATCATCTTGGTGGAGGGGTAATAATCCAAACAAGAGTCAGTCATTTATTATGGATCATTACAAATACTTTGATCTGAAAAGTACTCAATCAAACAATAAGAAAAAAGAACTCTATAGGAAGAAAAATATAAGATCCATCAAAACACATCTAATCATTTTATAATTGAGTCACAGCCTTCTGAATCATAAACGAATTGAATGTTGAGGTGGCTAAAGATTACCAGCACTATAAATCACTTCATAAAATGGCAGAGAACTCATAAGAGGCAATTTGAAACGTGAACTCATCAGACCACAGCACAGTTTTCCACTTTGCATCTGTCCATTTAAAATGAGCTCGGACTCAGAGAAGGCGGCGGCATTACTGGATGTTGTTGATGCATGGCTTTCGCTTTGCATGGCACTTGTAGATGTAGCGATGAACTGTGTTAACTGACAATGGTCTTCTGAAGTGTTCCTGAGCCCACGCGGTCGGTAAGATCCTTTACACAATGATGTCGGTTTTTAATGCAGTGCCGCATGATGGATAGAAGGTCTGGGGCATTCAATGTTGGTTTTCGGCCTTGCCGCTTATGTGTAGAAAGTTCTCTAGATTCTCTGAATCTTCTGATTATATTGTGGACTGTAGATGATGGAATCCCTAAATTCCTTGCAATTGAACATTGAGAAACGTTAAACTGTTGGACTATTTTTTCCACGGAGTTGTTCACAAAGTGGTGATCCTCGCCCCATCTTTGCTTGTGAATGGCTGAGCCTTTTGGGGATGCTCCTTTTATACCCAATCATGACACTCACCTGTTTCCAATTAACCTGCTCACCTGTGGAATGTTCAGAATAGGTGTTTTTGAGCATTCATCAACTTTCCCAATCTTTTGTTGCCACTGTCCCAGGTTTTTTGAAATGTGTTGCAGGCATCCATTTCCAAATGAGCAAATATTTGCACAAAAAGAAAAAAGTCTACCAGTTTGAACATTAAATATCTTGTCTTTGTGGTGTATTCAACTGAATATAGGTTGAAGAGGATTTGCAAATCATTGTATTCTGTTTTTATTTACATTTCACACAATGTCCCAACTTAATTGGAATTGGGGTTGTAAATAAATATGAAATTGGTCACTGGATCCTAGATCTCTGGACATAAATAGAAATAAACAAAATCTGTAGTTTTTGTCAAAAGCATTTCCTTTCAGGTACAAATGACACAAATTTAACTCCATAGCCCCTGAGTTGCAGTCTTGCAGCTGGCTGCACTGCAAGTCAAGGTCAAGGATGGAGGACATCTCATTTTGGGGGAAAAATGGTTTTGGTCTGTTGTATTTTCCTGTCTTAATTACAAAGTTTTGAAAGAGGTGTCATCTGATTTAAAACAGCGATTCGCTTTGAAGTTATTAATTCCAAATGGAATTTCAGCCCATTGTACCCGCGATCTATTTCTTTCAGTCATGACCCAACCCTCATGACCATAGCTGAGCGTTGGAACGAAGACTGACCAGTAGATCAAGAGCTTCGTCTTTTGGCTCAGCTCCCTTTTCGTCACAACCGCACAGTAGAGCAAATGTAATACCACCCTTGTTACACCGATTCTCCAGCCAATCTCACGCTCCATTGTCCCCTCACTCGTGAAAAAGACCCCAAGTTACTTGAACTCCTTCACTTGGGGCAAGACCGCATTCCCTACCCAGAGTAGGTAACCCATCGTTTTTCTGCTGAGAACCATGGCCTCAGATTTAGAGGTGCCAATCCTCATCCCAGCTGCTTCACACTTAGCTACGAACCGATCCAGTGAGTGTTGGAGGTCACAGAACGATGAAGCCAACAGGACCATGTCATCTGCAAAAAGCAGTGATGAGACCCTGAGCCCACCAAACTGGAAACCCTCCTCCCCTCCGACTACGCCTCAATATCCTGTCCATGAATATCACAAACAGGATTGGTAACAAGGCGCAGCCCAAGCAGATGCCAACCCCCACTGGAAATGAGTCTGACTTACTGCCGGGCACCCGAACACAGCTCTCGCTTTGTGAGCACAGACATTGGATGGCCCTGAGAAGGGAGCCCCTCACTCCATACTCCCGCAGCACCTCCCACAGTATCTCCTGGGGTACCCGATCATACGCCTTCTCCAAGTCCACAAAACACATGTAGACTGGATGGGCATATTCCCAGGCACCCTCCAGGATCCTTGTGAAAGTGAAGAGCTGGTCGATGGTTCCATGACAAGGATGGAACCCACATCGTTCCTCTTCAATCAGAGGTTCAACTATCGGCCGAACCCTACTTCCCAGCACCCTGGAGTAGACTTTACCAGGGAGGCTGAGTAGTGTGATGCTCCTGTAGTTGGCACACACTCTCTGGTCCCTTTTTTTAAATATGGGGACCACCACCCTTTGGCCTTTGGCACTGTCCCAGACCTCAACGCAATGTTGAAGAGACGCATCATCCAAATGAGTCCCTCCACACCCAGAGCCTTCAGCATTTCTGGATGGATCTCATCAACCCCCGGGGCCTTGCCACTGCAGACTTGTTTGACTACCAGTGACTTCCACCAGGGAAATTGATGAAAATCCTCCATCAGCTTCCAGCTCTACCCTACTATGGAGGGCACTCCGGGGTCTGATGCAGGAGTTCCTCAAAGTGTTCCTTCCAGTGCCAGATTACATCCTCAGTTGAGGTTAACAGAGTCCCATCCTTACTGTAGACAGCTTGGATGGTTCCCCATTTTCCCCTCCTGAGGTTCCTCACGGTCAGCTAGAAGCACCTTGGTGCCGACCGAAGGTCCTTCTCCATAATTGCTTCAAACTCCTTTCACACCCACTGCTTTGCCTCCCTCACAGTAGAGGCTGCCGCCCTTCTGGCCTGTCAGTGCCTTGCAACTGCCTCCAGCGTCCTCCAAGCTAACATATCCCAGAAGGACTCCTTCAGTCGGACAGTTTCCCTGACCACCGGTGTCCACCACGGTGTTCGAGGGTTGCCACCCCTTGAAGAATGTCAGACCTTCAGGCCACAGCTCCCCGCTGCAACTTCAGCAATGGAAGCTTTGAACATTGCCCATTCTGGTTCAATGCCCCCAACCTCCACAGGGATGCTAGAAAAGCTCCGCCGGAGGTCTAAGTTGAAGATATGTCAGACAGTAGGCTCCTCCAGATGTTCCCAGTTCACCCGCACTATCTGTTTAGGCTTTTCAGGTCTGGCAAAAGTCCACCAGATGGTGATCAGTTGACAGCTCTGCTCCTCTCTTCACCCGAGTGTCCAGAACATGCAGCCTCAGATCAGATGATACGATCACAAAATCGGTCATCGCTCTTCGGCCTAGGGTGCTCTGGTACCATGTACACTTATGAGCATCCTTATGTTCGAACATGGTGTTCGTTATGGACAGTCCGTGACTCACACAGAAGTCCTATAACAAACGACCATTCGGGTTTAGATCGGGGAGGCCATTCCTCCCAATCACACCTCTCCAGGTGTCTCTGTCATTGCCCACGTGTGCGCTGACGTCCCCCAGTAGAACAATGTAGTCAACCACCAGATCCCCATACAAGACTCCAATCAGGGACTCCAACAAGGCCGAATACTGTTGTATCTATGGGGAAAAATAATTATTCAAAAAGGCATGCACACAGCTTTGCGTACAACCCCATGCTGAAAAGGATTTTGTGTGAATGCTGACCTGGAGTTTCAACTGCTGTGGACACGTATGTGTCGCTCAGCCCCACCCTTAGTCAAACAGACACTTATACACACAGATTAGACGCAAGAAAAGGAAAACTAATGAACTACAATGTGCTTCTGAGTTTAAAAAAAAAAACTATATTCTGTGGTGTACAACAGGTCTAAATTATACACCTGTTTTTAATTTATCATTTCGACTCAAAAAAGTGATCTCTATTCAAATTCTTTAATAATCTTTCAAAAAAAAACAGTGAAAAGCTAAGTGCACACTTCTATCATTTATATGTCACAAAATCCAGATATGCCTTATGTAAGCGGGTTCACGGCATGCACACTCTGCCCACGCACACAGAGATGCTCATGCCCTCGACAAACTAAAATGAAATAGAATTGAGAAAAAAAATTCAAATGAAATAAGTGTAAAAAATAAATGAAAAATACAAAATTTTAATAAGCACTAAAATGGAGTCTATGCCTGATGGGATACGGGGGAGACCGGGTAGATGGAGATGTTGCAGGAAGCTGGCACTCAACAGTTTCCCATCAGGGAGTTGCTACTCCCCTTAATGATCCTTGACAGAAAACCTCTCACTTCTGCCAAGTCTTTACATTTGTTTAATTTGCAAAGACATTACACAACTTATGTGGGTTTTCTACTATTCTTCGTTGGCTGACCTCAACTCGATGAGCAGTTGCACGGTGGAGCTCATCTCGACAGGACACGATCACCCCTCAAGATGAGCTTCACCACCGAAGAAAACCCACGTATGTTTTGTCTTTACATACAAATACAGTAGTAAGTGTCTTTTCAATCTATAAAAACAAAATAAGACTTGAAAGTTCACGCTGTCTTAAAAGCAAAATACTGTCGTTAGATGATGGGGAGCTCAGCTCGGGACACGCAACTGTCGATTTGCACTACGGGGTAGTTCATCTTGACAGAACACTGGTCCACACCTGAGTGTGATTAATGTGTTCACACATGACCGGACAAACTGCACTGAGGGAGAAAATCCACAAGTCTGTTTTAACCTGACTAAAAAGTGCAGGTGCGAAAACAGTTTTGATTTTGTTATTTCTGTGGCTTGCTCACACTTCCCTATGTGCGGTTCAGGCCACACTATGAAAAAATTCTAGCAGAAATCTCTAGACTAGCATCTCAAAAATCCAAGAAAAATGAAATTACATCATATCTTGCAGATGCTGTTCATACTGGTGGCAGGAATGAAATGCAAAAACATAATGAAATAAAATACCTGCTTTAATCAGTCTACACACTCTGCTGAAACACAATCACAGACATTCCCCTGACGTGATTAACATTCTTGCTTACTGACAAATCATTTGACTGTCTTGAAGTGTGACATTACCACTTGTTTTTCTTTTCTTTTTTTTTTTGAAGATTCTTCGGATGCCTGCACTCATAAGGATTATACTGACAGCTAGTCAAGCAAGACGTGAGACACGCCTGACAATAACTTAACTAACAAAACGAGATGGCTTAAAGGGGAGTTTAAAGGGAAACTATTCATTACGTGTCAACAATCAGTCAATATATATTTTTCAATTTCAATTTATTTTCATTTATATAGCACCAAATCACAACATAGCTACCTCAAGGCGCTGCACACAAGTAGGGTCTAACCTTACCAAGCCCCAGAGCAAGCACACAGGCGACAGTGTTAAGGAAATACTCCCTCTGATGATTTGAGGAAGAAACCTCAAGCAGACCAGACTCAAAGGGGTGGCCCTTTGCTTGGGCCATGCTACAGACAGAAATTACTAAACAATTCTCAAAAGGAATATACAGGAAATGTTGCCGGTGCACAGGACAGGAGGGTTTCAGGAACAGATACCACACAAATCTCTGGATGGAGCTGCACCACAAACAGAGAGAAAAAAAGAGAATCACACATCAGAAAGACAACAAATACAGTATAATTTGTCAGCATTAAGCAACAAGAAAAACAAAAGAAATGCTAAGGTGATCGCCGGCCACTAGCCCTAAGCTTCATAAAAAGACCCAGAATTTAGTTAAAGTTGAGGCCGGCATGCTCAGTTTCCTAATAAAATGAATTTAAAAGAGTAAAAAGCATAGTAACACACGATGCCAGTATGCTAGCCATACGAAAAGGAAAATAAGTGCATCTTAAGTCTGGACTTGAAAGTCTCTACAGAATCTGACTGTTTTATTGATGCAGGAAGACCATTCCACAGAACAGGGGCACGATAATAGAAAGCTCTGTAACCCACAGACATAAAGTAGTCCTGCACACTGAGAATGCAGCGCCCAGGCCGGTACGTAGGGTTAAGTAGGTCAGCTAAGTAGGGACGGGCCAGTCTGTGAACAATTTTATAGGCTAGTAGCAGAACCTTAAAATCTGATCTCACAGGGACAGGAAGCCAGTGAAGAGATGCCAAAATGGGTGTTCTAGAAAACAGAACACTGCAGTAGTCCAATCTAGAAGAGACAAAAGCATGAATCAGGGTCTCAGCATCAGCCATAGACAGGATGGGACAAATCCATCCATTTTCTTCCGCTTTATCTGGAGTCGGGTCGCGGGGGCAGCAGCTCAAGCAAAGCCGCCCAGACCTCCCGAGCCACACACACCTCCCCCAGCTCCTCTGGGGGAACCCCAAGGCGTTCCCAAGCCAGCCGAGAGATGTAGTCCCTCCAGCGTGTCCTGGGTCTTCCCCGGGGCATCCTCCCAGTGGGACGTGCCCGGAACACCTCTCCAGCGAGGCGTCCAGGGGGCATCCGGAAAAGATGCCCGAGGCACCTCAACTGACTCCTTTCGACGTGGAGGAGCAGCGGCTCGACTCCGAGCTCCTCACCCTATCTCTAAGGGAGCGCCCAGCCACCCTGCGGAAGAAACTCATCTCGGCCGCTTGTACTCGCGATCTCGTTCTTTCGGTCATGAGCCAAATCTCATGACCATAGGTGAGGATCGGAACATAGATCGATCGGTAAATCGAGAGCTTTGCCCCCCTACTCAGCTCTCTCTTCACCACGACGGTCCGATACAGCGACCGCATCACTGCAGATGCTGCACCGATCCGTCTATCGATCTCACGCTCCATCCGTCCCTCACTCGTGAACAAGACCCCGAGATACTTAAACTCCTCCACTTGAGGCAAGGACACTCCACCGACCTGAAGAGGGCAAAGCACCTTTTTCCGGTCGAGAACCATGGCCTCGGATTTGGAGGTGCTGATTTTCATCCCGGACGCTTCACACTCGGCTGAAAACTGCCCCAGTGCACGCTGAAGGTCCTGATTTGACGAAGCCAACAGAACCACATCGTCCGCAAACAGCAGAGACGAGATTCTGTGGTTCCCAAACCAGACCCCCTCTACACCCTGGCTGCGCCTAGAAATTCTGTCCATAAAAATGAACAGAACCGGTGACAAAGGGCAGCCCTGGCGGAGGCCAGCGTGCACTGGAAACAGGTTTGACTTACTGCCGGCAATGCGAACCAAGCTCCTGCTGCGGTCGTACAGGGACTGGATAGCCCTTAACAAAGGACCCCGGACCCCATACTCCCGGAGCACTCCCCACAGGGTGCCCCGAGGGACACGGTCGAACGCCTTCTCCAGATCCACAAAACACGTGGACTGGTTGGGCAAACTCCCATGAACCCTCGAGCACCCGATGGAGCGTGTAGAGCTGGTCCAGTGTGCCGCGACCAGGACGAAAACCACACTGCTCCTCCTGAATCCGAGGTTCGACCATCGGTCGAATTCTCCTCTCCAGTACTCTGGAATCGACCTTACCGGGGAGGCTGAGGAGTGTGATCCCCCTATAGTTGGAACATACCCTCCGGTCCCCCTTCTTAAACAGAGGGACCACCACCCCGGTCTGCCACTCCAGAGGCACTGTCCCCGATCGCCACGCGATGTTGCAGAGGCATGTCAGCCAAGACAGCCCCACAACATCCATAGACTTAAGGTACTCAGGACGGATTTCATCCACCCCAGGAGCCTTGCCACCGAGGAGCTTTCTAACCACCTCGGTGACTTCAGCCTGGGTAATGGATGAGTCCGCCCCTGAGTCCCCAGTCTCTGCTTCCTGTTCGGAAGACGTGACGATGGGATTGAGGAGATCCTCGAAGTACTCCTTCCACCGCCCGACAACATCCCCAGTCCGGGTCAACAGCTCCCCACCTGCACCATAAACAGTGCTGGTGGAGAGCTGCTTCCGCCCCCTGAGGCGTTGGACGGTTTGCCAGAATCGCTTCGAGGCCGACCGATAGTCCTCCTCCATAGCCCCATAGGATGGGACAAATCTTCACTATATTTCACATATGTAAGAAAGTAGCCCTCGTAATATCTGTAATGTGGAGGTCAAAGGACAACGAAGGATCAAAATTTACCCCAAGGTTCCTCACTTTGTCAGTGTGATGTATGACACACGAGCCTAGGCTAAGCGTTAGCTAGTCAAATTGATGCCGATGTCTCACTGGACCAAGAACAGTCAATTCAGTCTTGTCAGAGTTTAAAAGTATGAAATTGCTGGACAGTCAGCTTCTCACTGATGCAAGATAATCTTCTAAGGATTTTATTTGGATAAGATTACCAGCAGTTATCGGCATGTATAACTGAGTATCATCAGCACTGCAGTGAACGGTAATCCCAAAACGCCGCAGTATGTGCCCAAGGGGAGCTATATAAAGGGATTAAAGCAAGGGCCTAAGACAGACCCATGCGGAAGCCCAAATTTCATGTCACTAAGGTTAGAGGTAGTGTTACTGTACAAAACACAGTGAGAACGACTGGTGAGATATGATGTCAACCATGCAAGGGCACTCCCAGTAATCCCAAAATGATTCTCCAGCCTATTGAGTAGAACAGATGATCCATGGTATCAAACGCAGCACTGAGATCTAACAGCACCAGAACCGTAGTGGTATCCACATTCATTGCAAGCAGAAGATCATTCACCACTTTAGTAGTGACAGCCGTCTCTGTGGAATAGTGAGAGCCGTCTCTGTGGAATGATATTTTCTAAAAGCAGACTGTAGTGGCTCGAAAAGAATATTCTCAGCAAGTTGATCCAGAAGCTGCTGTGAAACCACCTTTTCCAGAGTTTTAGAGCAAAATGATAGATCTGATATCGGCTCATAATTTTTCAACACACTAGGGTCAAGATTAGATTTCTTAAGTAATGTGTAATCACTGCAGATTTGAAACATTTAGGAACGGATCCAGAAGTTAATGAGAGATTAATCATTTCCAGCACAGTCAGCTCAAGAGTGGGCCACAGGTCCTTAAACAGTTTTGTTGGTATAGGATCAAATCAACAGGTTGTGCTTTTTGTAGATGTCACGAGTTTCGTCAGCATGCCTAGTGAAATTCTGCAAATCTAGGTAATACCTCAGTAATGAGTTATGCTTGTTTTTGTTGATCAATTCAGAGTAATAGGTCCGCTTTGTGGCCAATAGTGCAAGCTTATATTCTAAGATAGCATCATGCCACGAGAGGTGGAATACTTGTAATTTTGAACTACGCCATTTCACATTTAAAAAAACTTAATAAATACATACATACATACATATTTCTGATCTGCTGGTTAACAGTCAACTTTCTTCAGCCAACTTTAACCTTCCAGCTGTTTCCTTCATAGTAGTGTCTTTAAACACCATCTGCACACATGCACAATATCAACAAGACCTGCGGCGACTGAGTCAGTGAACTGAAGCCATACAAACGATATGTTCAATAAACACCATATGTTTGAGTGTCAAAACTTACAAGACAACGTTAAGATTCACATTTTAGGTTAGCCAGTTTGGGGTAAATGTATTGTCACGTTGGCAGCAAGTGGCAGCAAGGGACAGCGACAAAGGGCCGACTTGCCATTCATTTTCAATCTGAGTGTGCATTTTGCAGCGAAAAGAGAAAAAGGTCACTGTACCATCAGCTCGGCTGGGTCAAAATAGACAAGAAGTCTCATTTATGCAAATACGAAGCGACGCGACACAGCAACTGCCAATCCGAATAAAAAGGCAGCATGACATCAGACAGCTGCAAACTTGAACAAAATAAACCAAAATCTAAAACAGCTTATTTCTATATAAATCTAGTATAGTTAGCATTTTATTCTCATATATTTTGTAAAGGTTAGTGAGAAATAAACACTTCTTTATACAACCCCAATTCCAATGAAGTTGGGACATTGTGTGAAATGTAAATAAAAACAGAATACGATTTGCAAATCCTCTTCAACCTATATTCAATTAAATACACCACAAAGACGATATTTAATGTTCAAACTGATAAAATTTATTGTTTTTGTGCGAGTATTTGCTCATTTTGAAATGGATGTCTGCAACACGTTTCAAAAAAGCTGGGAAAGTGGTATGTTTACCACTGTGTTACATCACCTTTCCTTCTAACAACACTCAATAAGCGTTTGGGAACTGAGGACACTAATTGTTGAAGCTTTGTAGGTGGAATTCTTTCCCATTCTTGCTTGATGTACAACTTCAGCTGTTCAACAGTCCGGGGTCTCCGTTATCGTATTTTGTGCTTCATAATGCCCCACACATTTTCAATTGGTGACAGGTCTGGACTGCAGGCAGGCCAGTCTAGTACCCACACTCTTTTACTACGAAGCCACGCTGTTGTAACATGCAGAATGTGGCTTGGCATTGTCTTGCAGGGACATCCCTGAAAAAGACGTTGCTTGGATGGCAGCATGTGTTGCACCAAAACCTGGATGTACGTTTCAGCATTGATGGTGCCATCACAGATGTGTAAGTTGCCCATGCCATGGGCACTAACACACCCCCATACCATCACAGATGCTGGCTTTTGAACTCTGCACTGGTAACAATCTGGATGGCCTTTTTCCTCTTTTGTCTCAAGAACATGACGTCCATGAGTTCCAAAAACAATCTGAAATGTGGACTCATCAGACCACAGCACACTTTTCCACTTTGCGTCTGTCCATTTCAAATGAGCTCGGGCCCAGAGAAGGCGGCAGCGTTTCTGGATGTTGTTGATGTATGGCTTTCGCTTTGTATGGTAGACTTTTAACTTGCACTTGTAGATGTAGCGACGAACTGTGTTAACTGACAATGGTTTTCTGAAGTGTTCCTGAGCCCGCACGGTAAGATCCTTTACACAATCATCTCAATTTTTAATGTAATGCCGCCTGAGAGATCGAAGGTCACGGGCATTCAATGTTGGTTTTTGGCCTTGCCGCTTATGTGTAGAAAGTTTTCCAGATTCTCTGAATCTTCTGATTATATTATGGACTGTAGATGATGGAATCCCTAAATTCCTTGCAACTGAATATTGAGAAACATTGTTCTTAAACTGTTGGACTATTTTTTCATGCAGTTGTTCACAAAGTGGTGATCCTCACCCCATCTTTGCTTGTGAACGGCTGAGACTTTTGGGGATGCTCCTTTTATACCCAATCATGACACTCATAATTAGTGTCCTCAGTTCCCAAACACTTATTGAGTGTTGCTAGAAGGAAAGGTGATGTAACACAGTGGTAAACATACCACTGTCCCAGCTTTTTTGAAACATGTTGCAGGCATCCATTTCAAAATGAGCAAATACGAAGGCTGTCCATAAAGTATAGGTCCTTTTTATTTTTTTCAAAAACTATATGGATTTCATTCATATGTTTTTACGTCAGACATGCTTGAACCCTCATGCATGAGTTTTTCCACGCCTGTCGGTGACGTCATTCGCCTGTGAGCACTCCTTGTGGGAGGAGTCGTCCAGCCCCTCGTCGGAATTCCTTTGTCTGAGAAGTTGCTGAGAGACTGGCGCTTTGTTTGATCAAAATTTTTTCTAAACCTGTGAGACACATCGAAGTGGACACGGTTCGAAAAATTAAGCTGGTTTTCGGTGAAAATTTTAACGGCTGATGAGAGATTTTGAGGTGATACTGTCGCTTTAAGGACTTCCCACGGAGCGAGACATCGTGCAGCACTCCCAGGCGCCGTCGTCAGCCTGTTTCAAGCTGAAAACCTCCACATTTCAGGCTCTATTGATCCAGGACGTCGTGAGAGAACAGAGAAGTTTCAGAAGAAGTCGGTTTCAGCATTTTATCCGGATATTCCACTGTTAAAGGAGATTTTTTTAATGAAAGACGTGTGGGCGGATTGCAGCGTCGGCTCACAGCCGCCGCGACGCTCCGCCACAGGAAAAACACCTCTGTTGGAAGCCTTAAGGACAAGTTGGAACATGTCCAGCTGTTAAACAATTTCTCATATACTCACTCCACTGAAAGCCATCAAAAGCCGCCTGGATTTTACAAATGGTTATAAACACGGAGGTGTTTTTCCTGTGCCGCCGCACCGCGCCAGCTGCGTCCCGACGCGCGGAACCGTCCGCACGTCTTTCATTAAAAAAATCTCCTTTAACAGTGGAATATCCGGATAAAATGCTGAAACCGACTTCTTCTGAAACTTCTCTGTTCTCTCACGACGTCCTGGATCAATAGAGCCTGAAATGTGGAGGTTTTCAGCTTGAAACAGGCTGACGACGGCGCCTGGGAGTGCTGCACGGCGTCTCGCTCCGTGGGAAGTCCTTAAAGCGACAGTATCACCTCAAAATCTCTCAGCCGTTAAAATTTTCACCGAAAACCAGCTGAATTTTTCTAACTGTGTCCACTTCGATGTGTCTCACAGGTTTAGAAAAAATTCTGATCAAACAAAGCGCCAGTCTCTCAGCAACTTCTCAGACAAAGGAATTCCGACGAGGGGCTGGACAACTCCTCCCACAAGGAGTGCTCACAGGCGAATAACGTCACCGACAGGCGTGGAAAAACTCACGCATGCGCACGAGGGTTCAAGCATGTCTGACGTAAAAACATATGAATGAAATCCATATAGTTTTTGAAAAAAATAAAAAGGACCTATACTTTATGGACAGCCCTCGTATTTGCACAAAAACAATAAAGTTTATCAGTTTGAACATTAAATATCTTGTCTTTGTGGTGTATTCAATTGAATATAGGTTGAAAAGGATTTGCAAATCATTGTATTCTGTTTTATTTACATTTACACAACATCCCAACTTCATTGGAATTGGGGCTGTATAAAAACGCTGTATTTGTAAGTAGATAACACCTCTGAAATCATTTACAAGATGTTTTACAGCAATGTTAAGATCCCAGCTGGCGATACAGGAACCTCACTAAGAAAGACATTGAACTGAAACAAATCAAGTAAACTTTGATTCCATTAAGCAGTCAAGTGTGGAGGAAAAACTGAGTAACAATGGGGAAAGGTGCACAATAAGAGCAAAGCTCTATGACCTGCAGACTTTTTGTTCACCCTGGGGATACAAAGTAGTCCTGCACCCTGAGAGCGCAGAGCCCAGGCCAGTATATAGGGCTTAATTAGGTCAGCTAAGTAGAGAGGTCCTAGTCTGTGAATAATTTTTTAGGTTAACAGAAGAACTTTAAAACCTTAATTCAATAAATGATTACTTGAACCATGAGGTACACTTTAACACTTTGCTGTCCATGTGCAAACTCAACCGCAGGTATCCATCCACTGGCATACCCCTTAACCAATCTGACTGGAATTCCAATCGCTGTTTCTTAAAATGCAGTGCCAGTTGCATTTCTGAAAAGGGAAAAGGGATTAGTTGTGCTGGTTATGTTGGTTTAGCTCATTAACCAACATTTTCATGACATTAACAGGTGCCACAAAAAAGACAGTTCTGCACAGAGTGACACTTTTGTTTACGGTGCATTCAGAAAGTGTTCACAGTGTTTCACTTTTTCCACTTTTTTTTTTTTTTTTTTGTTATAGCCTTATTCCAAATTGGATGAAATTCCTTTTTTCCTCAAAGTTCTACACACAATACCCCATAATGACAATGTGAAAGTTTTTTTTGCAAATTTATTAAAAATAATTTTAAAAAACCCTAAGAAATCATGTATACATAAGAATTCACACCCCTTGCCATGAAGCTTAAAATTGAGTTCAGTTGCATCCTGTTTCCACTGATAATCCTTGAAATGTTTCCACAGCTTTATTGGAGTCCACTTGGGATAAAGTCAGTTGACTGGACATGATTTGGAAAAGCACACACCTGTCTCCATATAAGATCCCACAGTTAACAGTGCATGTCAGAGTACAAACCAAGCATTAAGTCAAAGGAACTGTCTGTAGACCTCCGAAACAGGATTGTCTCGAGGTACAAATCTGGGGAAGGGTACATACAGGTCCCAATGAGCACAGTGGCCTCCATCATCCGTAAATGAAAGACGTTTAGATCCACCAGGACTCTTCCTGGAGTCAGGCACCTGAAGGACTCTCAGACCACGAGAAACAAAACTCTCTGGTCTGATCAGACAAAGACTGAAGTCTTTGGCATGAATGCCAGGCGTCATGTGTGGAGGAAACCAGGCAAAAAATAGTAGTTGTGTGCACATCCAATCCTGATTAGGCCAGGTACATAATCAAGAATTGCAGACCAAAAAAAAACCAAAAAAAAAAAAACAGAGGAAAATCCGTTATGTTTAGGCAACATAGGTGCATGAAGAAGACCTCATGGTAAAAAACGTTTTGTTTGCTTCTTTAGTCAATTAAAGATTTTGGGAGCTCTATACCGGTGTGCGGATTTTCCTCTCTTTTGTTGAAGGAAACCAGGCACCATCCCTACAATGAAGCATGGTGGTGGCAGCATCATGCTGTGGGGATGTTTTTCAGCTGCAGGAACTGGGAGATGAGTCAGGGTTGAGGAAAAGATGAATGCAGCAATGTACAGAGACATCTTGGATGAAAAGCACTTTTGACCTCAGACTGGAGCGAAGGTTCATCTTTCAACAGGGCAATGACCCTAAGCACACAGCCGAGATATCAAAGGAGTGGCTTCAGGACAACTCTATGAATGTCCTTGAGTGGGCCAGAGCCCAGACCTGAATCTGACTGAACATCTCTGGAGAGATCTGAAAATGGCTGTGCACCGACAGTCTCCATCCAACATAATGGATCTTGAGAGGTGCTGCAAAGAGGAATGGCCAAAAAAAAAGCCCAAACAATGCCAAGCTTATGGCATTATATTCAAGAAAACTTGAGGCTGTAATTACTGCCAAAGTTGCATCAACAAAGTAACGCGCAAAGGGCCTGAATACTTATGTACATGAGACTTTATTAAGTTTGGAAATTTTTGCAAATTTATTAAAAATAAACATCCATCCATCCATCCATTTTCTTCCGCTTTATCCGGAGTCGGGTCGCGGGGGCAGCAGCTCAAGCAAAGCCGCCCAGACCTCCAGATCCACACACACCTTCCCCAGCTCCTCTGGGGGAACCCCAAGGCGTTCCCAAGCCAGCTGAGAGACGTAGTCCCTCCAGCGTGTCCTGGGTCTTCCCCGGGGCCTCCTCCCGATGGGACGTACCCAGAACACCTCTCCAGCGAGGCGTCCAGGGGGCATCCGTAAAAGATGCCCGAGCCACCTCAACTGGCTCCTTTCAACGTGGAGGAGCATCGGCTCTACTCCGAGCTCCTCCCGAAATAAAAATAAACAAAAAAACTTTTTAATGTTGTCATTTTGGAGTGTTGTGAGTAGAATTTTGAGAGGAAAAAATGAATTTTGCCTACTCCATTTTGCAATAAGGCTTTAACAACAAAATATGGAAAAGTGAAGAGCTGTGAATACTTTCTGGATGCACGGTACATTTGGATCAAAGATCACCCCTTTTAGGGTTGCTCCTTTAAAATCGGCCTATTTTAAATCATTTCAATTATTACCGTTAGCAACAACATTCTCCAACAAGCGTTAGACATTCTAAAGGGTTTGAGAGTTTTAACATTTTTTTAATGAAACTTTCAGTTCGGCTGGATAAGCGCACTTTTGAAGTGTTTCGGTGTTTTCACGTGCACCCTCGCGTGGGACCATCGATTTTTTTTTTTTTTTTTTTTTTTTAAACGTTGGCCCTCGCGCGCTGCCGACAATAACAGCGCGTGCTCACGACCCCCACAGAAGAGTCAAAAAGGTGTCGCGCGACGCTCGCTCCCTGAGGAGCAGCAGGAGGAGGAGGCGGATGGAGACGTGACACTGATGGTGTCCTCAGTAACACAAGTAGTTTGTCGTTCTCAGGCCACTTTTACAAATAAACAAATAAATAAATAAAAACCCCGGTTGGCCGCTGTCAGTTCAGGACCAGCGCGAGTTTACAAAACAGCGCGAGAGCTAAACTGCGCCGATAAAAAAAAGTGCGACTCCAGCCGCTCTTCTCCCGCGGAGGACCAGCAGCAGGGGGACAAAGTAATTTATCGCGTCAACAGTTGTCTGTGGTCCAGTCGGCGGTGTGTCATCAGACAGCTGACTGGCGGCGCTGACAGCTCGTGGCCTGAATGAAACACTCCGAAATGTCTCTTAAGAAGCAAATAACCTCAAAAGCAGAGGGAAGAGGCGGGTAGAAGTGGTGTTTCGTACCTGTAAAGAAGCTCAAAGTGCCTCCTGAGACGTCAGGAGACGGTACGGGTGAAGTTGTGACTTGTCCTCCGGCTGCTTTTTGCGACCCCGTACGGCGCGGCGGCTCCAGTCCACCGCCGCTGCTGCTGCTGACGTGACTGTGCTGCGATAACGCCGCATTTGCATATTAGTCACTTCCTCTCTGATTGGACCCGTCGAGGACGTGCCACCAGTCAAAGGTTTTCGAGTCTAACTCGAAGCCGCCGCCACCCGCGGCCGCGAGTGCGTGTTGACGCTGTACCGACGGGACCCCGGCCCCCAAAGAGCGGCCGGTTAAGTCGCGGGTTCATGGGTAAAGTCGGCGTGTTGACAGAGTGCATAAGATGGCCGCGTACAAGCCAGAGCCAATCACCAGACGTTTTACTTTCCACGCACGGACGGGAGACTTTTTCTTTTTTTTTAAACTCCCACCGAAAATGAATGGCCCTGCATTGTAGGTATATACCGACCTCTAGTGGCTGAATAAGCAACATGCAGCCGTGAAGTCGGTCTGTTCTGACCCCCCTCACAGAGGGACTGAATGGTGTGTGGATTTGGGGGGGTTGACTCACTGCGTGGGTCGATTGCTGCAGAAGTTGAGTAAAGGTTTTGGGTTTGTGATCGTCCTGGATCAAGGCTGATCTGAGCTTTCAATGACTTCCAAGGCTCAGCCATTCAAAGTGTATCTGTGCACGGCAGGTGTGAACTTAGACTATCCCTAACCTCAGCAGTGACGTTCATGTCTCTGGATCCTCAGCCTGTGAGATCAGCAGACACCTGGGAAGAACTCAGACTCATGAGATTTGCTGGATAGAGGTGTTTGGCAATGATGATGTTCTTTGCAGAAGTCTTACGGGTCCTGGTGCTTCTCGTCTTTCTGTATGGTTGTGACATTTTTGACACTACTGATTGATGCAAGGTGGACATCTTTGGTATGAGATCCCTAAACAAAATTTTTGGGCATTACTAGAATGACTGCAAGTCAAACAGTTACTTATGAAGACTCTGATAAGTGATGGGGAGGGAGGTCATGGTCTAGTGAAGCGTTGGGCTTGAGACCAGAGGATCCTCTGTTCAAATACCAGCCTGACTGGAAAATCTGTAAGGGCCCTTGGGCAAGGTCCTTAATCCCCTATTGCTCCCAGTGTGTAGTGAGCACCTTGTATGGCAGCAGCCTCACACTGGGGTGAATGTGAGACAGTGTGTCAAGCGCTTTGAGCGTCTGATGCAGATGGAAAAGCGCTATATAAATGCAGTCCATTCATTTTACTCAGATAATAATGCAGCAGATAAGGGAGTATTTACAGAGGAATCCTTCAAATGGTGATGCAAGCACCAAATTTGGCATAAATAGGTCTTAGACATTACTCTTTTGAAAGAGTAGCCACTTGAATTTTCAATAAGCAGCCAGCTAAGTGTCAACTGAAGAATTACACAGGGTCAAAACTTAAAAATACTCCAATCATATTGAAAGGGATTGCATATTTGTCTGATCATAAAGATTTCAAAAAGGTATAGCTTGGACTATCTATGACCAAATTCTATGGAGGTATGGAGTAAAACGTAGCAAAAATGGTGAGAAAGGTCAATTTTAGTTTGTACGGGGTCAAAAGTTAAAGTTGCTTGAATTTTGGTTAATTGTGATGCAAGTTATTGGTTGGGATTAATAAATGGAATAGGCAGCTGCAGAAGATCAAGGAGATGGTAGAGGTGTATGGCAGTGTCAATATCTTTGGAAAATAACAGGTCCTGGTGATTCCAGGGTTACATTGTTATGAGACCTGACAAAGCTGCATCAACAAAGCATTGAGCAAAGGCTATAAATACGTATGTACATGTAATTTTATTTTTTATTTTTAATAAATTTGCAAAAATACTTTTCATGTGATCATTATGGAGAATTGTGAGTAGAATTTGGAGGGAAAAATAAATTTACTCCATTTTGGAATAAGGCTGTAACAAAATGTTGATAAGTGAAGCGCTCAATACTTTCTGGATGCACTACAAGTTAAGAATTGAAACATCACAAAATGCATTTTTGGTTTTTATTCAGATCAGTCTCGCAGAACCTTCTCTGATAAAGAAGAGATGACATGGTTGGGAGTATAAGATTGAGAAAAATCCAAGAACACCTTAAAAAAAAAAAAGAAAAAAAAAAAGAAGTCTTCATCTGAAAACATCTCAATCTGATATTTACACAGCAAATCAATAGCTATAGGTAGAAATGGTGAAACATTCAATAAAAAAAAAAAAATCTGAAAATACACATTTATTTAGCTTCTCTTAAAATTTCCTTCTCTGCTCAATATATATTATGAACTATGTAAGACAATTTTACACAAATTTAAGAATATCATTATCAAATAAGGAACAAATATGAAAAAATGTCAATCTAAGGGGTGGCCGTGAAACCGTTTCACTCACACAGCTGTGACAGACAGTCTTCCAAATAAACAGTCCTGAGCCGACTTTAATGAGTGCCATACTTCATCCTCACCACTACACTTACCTTCTTACTGCAAACGGCTTTAATGACGCAGTCATCAAGGCAGACCAAAGCTCTTTGATTGTATCACAACCCAAACAGTATTGCCAAGACATCCATTTGTCATTAATTTACATATTATACACACTTCATTTCCTTTAATGTGGTTTAAGGAGATGCCTAGAAGCTTTTAAAGCTGAGTCGTAACATTGAGTTAATATAAAAGTTCAACTCTTTCATGGATCCAGTTCACATGAACAGCTGAGGCTACCAATGCTTGTGCCTCCCCCTAGTGGCCGCTGCAGGGACGGTGCCATTTCAACTCTGAGGAGGGCCGTCGTCTTTGCTGAAGGGCTGCGTCGACCCAGGTTTCACCCAGGATAGGCCTGACACCTGGGGTCCCTTGTGGAGATCCTCAGGCCATCTCTGAGGCAACAAAAGCAAATCAGTGGTTGCATCATGGGAACAGTTCATCCAATGAGAATGCACAACTTAAAAACAGCCTCTGGGTTTTTGAGGTTTGGGAGAAGTCGACAGCAGAATGTAGTCTGTTGCTCACGTACAACCACTCATGTCAGACTGGAAACTAGCGTGGTTTTGGAAGACTCACTCTGTATGCAAACATTCGCTCTTTTGCTTCCTCGTGAACAGCTGGATTCCACGGAGAAAAACTATCAAGATTACAAAAAATAAAGAATAAATCCAGCAGCCTGTGTGTAAATACTAATGACTACAGCAAGTTTGTTTCATCATCAGTGTGTAGATAAGGGCGTGATTTCCTTCAGTGAAGAGGAAGTGTCACAAACCTTATTGCATAGGGATCGTCGATCTTGGGCTGATCAAAAAGATGACTGTTGCATAGTTTCACACTATCCACCACTTTGCTTTTGAACAGGTGCACATCCTTTTCATATCTGAACAGACAGAGAGGGAGGCAGGAAAAACTATGACAACGATGACAAGTGCTGAGAGAACACAATGACAACACACACCTCTATCTCAAAGCATCAGGCATGGAGACAAAATGGTTAATTGGGCTTTTATACAAGTTCACCAACACCTGAACTCATTTCCATAAAAACTGGCCATTTTCCTGTATATCCTCTATCACCCCAATATGAAAGGTGCTGCTGACTTTGCTTTCTTTGTTTTCTTCACCTCCGCTAGCTTAACAGATGGTCTGGTCGTTAGCTGGTAAGCTTTCAATCTGTTTTTTTCCGATGCCATTTAGATATTTAGGGATGTTCATGTCCGACTTGGTTTTTCTAATAGTGTTTTTAGCTTCCTGGTTTGTAATGAAAATGCGCATTCCGGACGATTATCATGGTAACCGGTCCGACGAGAAAATATCGTACCGGTAATCAGCCAATCAGAGTGCGCACAGAGTCACAACCATAATTAGTTTTATTATATGGTTGCAATGCTATGGTGCATTACCACCACCAAGTGTTAGGTGTGGAGCATCAATGGATTCTGACATATGCCATTAAAAATAACCCAGAAACGTTCAACACAAGTAAAAATCTGGATTTCTGGAAAACTTGCATCACTGTGGTTGCCAATTTAAAGCATCTGAGATCATTTCAGCTGAGCAGCTGATCACTTCCTGCACTTCTTTATACGTCTCCACACCTCCAACCAACTTTTTAATCAAACAACCCATTCTACTAAGATTTTTAGAGAAATGCACAAACCAGCATGTACATTTTCTGCCTTTGACCTTAAATAAGGGCCACCTGTTTGACACAAAAAAAAAATGGAGACACTATTTTTGAACAGCTTAATATTCCCTTTTCTTCACTTTCTGTAAAGTACTAACAAATTTGATAATTTTTTTTGTTCATGTTTTGATTTGGAATAGAATGTACAGTTTTCCCAATGCATTTGCATGTACGGAAGTAAAAGCTATTTTACAGATTTTGGGCTTTACTCTTTTTTGGAAATAAAGAACTGTACTTCTTGCCCCCGTATCCATCCATCCATCCATTTTCTTCCGCTTTATCCAGAGTCAGGTCGTGGGGGCAGCAGCTCAAGCAAAGCCGCCCAGACCTCCCAATCCACACACACCTCCCCCAGCTCTTCCGGGGGAACCCCAAGGCGTTCCCAAGCCAGCCGAGAGATGTAGTCCCTCCAGCATGTCCTGGGTCTTCCCCGGGGCCTTCTCCCAATGGGACGTGCCCGGAACACCTCTCCAGTGAGGCGTCCAGGGGGCATCCGGAAAAGATGCCCGAGCCACCTCAACTGACTCCTTTCGACGTGGAGGAGCAGCAGCTCGACTTCGAGCTCCTCCCGAGTGACCGAGCTCCTCACCCTATCTCTAAGGGAGCGCCCAGCCACCCTGCGGAGGAAACTCATCTCGGCCGCTTGTACTCGCGATCTCGTTCTTTCGGTCATGAGCCAAATCTCATGACCATAGGTGAGGATCGGAACGTAGATCGATCAGTAAATTGAGAGCTTTGCCCCCCTGCTCAGCTCTCTCTTCGCCACAATGGTCCGATACAGCGACCGCATCACTGCAGATGCTGCACTGATCCGTCTAATCAATCTCACGCTCCATCTGTCCCTCACTCGTGAGCAAGACCCCGAGATACTTAAACTCCTCCACTTGAGGCAAGGACACTCCACCGACCTGAAGAGGGCAAAGCACCTTTTTCCGGTCGAGCACCATGGCCTCGGATTTGGAGGTGCCGATTTCCATCCCGGACGCTTCACACTCGGCTGCAAACTGCCCCAGTGCACGCTGAAGGTCCTGATTTGACGAAGCCAACAGAACCACATTGTCCACAAACAGCAGAGACAAGATTCTGTGGTTCCCAAACCAGACCCCCTCTACACCTTGGCTGCGCCTAGAAATTCTGTCCATAAAAATAATGAACAGAACCGGTGACAAAGGGCAGCCCTGGTGGAGGCCAACGTGCACTGGAAACAGGTTTGACTTACTACTGGCAATGCAAACCAAGCTCCTGCTGCGGTCGTACAGGGACCGGATAGCCCTTAGCAAAGGACCCCGGACCCCGTACTCCCGGAGCACCCCCCACAGGGTGCCCCGAGGGACACGGTCGAACGCCTTCTCCAGATCCACAAAACATGTGGACTGGTTGGGCGAACTCCCATGAACCCTCGAGCACCTGATGGAGCGTGTAGAGCTGGTCCAGTGTGCCGCGACCAGGATGAAAACCACACTACTGCTCCTCCTGAATCAGAGGTTCGAACATCAGTCAAATTCTCCTCTCCAGTACTCTGGAATAGATCTTACCGGGGAGGCTGAGGAGTGTGATCCCCCTATAGTTGGAACACACCCTCCAGTGCCCCTTCTTAAACAGAGCGACCACCACCCCGGTCTGCCAATCCAGAGGCACTGTCCCCGATCGCCACTCGATGTTGCAGAGGCGTGTCAGCCAAGACAGTCCCACAACATCCAGAGACCTAAGGTACTCAGGACGGATTTCATCCACCCCAGGAGCCTTGCCACTGAGGAGCTTTCTAACCACCTCGGTGACTTCGGCCTGGGTAACGGATGAGTCCACCTCCGAGTCCCCAGTCTCTGCTTCCTCTTCGGAAGACATGACGATGGGATTGAGGAGATCCTCAAAGTATTCCTTCCACCGCCCGACAACATCCCCAGTCAGGGTCAACAGCTCCCCACCAGCACTGTAAACAGTGGGAGTTGAAGACCTCGCTGACAGAGGGTTCCGCCAGTCGTTCCCAGCAGACCCTCATGATACGTTTGGGCCTGCCGGGTCTGACCGGCATCCTCCACTCCCAGCGGATCCAACTCACCACCAGGTGGTGATCGGTCGACAGCTCTGCCCCTCTCTTCACTCAAGTGTCCGAGACACGTGGCCAAAGGTCAGATGATACGACTACAAAGTCGATCATCGACCTCCGGCTCAGGGTGTCCTGGTGCCACGTGCACTTATGGACACCCTTGTGCTCGAACATGGTGTTCGTGATGGACAAACTGTGACTAGCACAGAAGTCCAACAACTGAACACCACTCTGGTTCAGATCGAGGAGGCCGTGCTTTCCGATCACCCCCCTCCAGGTCTCACTGTCGCCGCCCACGTGGACGTTGAAATCCCCCAGGAGAACAATGGAGTCCCCAGTCGGAGCGCTATCCAGTACCCCTCCCAGGGACTCCAAGAAGGTCGGGTACTCTGCACTGCCGCTCGGCCCATAGGCCGAGACAACGGTGAGAGACCTGTCCACAACCCAAAGGCGTAGGGACGCGACCCTCTCGTTCACTGAAGTAAACTAACACATGGTGACTGAGCTGGGGAGCAATAAGCAATGCGACCCCAGCTCTCCGCCTCTCCCCATGGGCAACGCCAGAAAAATGAAGCGTCCAGCCCCTCTCCAGGAGTTGGGTACCAGAGCCTAAGCTGTGAGTGGAGGTGAGCCCGACCATCTCTAGTCGGTATCTCTCAACCTCCCGCTCCTTCCCCCCCAGCGAGGTGACATTCCACGTCCCAACAGCCAGGGGTTGTGAGCATGGACCGGGCTGCCCGCCCTCGACCGCCACCCAATCCTCTCTGCACCTGACCCCCATGGCCCCTTCTGCAGGTGGTGAACCCACAGGAGGGCGGGCCAACGTCGCTCTTTCGGGCTGAGCCCGGCCGGGCCCCATGGGCTAAGGCCCAACCACCAAGCGCTCGCACGCAAGCCCCAACCCCAGGCCTGGCTCCAGGGTGGGGCCCCGGCTCCGCCATACCAGGCGACATCTCGGTCCTTGATTTTTACTGGTCCTGGAGGTTCTGAACTGCCCTTAGTCCCACCCATCACCTAGGACCTGTTTGCCTTGAGAGACCCTACAAGGGGCACAAAGTCCCCAACAACATAGCTCCTAGGATCATCCGGGTACGCAAACTCCCCCACCACAATAAGGTGGCAGCTAGAGGGGAAGAGTTAAAAGGTGTCTGTAGTGCCAGTATTTAAGATTTAATTCAAGTGGCTGAACAAACGTATTGTATTAACCATTTAGGAAAGAAAAAAAAAAAAAAAACACTTTTCCACAGTCTATCCATTTTCAGAGGCCATAAATAATTTGACAAATGACTGCAAATGTTAAGTCCTGGAAAGTTGTTGGTATAAATAACTTTTACAGTTTTACAGGGATGATAAATGCATGTTTCAGACTTTATGTCTGACATTAAGATAAACTGTATGGCACTGTATTGTCAATCTACCTGGAGTAGGCAGTTAAAAAAAAAAAAAAGAAGGCAACAGTAGTAAAGAGCAAACAGTCAGCAGCATTGCACATAAGCAAAATTATCAACATCATAAACAATGTTCGAACCTTTCTTGATTGTGACAATTTAGGATACAACTATAACATGACAAAAAAAAAAAAAAAAAAAAAAAACACGCACACACACACACACACACCCCAACAACAAATAACCACACAAATATATGATGCAAGAATTTCAAGAGTACAAAGAACACACACACACACACACACACACACACAACACTCACAAGACAGCAGCCTCCGGGTTTAGGGGCTCACTGGTGTTTATCTTGTAGAAAACTGTACGTGCATACATCAAGACTTGCCAGATGTGGTTGTGATTCCGCCTACAAGAACACAAAACAAAAAGACAATTTTAACATTTCACAGGAAAACACGTGTTCCTGAAGTATAGATTGTGTATTTTCCATTTGAGAAAACAGCCACTGTGCAGAGCATTCCTTGAATTACATTCATACAATAATTCAAACTGTTTTGGAATCTCACACACAGCAGCATAAACTGCTCACACAGAACTTGCCTCCATTTGGTGAAAGCTCTTCTGGCATCAAGCTCTCCTGATACTGGGTCCACGAGTGGATGGAAAACTGGGATGTCAAACACTAGTTTCTATAGTGAAGCAAGATGGGTGGGGAAAAAAAAAAAGTTAGGATTCCAAAACTGCTTGTACAAAGTTTTCACATTTTGATGTACAAGTTATTTGAACTGGGTTTAAAGATACTCCTGAAAAATCTCTTGTAAGTGTTGCAGTTTCCTTGACACCATGTTATTTCAATATAACGCACGGACATTTCTTCAAAGTGACAGGTGCATCACGCACTTAAACAGATGTTCAAGTTTGAAAGCAGTTTCACACAGCCATAAAGTTACAGTTGAACCCTCAACCACTGGTCACGCTTACGGTGCATCCAGAAAATATTCGCAGCACTTCACTTTGACATTGTTATGTTACAGCCTTATTTCAAAATGGAGTACATTCATTTTTTCCCCTCAGAAGTCTATTCAACACCCCATAATGATAACATGAAAAGTTTATTAATTTAATAAACAAATTTATTAAAAATAAACTAAGAAATCACATGTACTTAAGTATTCACAGTCTTTGCTCAATACTTTGTTGATGCACTTTTGGCAGCAATTACAGCCTCTAGTCTTCTTGAATATGATGTCATAAGCTTGGTGCACCTATCTTTGGGCAGTTTTGCACATTCCTCTTTGCAGCATCTCTCAAGCTCCATCAGGTTGTATATGAAGTGTTGGTGCACATCCATTTTCAAATCTCTCCAGAGATGTTCAATCAGATCCAGGTCTGGGCTCTGGCTGGACCACTCAAGGACATTCACAGAGTTGACCTGAAGCCACTCCTTTGATATCTTGGCTGTGTGCTTAGAGTCATTGTCCTGCTGAACGATGAACCGTTGCTCCAGTCTGAGAGCAGGTTTTTATCCAGGATGACTCTGTACATTGCTGCATTCATCTTTCCCTCAATCCTGACTAGTCTCCCAGTTCCTGCTGCTGAAAATCATCCACACAGCATGATGCTGCCACCACCATGCTTCACTGTAGGGATGGTGCCTGGTTTCCTCCAAACATGACACCTGGCATTCACGCCAAAGAGTTCAATCTTTGTCTCATCAGAGCAGAGAATTTTGTTTTTCCCCAGTCAGAGTCCTTCAGGTGCCTTTAGTCAAACTCCAGGCAGGCTGCCATGTGTCTTTTACTAAGGAGTGGCTTCCATCTGGCCACTCTACCATACAGGCCTGATTGGTGGATCGCGGCAGAAACGGTTGTCCGTCTGGTAGGTTCTACTCTCTCCACAAAGGAATGCTGGAGCTCTGACACACTGACTATCACATTCTTGATCACCTCTCTGACTAAGGCCCTTCTACCCTGATCACTCAATTTACATGGGTGGCCAGCTCCAGGAAGTGTCCTGGTAGATCAGAACTTCTTCCATTTACAGATGGAGGCCACTGTGCTCCTTGAGACCTTCAAAGCAGCAGAAAGGTTTCTGTACCCTTCCCCAGATTTGTGCCTCAAGGCAATCCTGTCTCAGATGTCTAAACACAATTCCTTTGACTTCATGCTTGGTTTGTGCTCTACACAAACCTACCATCCCTGGTTCTCAAGACCAGGCACCTAAGTGGCTCTACTCGATTATTTTCTACTCTATTTTACTCTTCCATTTTAGATATACCTTTATATACTAGCATAGTTCCACCTTAGAATTGAAATATATATAAGATATACCTTACTGAATTTTCATGCACTGTCAACTGTGGGACCTTATATGTAGACAGGCGTGTGCCTTTCCAAATCATGTCAATCAACTGAATTTACCCCAGGTGGACTCCAATTAAGCTGTAGAAACATCTCAACGAGATCAGTGGAAACAGGATGCACCTGAGCTCAATTTTGAGCTTCATGGTAAAGGCTGTGAATACTTGCATAAATGTGATTTCTTAATACATCTTCAAAAATCTAAATCACATCATCATTATGGGGTACTGCATGTAAAATTTTGAGGGGGGGAGAATTTCATTAATTTTGTACTAAGGCTGTAACATAAAATGTTAAGCGCTGTGAATACTTTCCAGATGCACTGTAGGTCAACTACAACCAGTAAGCAAAATAAATGTAGTAGAAGCTCTAAATAACAACAAAAGCATGATTATAGCTCGATCGATGAGGATTCAGTCACTGATCAATGTGTGGAAAAATGGCAGACAAACTGTCCCCTTAATGAAGCTCAGTCAGGATGCATATAGCTTTACATTTCCATAGTCCTCTGATTGTTTAGAATAACTTTGTAACTTCGTTCTTTGAACTCAATGTCCTGGACCAAAACATTATTGGAGGGGAGATACAAGGTAAAAGCTGTTGGGCTACTCACTGGACACTCTCCATCTGGGTAGTTATCAGGAATATACACAGTGAACTTGAAGACACCATCCTGGTATAGACCATGTCTGATGAATATGACCCCAAACCACACTACAAACAAGGAGGACACAAGGTACTCAATTTTTACTTCTGTCACTACATATAACAGAAGATGGGATATGACATGGAGCAGCATTTTAATAACATTTGTTTTTTAAATAAATAAACACTAGAATAATGCGCACATCTTTTGTGACCCTCAGCCCGCACTGTAGTTTGGGAAATCAGGAATCCAGTTAGCAGTGTGGATGGCAGCAGAAACAAACCTTGAGCAGAAATGCCAAATCAAGGCCTGTTTACTCGATCTATATTGGATTAATCCAACCCTAGTCACCAAATAAGTGATCTCACATTGTCTGCTTTGTTACAAGTCCAGTGTCTGGACTTGTAACAAATGTCTCATTTTGGGGAGGGAAAAAAACGTTTTGATTGATTGCAGTTTGTATTACAATGTTTGAAAAGAGGTGTCAACCAATTTAAACTGCGTTTCTCTTTAAAGTTATTAATTCCGACTGGACTTTATCGTTCTAAGTTGACTTGGCAGAGAGCCACGCAGCGTTTGGAGCTGTGTGAACAGAATGGAGGACAATTCTCGTTTCTTTCTCCCAACAAGACAGGAGTCCCAGTTAGTAACTTTTCAGACTATTCCAGACAAACTGCAGTGAGTGCAGCATCCATTTTGGTGAGAAAAAAACCCAACTTTCCTTATTCAAAACAAACAAACAGATTGAAATCTTAGCAGCTAACAACTGGACCATCTGTTAGCAATTTCTTCATGGAGGAGATGTGAACAAGAATGACTACAAGCCCAAAACCATCAGCAGCTTTCATATAAAATCACAGGTCCGCATAATCACGGGTACACCAAAATCAAAAGTCTATAACTGCTTTATTATATGCTAAACAAGAAAACTGGGAGTTTGTCATACAAACCTATCTTCTGCCATCTTGTCAACAAACTGACAGCCAAAATAGGCGTTGTATCGCGTTATCTGATTGTTCGTTATCAACAGAAGGTGTCGCCTGATTAGCTAGCGCTACGCTGCACGTGAGGTGTACTCGTTTCGCACACCCGGTCTACTCGGCTCCACCAGTGGTCAACTCGGCATTTAGTACAGGTCAGAAAGTGGCGAATGGGCCAATCAGAAGTTGGTAAAATCCCATACCATATAATAAATGAATTATTAACCTCACATGCTCTATCTGTACAGCAATATCAGATGCGTATTTTTCGCAAGGACCTTGCTAACGTTGTGCCCATAAAGCATTGTACCTTTATTTTATTTTTTTTTTTAACTATATGGATTTGATTCATATGTTTTCACATCACACAAGCTTGAACCCTTCAGATGGATTTCGGTGAAGATTCTGTTGGCGTCGCATGGATTAAGGAGTGTTAAAACCTTTTTAAAGACGGCCCACAGCGGCGGAGGGCGCGCGGAGCACCGAGCGGCCATCGACAGGCTGGAACGACCGGATCATTTCTAAACTGAACGCTGTGTTGATCCGGGACATCGTGTGACTACTCCAGAAATGGCAAGAGAGCTGGACATAGCACTTTTGCGGCACATTCCACTATTACAGGAGATTTTGTAATGAAAGACGTGTGGAGGATTTCGTGCGTCGGCACCGAGCTGTTCATGGTGCGCAACAACAAAAAAAAAAAACACCTCCGTGTTGGAAACCATTCAGAAGATTCAGACGGCTTTCGATGGCTTTTCAGTTGAGCGAGTATCCGAGAAACTGTGTAACAGCTGGACATGCCCCAACATGTCCTGTGAGACTTCCAACATGGAGGTTTTTTTTTTGCGCGCCATGAGCGGCTCCGTGCCGACGCGCGAAATCCTCCGCATGTCTTTCATTACAAAATCTCCTGTAACAGTGGAATGTGCCGCAAAAGTGCTATGTCCAGCTCTCTTGCTATTTCTGTAGTAGTCACACGATGTCCCGGATCAACACAGCGTTCAGTTTAGAAGTGATCCGGTCGTTCCAGCCTGTCGATGGCCGCTCGGTGCGCCGCGCGCCCTCAGCCACTGTGGGCTGTCTTTAAAAAGGTTTTAACACTCCTTAATCCGTGTGACGCCGACAGAATCTTCACCGAAATCCATCTGAATCTTTCGAATGGTTTCCAACTGGCTGTCTAACAGTTTCTGAAAAAAATTTCATGGAACAAAGCTGCAGTCTCTCAGCCATTTCACTGACAATAAAAATCCGACGAGGGGGGTGGACCAGTGCTCACTCAAAGCCTGCCCACAGGCAAATGACGCAACCGACAAGCGTGAAAAACTCACGCATGCGCACGAAGGTTCAAGCTTGGCTGATGCAATCACGTGATTCAAATCCAAATAGTTTTTGAAAAAAATAAAAAAAGGTCCGTTACTTTTTGGACAGACCTCGTATTTTAACAACTAAAACAATTTACCATTACAGAGTGTCCTAGTTTTACTACTACAGTTCTGCCCTAAGTGGAATTGATGACAACAAAAGTACTTAATTAAAAACAAATTACAAACATGAAGAAACAGATTGGACTGAAGACAAAAATGTGCAATTAATCGGAAGTTAACTATGGACAATAGTAAGTCCCTATAGCGGCTCCCTTGTTTTCACTTGGGGTTGCCACAGCAGATCTGAGGTGGATCTGCATACTGATTTGGCACATGTTTTATGCCAGATGCCCTTCCTGGTGCAACTCCACATTACATTGAGAAAAGTTAACTGTGGACAAATCACACAATTAAAATTAATCAACTGACGGCACACAAACACACATACAAATGGTTGCCCCTTACTGAGTGCTGACTTGTAGGATGGCTGGACATAAATTCCAGGGAGTTTCTGCTTAATCACCAGTGTGCTGCAGATCAGAGAGATCAAGACAAAATGTCAATTCAATACACATGCAAAAAAGAAAAGAGCAATACATGGATACAAGTTGATGGGTGAAAGATACATCTTACAGATATGCTAGGACACATCAGTCAATCAATCAATCAATTTTTTATATAGCACCAAATCACAACAAACAGTTGCCCCAAGGCGCTTTATATTGTAAGGCAAGGCCATACAATAATTATGTAAAACCCCAACGGTCAAAACGACCCCCTGTGAGCAAGCACTTGGCTACAGTGGGAAGGAAAAACTCCCTTTTAACAGGAAGTAACCTCCAGCAGAACCAGGCTCAGGGAGGGGCAGTCTTCTGCAAGGACTGGTTGGGGCTGAGGGAGAGAACCAGGAAAAAGACATGCTGTGGAGGGGAGCAGAGATCGATCACTAATGATTAAATGCAGAGTGGTGCATACAGAGCAAAAAGAGAAAGAAACAGTGCATCATGGGAACCCCCCAGCAGTCTACGTCTATAGCAGCATAACTAAGGGATGGTTCAGGGTCACCTGATCCAGCCCTAACTATAAGCTTTAGCAAAAAGGAAAGCTTTAAGCCTAATCTTAAAAGTAGAGAGGGTGTCTGTCTCCCTGATCTGAATTGGGAGCTGGTTCCACAGGAGAGGAGAGGAGCCTGAAAGCTGAAGGCTCTGCCTCCCATTCTACTCTTACAAACCCTAGGAACTACAAGTAAGCCTGCAGTCTGAGAGCGAAGCGCTCTATTGGGGTGATATGGTACTACGAGGTCCCTAAGATAAGATGGGACCTGATTATTCAAAACCTTATAAGTAAGAAGAAGAATTTTAAATTCTATTCTAGAATTAACAGGAAGCCAATGAAGAGAGGCCAGTGATGTAACCTGGGTGTTTCAGGTCTTTCAACATCAGCGACCCGACCGGGGTTGATCAGACCCCGGCCTATGTCCAAGTAGTGTTTGCCCATGGGCTTACCCTCTTGATCCATAGCCACCTTGTGACTTTCTGTGCAGCTCCCGTGGCAGCCATGATTGCCTTCCTCTTTGCCTCCCCGGTGAGGCAACCACTGAGCACTTTGCAGTGGGACTGCCCTGCAAATCCTCAGCAGCCCACCTCCAGAGGTTCACAGAGAGTTTTCCTGCCTTGTTACCTGCTCTCAGCCACTAGCTCCTGGAATGCATCCTCTCAATGGCCTCATCCATATGCTCTTCCCGGGGCACTGTGAGCTCCAGAATGATCAACTGCTTGGTGGACTCTGACACGATGATCATATCTGGTTGGAGCTGTGTAGCCGTTATCCTGGCTGGGAACTTCAGCTGTTTGCCAAGATCCACTTCCAGTCACCAATCAGTGGCGGATCTGAGAAGACCAGACTTTGTCCATGGTTGGGTGTTGGATTCTCTCCGGTGCTGTGGAACCTGATTGTTTTTGGCTTGTGGGACCCTTAAATGGCATTAATGGCTGTGGCTATACTGTCAGAAACTGCCCTAAGCACCTGGTCTTGGCGCCTATCTCCTAGGGCTTTTGGGCAGCTGCTGAGGAGGTGTTCCAGGGATACCTGTCCCAGACACTGGACAGAATGGTGTCTCTTTTGCCCCAAATGTGGAACAAAAACCAGGAACAAAAACCTGACAGAATGAAAGTCTGCTTTCCAGATGTTGGACCAGGTGATCTTTTATTGCAGAACGTTCTCCCATTTAGTCCATGCTCCTTTTTGCCCCATTCCCAACATCCTACAATTTTTTTCCTTCCTCCACACCTAGCATTTTTCATGGATGAATGTTGTCATTCTTTGGCCTTCTCCACCCTAAATGCCAGGAAGTAGCCAATTCCTGCACACCTTGTGGCTATGGACCCAACCAGCACCTTCTGCCTCAGTCGTGACAAACCACTTTCAGAGCTTCGTCTGCCCTCCATTTCCTGTCTGTTTGAACCAGGATGCCAACCGATGCTGCCCTTTGATCCCTGGATTACCTATACTGCAAGACTTCCCATGTACTGGACACCTTGAACTCTTTGGCATGGCCATTGAATGGAAACTGCAAGGTGTTGCTGGTGCCATACAGGGCAGAGCTGCCCAGACTGCACAGTAGAGCAAGCCATCTACACAGGTAGCTGCTGATGTTTCTCTCCTAAACTGTTGTTATGGGTACTGAGCACATCAGCAGAGGCCACAGGATCCGGGGCAAGATGGAATGCTGGTAAATCCAGGCCTGGAACCTCCCTGGCAAACCTGATTTGTCAACCAGACTCAGCCAGTCCTCAAGCTCTTTGCTGGTTTCCTGGATGTATGCAGAATCTTTGAAGCTGCAGTCAAGTACTTCCCAAGGCTCTTAACTGGCTGCTCTGTGATGAATGGGATGGCAACTCCAGAATGAGAAGTGGAAATTGTCACCACTGTCCCCCCTCTTAAGCACTAGAGACCTTGATTTTACTAGCTTAAAGCTCATTCTCATCCAGGTGATGAGATTCTCCAAGCCTTGGAGAATCCATCTACTGCACGGGGCAGATGTGGTGGTGACAGTCAAGTCTTCCATAAAAGCTCTTATTGGTAGCTGGTGTACTCCTGATTTTGTCAAGGGTTCCCTGCACTCCACTTCTGCTGACTTGACCATCATGTTCATGACAAGAGCAAGACGCAAGACTGAGAAAGGCATGACAACAGGCTGCACTTTCTCAAGTCAGTGCCAATCTGATGTACCTAACCCAGCAGTGACTCTTAGCCTGAAATTATTATCGTAACAAAATGAGGTCCGTGACATTGCTGGGAACATGATGTTGCTGAAGGGCGAGCTCAACGAGTTTGTGCGGTATGCAGCTGTAAGCATTGGCGAGGTCCAGCCATAGTACGGTGAGATCTCCTTTCCCTTCTCGGGCCTCCCTGGTGATTTGTGCCACCATGCCTGTGTGTTCCCAACAGCCGGGCACTCCAGGGATCCCACCCTTCTGAATAGAGGTGTCGATGTAACTGTTCTTCAGAATGAACTCTGTCAGTCATCATGACAAGATGCTGAAGAAAATCTTGCCTTCAACGCTTAGCAGTGCAAGGGTTCTAAACTGACTGATACCCTTGGAGTCCTCTTCTTTGGGACCCACACACCCTCTGCACACCTCCATTGGCCTGCAACTTTTCCCATGCACCAGATCACCGTCAAAATCTTCCAAAGGTGTTGGAATCGTGGGCATCACTTGTATACAGTTTACGGAAGGCAGCTGGGGCCTGGGGCTGAAGATCTTCTGGCACCCTTCACAACCTCCTGAACCTCAGCCCAGCTGGGCTCTCTCATCACTAAGTCCACTCCTGCTCACTACACTTTATCCTGGCCAGATGTATTTTTAGCCCATGCAGGTTCTTGCACACTTTTCTGCAGATGCACCTTACACTCATCACTCACTTATCTTGAACCACTTTTCCGGGTTTGGGTCGCGGGGGCAACAGCTCCAGCAGGGGAGCCCAGACTTCCCTTTCCCATGCCACACTGACCACCTCTGACTGGGGATCCCGAGGCGCTTCCAGGCCAGTGTGGAGATATAATCTCTCCACCTAGTCCTGGGTCTTCCCCAGGGTCTCCTCCCAGATGGACGTGCCTGGACCACCTCCCTAGGGAGGCACCCAGGACGCATCCTTACCAGATGCCCAAACCACCTCAGCTGGCTCCTTTCAATGCGAAGGAGCAGCGACTCTACTCCGAGCTCCCACGGATGGCCGAACTTCTCAGCCTATCTCTAAGGGAGACACCAGCCACCCTCCTGAGGAAGCCCATTTGACCATTCATACATAATTAAGTACTTCTAAAAATGTAGATGAATTCAGCAGTACACATCTGTTTCAAAAATACTAACAAAATTTGCATGATACTATCTAGAAACAAAAGCCAGAAAGAGGAAGAAAGAAAAAACACCATGTGAACTTGGACAAGATGAGGTGTGCCATGAACACTGGAAAACTACTTACAACTCTGCCAAGAGCGAGTACTCCAAGTAAAAAGGGCCATAGGAGGCATGTGTTCCATTGGCAGACTGGGCTGGAGTTCCTGTCATTGACGGTTTGGTTATGGGCGCTGCATTCTTAGGGATGGCTGGAAGCTGCTTTTTGCCAAATGGCAGCCGGGCGGGGCTGGCTCTTGGTTCCCCATGTCCACTCTGTTCCTCAGGATCAGATCTCTGCTGATTTGTTGGAAATACGAAAGAAACAAGTTACAACAGACCTCACAGCTAAAATGCTCCAAAGGCAGACAGAAGAAAAGTCCACTGAGTCACTACACACACTCAAACAGAACAAGATACTGTGACCATGGTTTAGGGTTTCACTGTCCATCTGGCTTCCAGGTCATGAGGAAATGTGCTCATTTTCAAAAAAGCACCATTCAGTGACAGCATCATTCCATCTTACGAATGCAGAGTATGAGACATTACAGTGCACTGCAACATCATAGCAACAGGTATGGCAAAAAACTAACAAAAAGAATGCTGCCAATGGTGTCGCAATACTTGCTGCGAATAATGTGTTAAACCAACAGGTCTTGCCTGTGCATTCAGTGAACTCAAGAAGCATTCACTTGAAACATTCCTGACAACAAGGGAAAAAAATGCAATCACACCCACTCTCAAGGTAAAGCATCTCCTCCCCAGGGCAGTGCCATCATATGAATGTGGAATTCCCTTCTCCTTTGCTGGAATTCAAAATAAGACTAAATAAACAGAATAAACAAGTGGCACAATTGATGCACACTGGCATTCCATCAAGAGATATGCTATGATTTAAAGACCAATTCACAAAATGTGTTCCTGTAATGATGTGTAGTGTTTCCAGTGGAGCTACAATGATTAATAGACTATTGTAATAAGATGACAACTATTTTGACAGTCTATAATCACTGAGTCTTTTTAATATCCAAATGTTGTTATTTCAGCTACTTAAATGACAACACTTTCTGGTTTATTTCAATAATTATTTTACTACTATCCGGCAGTAAATGGAATATCTCTAGGCTGTGGACAAAAGTCATTTGAAGGTATTGTCTTAAGCTTTTGAAAACAATTGACATTTTCACCTTTTCCTGACATTTCATGGCCCAAACAACTAATCAATTATGGAAGTTTGTTGACTATTTTCTTGATTAATCAATTCTAAAAAAAGGAACTTAAATGCTGCCACTTTTTTATCCTTTACCATTCAAGTTTGGTATCTTATTATTACTATTAAGATCAAAATTCAATTTATCTGGAAAAAATAATAAAATTGAGCTTTCTGACCAACGTGGCTAAAACATTCTGTGGTGATGTTGCATTATAGATGACGTGGGGGTGGGGGGGGCATTAGTGACCCAGGAACAACAAATTTGGTTAGTCAGCATCATTGAAGCAGAGAACTGCAGTAGACCTTTAATTGTGAACATAAGTGTCTAAAAAACAACAACAAAAAACAAAAGCGACAGACAGCTAGTAAACTTAGTTAACTCTAGATAAAATGTGTACATTTCATAGGAGCGTTTTCCTGGATAACTGCTGGACAGGTTAGAAAACACACACGTTTACTGGGTCTGTTGTCAATATGAGCTACAGTTACAAATCAATAATGTAACTTCAAAATAATGATAAAATAATTTTAATGTTAATCAAATCCATGTTTTTTTCACCAGTTTATTTTTATTCACAGCTGAGTATGAAACAGGCAAATCGATTCTCTATGATGTGCTGTGGATTACTTTTTGAAATTTTAAAAATGTGCCTAATTCACCTAATGTTGTGAAATTCTCACCTTGTCCTTGTGATTCATATTTTGACACCCCTCTAAAATGTCCAAAAAGGTCCAGCTTTCCTCCCTCGAAAAAAATGTAAGTGCTAATGACAAACCAGCGACATTAGAAATAACTAAATTTGATACTGAAACCAATTTACACAGACTGAAAAGTACTCATGCCTTCCTTCTTGCAAGAAGAACAGAAAATTAACCCCAAAATTACCCTTAGGTAATTGCTTGCATTTTGTCATGGTTTGTGTTGTTGGGATGTAAACAGGATTCCCACCCAGTCTCGCACTAAAACGTCGCAAGATGACAGCACTCAGCAGCGCGGCACCGTTATTCTGTTGTCTGGGGAGAACCCTGCGATTTTATATGACAAAATAAACGTAATATAGAAACACATTTTGATGGAAATCCATCCACAAACAGATGTTTTGCAGCCCTGTTTAACCCTTCAGTTGTGTTGTCAAGCTTTACCTTGCGACTTGTATTGGCAGCCATGCTCCAGAAGGGGTTCAAGTTCATTACTCATGCATAGGTACAAATTAGTGTGCCGTCTTTTTTATGTAGGTCCCACAATAAACGCTGTGTAGGCCATCCGCTGCTGCAATGGAGATAAAGAAGAAAAAAATTCAGATTTCAAACAACCACAGTATCGTGTACATCTGTGTGATTGAGGAAAACCAAAGCTATAATCATACTTGCTGACAAACAGTGATTTTGTATTATGCATACATCTTTCAGGTCATTTTATTAAGCTGCAATGTTTTCTTTAACCTTTTTGTATATACCTTACATAGCCTTCAGTCTGTTAATACTTGTTTCATATCCCCCCCTTTGTATGTATGTACTTCCCTTTCGTTTATTATTTTTTTAAGCTCTTTATTATGTTGCTGAAACAGTGAATTTCCTTTGTGTAGGATACAACGCTAGTATAATATTACTTTTAACTGACAGTAGTACACCTGAAGAACAATTCTATGCAAGTATAAAACTAGTATAACTGGTTAAGTTACACTGACACTTACTTTGTAACTCAAAGCGTTTGAATACGGAGCTGCCCTTAGCTAAGCTAACATCACTAGTTCAACAGTTTTGCCCGTCAGACGTGATAAAGGCTACTGCTCTGACTCACCGTCGTTGAAGAGGTAGAAAAATTACTTTAAAAGAACTGTTAAGCCGCGTCTGTATGGAATGTCCTCTCAAAATATTTGACTCTTCGCCATTCCCTTACATGTCATCAACATCGAGCTTTGCTGCTAATGTTAGCCATCTAAATAGTTTCACCCCGAACAGGAAGAGGGGCGTTTCCTGTGTAAGATTACGAATTCTCATTGGTCCACTGAACACTGACTACAGCTGATTTGCTGGTGCTGAATCATGTGAGAGAGGCAACACAGCAGAAACGGGTATTATTATTATTATTGTTGTTGTTGTTATTATTAATATGTATATGTCGCGGACATGAACGAGCGAAGCTCTTCAGCATCTCAACATGTCATTAGGTCCTTCAGATATCAATATGATATACGATATGACTATGATTTCACACAAAGTGCAGCAACAGAGAAAATTAAACATTCTTAAAACAGTAATAATACCACACTCATTTTGCACTCATTATAAGGTTAGGATACAGTGCCCTACAAAAGTATTGGAACACTTGGTATTATATGCTGATATTAATGAGCGAAGCTCTTCACTATCTGTGTATGTATCATCAAACAATCATTTAAAATTGAACAATTGCAGAACCTACCATCGGTTTGTGGCTTTTTATGACAATGTTGCCCGGTTTGTAGCTTTTTCCCTTTTGGCCAGATTTTTTGTGCCATTTGCCATTTGTGGCTTCGTCCACCATCGGTTTGTGGCTTTTTACAACAATGTTGTCCGGTTTGTGGCTTTTCCCCCTATGGGCAGATTTTTTGTGCCATTTCTGGATTGTGATTTTTTTGTCATTTCCGGATTGTTTTGTGCCATTTCCAGTTTGTGCCTTCATCTACCATAGAGCGAGCATCACTCGTAATATGTATATGTCGCGGACACGAACAAGCGAAGCTCTTCAGCATCTCACCATGTCATTTCTGGTTTGTGGCTTCATCTACCATCGGTTTGTAGCTTTTTACGGCTTTTTACGACAATGTTGTCTGGTTTGTGGCTTTTTCCCCACTTGGCAGAATTTTTTGTGCCATTTCCAGGTTTTGCCTCCATCCAACATAGAGTCTGCTTCACGCCGCTGTACTTCACAGCACTTCTCTCATATTATTATTATTATAGAATATAAAAGAACTACAAATCAAGAGATAAAGATATGTCTCAAACATACGAGATATTCCAATAAGTTATTGATCAGCTTTATTGTGTATTCTTTAATTTTTAATCTTATTGAAATTAAATTATTTAAATTCAAATAAAACATATCTATTTATTCTGTATAGTATATATGTTGTGCAAAGTAAACCTTGTAAATAAATCTTAATATTGTTTATTGATGGCATTATTCAATTGCTAAGGCTTTAATGAAGTGGATTTAAAAAGATTGTCTGCGATTGCTTGTTGAGATTTGACTTTTCAACCTTGTTATTGATAATTAACTTTCTGGTTGACATTTTAAATATTTGTGACTCAAAAATGATTATTATTATTATTATTATTATTATTATTATTATTATTATTATTATTATTATTATCATCATAGTCAAATCATATATCATAGCTGGTCTACATACTTTAGATTTCTGAGTTCCAATTTCCCAGCTGTTATTTTGTAGAATGAAAAAGTCAGATTCATAATTTGATAATTAAATAGAAATATATCTTATAATTCAAATGAATTATTTCATTTTGAATATATATGTTTCTATATTGATAGAAAACAATACTATCAATATAGCATTCTGTTTCCAAATTATGACAACTCTAAGAAAATATCTGTATTTATTTTTATTCAATTATTTGATTAACTTGTAGTTTAGAAAATGACAAACAATACTAAAAATGTTTCGCGACAATTTCTCAGTCTTCTGATTGTTTGTTTTATCTGATGAATAGTCTGAAACACAAATATATTTTATTTTTAATTACAAAAAACAGAGAAAGAAAAGCAATTCATCAGATGTGAGAAAAAACAGAACCAGCATTTAATCGATTATGGAATTTGTTAATTAAGTTTCAGTTGACTGACTAATTGACTTGACATGAATAAAAACCCACAACATCTTTTTAAATTCAAGTTGTAATCAGGTTGCTTGGTCTAATCCTTGTTTTTACTGTCCACTAAATTTCTAGAAAATATAACATTTGGTCACTCCAAAGTGCTTAAATGTCTATAAAAGTACTTGATAAACATGAAAATAAATAACATTGTAAATTCTATTCCTTTCATATTAATGTGTGGGTGTGCAGCACAGCCACAGTCCCTCGAGGATACAACGCATCAAAGCCATCTGTGTCACATATTACTTTAGTTTGGACCACGCTTCAATGGAACTTCATTCTGTTGATTGATTGATTTTCTAACAATTACCACTAATTATTTTTAAGGGTGAGGAGGGGAAAAACTAATTTAATGCATGAGTGATTGCATTAATTGAGAGAAATGACACTGTCCAACTTTCAGAGTAAATATAAATAACTGACTCCATTATTGTAATCTGATTGTGTATTGTCCCACGTGCACTTCAGTGACAAAGGTAATTAGTGTCCTGCTTCTTTATTAGGGTGGCCTACAAGGCAAGGTCACTGTCACTCTTTTGACATACAAATCAAAGACCACCTCAAAACAAATAAGCTTATGTCTACTTTGCCTTCAGCGATATTGCGATAAACTGTCAGACACAAACAAATGTGCAAATACGTGCACCCTGCCTGCTTTTCTGAGGAGCCGTGTTTCTCTTTGCAGGTGATTCTTTTAATCAAGTATTGTGACCTTGTTTGGACAAACAAATGTGCTAATGAATGCAATTAAAGGAGCAAAATTGGACTAACTAATTGAATAGGTGACCCACTGGATCAGTTTATGGTCACATTTGTGAGTTTGTTTTTTTAAAGTAGACAAAATAAATATCTACATTGGCATGTATCATTATAACTTCAAGTTACATATGTATCATTGATCAAGAATAAATGTCATTTAGATGACTGTAGGGATGTTTGAGGCAAATATAACGTACCTAAAACCTTACAAATTAGCAATGTATGAACCAGTGAACATACAGACCCTGTATGGACCACAGCTGACATTTATACACTCAACAAAAATATAAACGCAACACTTTTGGTTTTGCTCCCATTTTGTATGAGATGAACTCAAAGATCTAAAACTTTTTCCACATACACAATATCACCATTTCCCTCAAATATTGTTCACAAACCAGTCTAAATCTGTGATAGTGAGCACTTCTCCTTTGCTGAGATAATCCATCCCACCTCACAGGTGTGCCATATCAAGATGCTGATTAGACACCATGATTAGTGCACAGGTGTGCACTAATCACAATAGTGATTAGTGCACACCTGTGTGACTGCCCACAATAAAAGGCCACTCTGAAAGGTGCAGTTTTATCACACAGCACAATGCCACAGATGTCGCAAGATTTGAGGGAGCGTGCAATTGGCATGCTGACAGCAGGAATGTCAACCAGAGCTGTTGCTCGTGTATTGAATGTTCATCTCTCCACCATAAGCCGTCTCCAAAGGCATTTCAGAGAATTTGGCAGTACATCCAACCAGCCTCACAACCGCAGACCACGTGTAACCACACCAGCCCAGGACCTTCACATCCAGCATGTTCACCTCCAAGATCATCTGAGACCAGCCACTCGGACAGCTGCTGAAACAATCGGTTTGCATAACCAAAGAATTTCTGCACAAACTGTCAGAAACCGTCTCAGGGAAGCTCATCTGCATGCTCGTCGTCCTCATCGGGGTCTCGACATGACTCCAGTTCGTCGTCGTAACCGACTTGAGTGGGCAAATGCTCACATTCGCTGGCGTTTGGCACGTTGGAGGTGTTCTCTTCACGGATGAATCCCGGTTCACACTGTTCAGGGCAGATGGCAGACAGTGTGTGTGGCGTCGTGTGGGTGAGCGGTTTTCTGATGTCAATGTTGTGGATCGAGTGGCCCATGGTGGCGGTGGGGTTATGGTATGGGCAGGCATCTGTTATGGACAAAGAACACAGGTGCATTTTATTGATGGCATTTTGAATGCACAGAGATACCGTGACGAGATCCTGAGGCCCATTGTTGTGCCATCCAAGAACATCACCTCATGTTGCAGCAGGATAATGCACGGCCCCATGTTCCAAGGATCTGTACACAATTCTTGGAAGCTGAAAATGTCCCAGTTCTTGCATGGCCGGCATACTCACCGGACATGTCACCCATTGAGCATGTTTGGGATGCTCTGGACCGGCGTATACGACAGCGTGTACCAGTTCCTGCCAATATCCAGCAACTTCGCACAGCCATTGAAGAGGAGTGGACCAACATTCCACAGGCCACAATTGACAACCTGATCAACTCTATGCGAAGGAGATGTGTTGCACTGCATGAGGCAAATGGTGGTCACACCAAATACTGACTGGTATCCCCCCCCAATAAAACAAAACTGCACCTTTCAGAGTGGCCTTTTATTGTGGGCAGTCTAAGGCACACCTGTGCACTAATCATGGTGTCTAATCAGCATCTTGGTATGGTACACCTGTGAGGTGGGATGGATTATCTCAGCAAAGGAGAAGTGCTCACTATCACAGATTTAGACTGGTTTGTGAACAATATTTGAGGGAAATGGTGATAGTGTATGTGGAAAAAGTTTTAGATCTTTGAGTTCATCTCATACAAAATGGGAGCAAAACCAAAAGTGTTGCGTTTATATTTTTGTTGAGTGTAATTTGATGTAGAGACACATTCTTGAACTGTCCAGCAGGTGGCAGTGTTCACCAGGTGACAGCGCAGCATACTTTGAATATGAGCTGACACAGGAAACAATGGCAAGCTGAGAACTTAGAATGGAATATGTCCTGGGAGAATACGGAATAGCAAAGGATAATATTATGACATTGTATAACTTTCTTAAACACATTGTGCTATTAGGAAGAATAAAAAAAAAATCTATTAAGTACCTGTGCATTATTATCAGGTTGTCCTAAAAGTTCCCTAAAAAGCCTTCAGTTAATTCAAAATGCTGCAGCTAGAGTACTAACGGGGACTAGAAGGAGAGAGCATATCTCACCCATATTGGCCTCTCTTCATTGGCTTCCTGTTAACTCTAGAATAGAATTTAAAATTCTTCTTCTTACTTATAAGGTTTTGAATAATCAGGTCCCATCTTATCTTAGGGACCTCGTGGTACCATATCACCCCAATAGAGCGCTTCGCTCTCAGACTGCAGGCTTACTTGTAGTTCCTAGGGTTTGTAAGAGTAGAATGGGAGGCAGAGCCTTCAGCTTTCAGGCTCCTCTCCTGTGGAACCAGCTCCCAATTCAGATCAGGGAGACAGACACCCTCTCTACTTTTAAGATTAGGCTTAAAACTTTCCTTTTTGCTAAAGCTTATAGTTAGGGCTGGATCAGGTGACCCTGAACCATCCCTTAGTTATGCTGCTATAGACGTAGACTGCGGGGGGGTTCCCACGATGCACTGTTTCTTTCTCTTTTGCTCTGTATGCACCACTCTGCATTTAATCATTAGTGATCGATCTCTGCTCCCCTCCACAGCATGTCTTTTTCCTGGTTCTCTCCCTCAGCCCCAACCAGTCCCAGCAGAAGACTGCCCCTCCCTGAGCCTGGTTCTGCTGGAGGTTTCTTCCTGTTAAAAGGGAGTTTTTCCTTCCCACTGTAGCCAAGTGCTTGCTCACAGGGGGTCGTTTTGACCGTTGGGGTTTTACATAATTATTGTATGGCCTTGCCTTACAATATAAGGCGCCTTGGGGCAACTGTTTGTTGTGATTTGGCGCTATATAAAAAAAAAAATTGAAAATTGAATTGAATTGTGCACTCTCCTGTACAGTAGGTGGCAGGATGCACTTAATGTCATTTGCAATCAACAAGATTTGAGTTGTCATCACAATACTAATGAAAATGTTTTGGCACCATCTCCAGCCAGACATCTATATTATAAAACCCAAGTGGCCTCTGTATGTGTATATGCGTGTGTACAGCATGTGTGCGTGCGTGTGTATGGCTTTGATCATGGAGAAACTGGGGAGAGCTGACATTTGCTGTTTGGTATGCTTATGTATTTTGGATCAAGGATGAACACTGGGAAAACAGAATTTTTTTTGAGAAATTAGTGATATTAGCTAACAACAGTGAACAATGGACGTTCTGCTGCAATGCACCATGGGAGTTCACTTTTGGGGGTTTTAAATGTTGGTATTGTGGTTTGTGTTAGTGTTATTGATTTATTGTGTTTTTGTAGTTCAACTGGTTTAGTCACTTTAGTTAAGTGTCATGTTGCCGTTTCCATGAGTGAAATGTGTAGTGCGTTTGATGTCTTCTGCCACTGTCTCTGTGGGTGTGTAAAAATAAATCAGCTGTTTAGAACAGAATGCAGAAAAGATATAAATCTCTGGCTAAGTTTTTGTTCTTCCTCGCAGCTCACCACAATATATTAAAAGTGAAGTAGCATCTGTGTACGTGTATGCATGTGTGCATGTGTATAACCTCAGTCACAGACAAACTGGGGAGAGCTGACATTTGCCGTTTGGTATGCTTATGTATTTTGGGTCAAGGATGAACGCTGTCAAAGCGGAACGTTGATAAAACATATTTTTGGAGAAACTACAGGTATTAGCTAACAACACTGAACAATGGATGTTGATAATTACATTCTGGATTCACATGCAATTGCAGCAGGGGGCATATTAAAAGCATGTGTGATTTTATTTAGTTAGTTCAATGTAAGTACATAACATAACTGTAATAAAAATACATTGATGACACAATAAAGTGAAAACACTTATTTCCACTGTGGCCCATTTGAAATCAAATGACAAAATAAAAGTAATAATAAAATAATATGAGCGAAGCGCCGCTCAGCGGCACGAAGCTCACTCATGGTACAGGGCGTCCGAAACAGGAAGTGCCAAATTTCAAATCCACAGTAAAAGGAAATGGAAATGTTAAAATGTGAAACACTTCCTGGATTGACAGATGCGATCCCATGGAATCTCATGGGAACTCAGTGGCAAGCTCACACTCAAACAGGAAGTGCCAAATTTTCAGTCACAGTGAAACACGAATTGTCAAATGTTGAACACTTCCTGGCATGGGTGGAGCTAGAGCGGAGGCCGGGGTTTCACTGGACTCCCCTCTAATCTGATTGGACACAGATGATTGGCATGTCACGGCACCGCACATCTGGTTGAGCTCTTCTTCTAAAAACTGTTGAGGTCTAAGATTCTAAAACATTCTGGACTCACACCATTGCAACTCACTTTAGAAACTTTGCATAATTTATTACCACTCTTGAAAAATGTCACCTACCTATTTTATATACAATACCCAATCTAGAGACCGTGGATCCCCACGGGCAACACGCTAGTTTTATATGTTCTTTAATTCAAGGTTTATTTGCCCATTCTGTTGTGTATTTCACCTGGTGTTGTGTTGTCGTCCTATTCATGTGGGCTCCATAACAATGTTCTTAACATCAGGGTTCAAACATCAGTGTTTCCAGTTAACCATGACAAATTTGCAGTTCAGGTGAAAGGTTTTGTCGCTATCCCCAGCCAAACATTCTCTCTTTTCTTTTATTCTGGTTTTATGCTCCCCTTCTGTTTCTTCTTTAACATGGCCACATGTTAGGGATGGTGTTTCTCCCTGTGTTTGCTAATTTAAAGCCACTTGTTAGCTAATGCTAACATGAAGGATGGGGCAGATGAGATATTGCATAGGGTAGGCAAAACAAAATTGCTTTTGGGATTAATATCTGGTGTATCAAAGTTCACAATACATTGCATTTTAATCAAAGTTCTACATTGCTTAAGACATTTACACTTTTGCAAGTCACTGTAAATATTTGGGATTGTTTCATTGCGTATTGCAGGTGTTTCTTGTTCACACATTTGAATGAGACACATCACATTTGGCATTAGATCTTTTAGATCTGCCCATTGGGATGTTTTATTGTGTCTTATTGTAAATCTTGCTGTCTGGAAGATTTATATATTGCGGTTTCAACAGTATTTCTCAGCAACACAGCTTCAAGTAATGGCAGTTTTCAAATGTGGCATGAAATATGTTCTCTTCTGTCAGTCGATTTCTACAGAGAATTTTATCCTCACCGATTCGGATCTTCAATTTAGTTTAAATGACAGTTAAAAATTGCAATTGGCACTCCCCGGTGAGGCCTTCCTTGACAGCATCGGCATAAAAAAGTGAAAACAGATGACTCTGTGTCCAGATAATACATAATAACAATGTTAGTTTGAATAAAGAAAGCCAAATGTAGATTCAAATGTAATATTCATTTTAAAATATGAACAACAGGGGAATAAAAGATAAAAAAGGGCTATCATCCAAATCCTTCATATAGCAATAGTCTTTACTTATCCCTGAGGCTATGGCCTGGCTAAAACCTCAATGCTGCAATTATTTGCTGTAATGACGGCACTTCAAATAAGCCCAGAGATTTTATTAAACCAAATGAGAGAATCATCTGTGCATTATCACCGCGTGATTGACAGTGACAAGTGTTGGGCCGACTCGGATGTGAGCATGATGAAGAAGCTCTTGCCAAATCTCTCGATAATGTTACACCCCCACCCCCCGCCCCTTCCCCCACCCGATAAAGTTGCCTGGAAACTCTCAGCCAACAAATAGAGAGTGGGGAAAAAAAAACTCTACGCATATTAATTCCAATTTTCAGTTGCCTCACGTGGGGGGGAATCTGGCACACCTCGGCTGCTCCGCCATTCACGGACTGGCATTTTACACAAATAATGAAAAAGAAATCCATTGTGCTGATCATATGCATAGATTTAGCTCTATAATAATGACGGAATAGAAATATTCATAATGAAAGTAAAGGTCACTCGCTGCTGCAGCTAAGCTTCCTAAGCTGCAACCTTTGCAGGAGCACTTGTTAGGTTCCACTGATGAAACAGGAAAAAAAAGGTGGTTGTGGGGGAGAGTCGGGCAGGGGGAAGCTCTCAACTTTTAACCCTGCAGAGGCCAAAAGGTGAGACACTACAACCAGGGCACTGCAGGCCGAGAATCCATTCAGGGACACAGACTCAGACCAGCCAGCAAATTAAAGCTACAGTGTGTAGGATTAACACAGAGTGTTTTCTGAAGAGCAGGTTTGAAGATAAAATGTGGCGGCTCCAAATGTTACCATATTGGCAGTACCTTACCCCGCCTAACTCCCAGCCAGCCCATAAATGGGTAATAAGGTGGTGTGTGAGCAAGATTGATGTAACAAATGAAGCCTGAAGACACTCAAAATTTGCACTTAACAAACATGCTAAAGCTCACAAGCTAATTTTAGTTATGGTGTTTGATTACACTCATATTTTTGTTAACTGGCCACTGGTTAAAATGCATGGCTTCGGTGCGGGTATGAAAAATTAGGACCATATTATTACCTTAGTAAGCATGGAGAAACTGTGGAGATAAAGTCATCAAACTGTGGATACTTGATAATAACTGCTAACGTTGCTAACATAAATTAAACCAGGGGTCACCAACCCTGTTCCTGGAGGGCACCTGCTTTGCATGTTTTCCAACTCTCCCTGTTCTGCTCCCAGGCAGTTACCTCTATTAGGTGTGCTCAGCCAATCAACACCGGAAAACACCACTTTTGTTACAGCTAACCCAATGAATGAATCTGACCCAAAATGCTGGGAACTGGAGTGAAAGCAAAGAACAATTTAGTTGATGAACACAAAGATAGAATATTGCAATTGAGTGTGCAGCAAGCACCAGAGCAGGGAGACATGCACTTGACCAGAAAGCGATGATGACGGTGGACCAGAACCAGGTGGCCATGATGGAGGTGAAAAGCAGACAGGAATTTTGAAAACAGGGAGCACAGTCAAAATCCAGGAACACACAGAGGCATAAAAATCTACAAAGCAAAAATATTCACTAAATGTTCCATGGAGGCCAGGTACTACAAAGCTGAGCTGAGATTCTGGCAAGTGTGGAGTGGAAAGACCAGGGTTTAAATACAGGTGAAAGATGATTGCCAACAGGTGTGCCAAATCAGTTCTGTGACGCAGCGCCTGGAGAAAACCTCCATGTTGATAACCATTTGTAAAATCCAGGCGGCTTTTGATGGCTTTCAGTGGAGTGAGTATCTGAGAAATTGTTTAACAGCTGGGCATGTTCCAACTTGTCCTTAAGGCTTCCAACAGAGGTGTTTTTCCTGTGGCGGAGCGTCGCGGCGGCTGCGAGCCGACGCTGCAATCCATCCGCACGTCTTTCATTAAAAAAATCTCCTTTAACAGTGGAATATCCGGATAAAATGCTGAAACCGACTTCTTCTGAAACTTCTCTGTTCTCTCACGACGTCCTGGATCAATAGAGCCTGAAATATGGAGGTTTTCAGCTTGAAACAGGCTGACGACGGCGCCTGGGAGCGCTGCGCGACGTCCCGCTCCGTGGGAAGTCCTTAAAGCGACAGTATCACCTCAAAATCTCTCATCAGCCGTTAAAATTTTCACTGAGAACTAACTGAATTTCTCGAATAGTGTCCACTTGGATATCCTTCACAGGTCCTGAAAAAATTTTGATAAAGCAATGCGCACCGTCTCCAGCAGTGTCTCAGACAAAGGATTTCAGCCGAGAGGGCTGGACCAGTGCTCACTCAAAGCCTGCCCACAGGCGGATGACGTCACCGACATGCGTGAAAAAACTCACGCATGCGCACGAGGGTTCAAGCATGTCTGGTGTAATCGCACGTGATTCAAATCCATATAGTTTTTTTTTTTTTTTATAAAACTGCCGGTTAGTTTTCTAATAAACCTTGTATGTCTGCCATAAAGTTGGATATTTTAATATGCTGCGGGGAGAGACTCACTTTTAGAGTCAATCTCAAGTGGGCATTCAAGGAACTGCAAGATTTGGCACTTCCACAGTGGCTTAATTTTTCAGCAGTGGAGGTTGGTGCTTGAGGATTCAGGGGTGTTTATTAGCAGAAATGGAATGCAGCATTCACAAGCATATGTTCATTTCTGTGTAATTACACGCATCACTGAATTTAAGCATTTTCACAAGCTTAGAATGAACCCTCCATGGGAGCAGGCCCCCCCTCACAGAGGCTGCCATGTTGCACCAGTAGACCAAAAGAGGCACAGTTACTCCATGTTTCACATTCTGCACTGTAGCCAGAAGACTAAAGATTAAAAAAAAGAAGAGGAATCAGTGGTTGTTAATGGAGGCCAACAAATTCCAAAACCCTCATTTTGTGAAATGGAGGTCCATACATATTGGTTACGACAAGAGAAGAAGGCAAGGGAGCCTGAATCCCTGTCACCAAAGATTGTAAATGTGAGGAAATCATCACCAACAGTGTCATAATGCAATCTGCAACCTCGCCATGAGATGACACTAAATCTCCTATGCACTGTAGCTTTAAGTGCCCTACGGCGGGGTCAGAAACACTACAGTGTACACTCACTGGGGATTTGTGTCCTCTAGTTAATAAAATACAGAGAAATATAAGCAGCCTCTCTTTTTTTTCTGCAGCATTTCCATCCTATATGTAGGTCACCCGGGTTTCTTCAGGGATATTAGCTGTGCAGTACAGAGGTGGAGAATGACATGTCTCACCTCTGAAGGACATTGGCAGCGTTATTACTGCTGGCTGTGACTTCAACACTGAGCCTTGTCTTCATATGCATCATACACTAGCATTTATCAGTGCCGCGCACTAAGTACAGGCTATGTTATTGAATTTGAATAACAGCTCCTACCCACATTCCCCGGCCCTGGAAAATATATTAAGATGAAGCAATCTCATTTAATAACACCCACACTAATAAAAGGAGAGCAGATTGGAAATCAAATTTATGAATATTACTCGGCAGCAGGAGTGAGCCAAAAAAAGCTCAGCCCGGTCTGTCATATATACAGGCATTTCTGACACCATAAGCTCTGGTATGGAGGACACTGCGATAGCAGCAGGTAGGTTTCTGTCCTTTTCATTTTGACCTTTATGTGTTTAAAAATAGAAGCCATAGATGTTAAGAAGCTGCATTAAGTCGAACACCTATAATATAAGATATAGTGGACTATTTCTTTGGTGAGATGGTTGCTGGGTTTGAGATGAGTTGCGCGAATTACACACTGACAATCGAGGCTCCTTACCTATTAGTTAGCTGACGTTACGCAAATGTTAGCATGAACTAGCTAATTAGTTAAACTGGACATTATTAGCAGAAGTAGAAACTAGCAAACATTCGCATTCATCTTTTAAAACGCAATCTAATTCAGATCTTCTGAAGGTAAGAAAGTAAAGCATCTGTTGTGAAAGTGTAGGAACACGGACCCACAACAGGGGGCGCAAATGAACGGACAATGGAGGAGTCAAATAACACTGTTTTTACTGTTGTGAAAACAGGCACAACAACACAGCCGATTACAATACTGAGACTGAGTCCCATTACAACAGTGTCGTGTGGGCAGGCTCGACGATAGGAGACGTCTGTCCAAGTCGAACCGGAACCAACCCGATTTCCTCTGCCACTGAACCCCGGGAATACTGGAGCCGCCAAGTCCCGAATTCCCAGGTGGCCACTGCCTCCGCTCGTCGGATCCGGTACTGCTGGCAAGGAACAAAAACAGTCAGGTGTGGATGCGGCTGCACCCAGCAACACGGAGGGTGGAGAGTCCACCTCCACCTCTCGTTAACAACAATACAGGAGTGTAGGAAGGTGAGTACTTATCCAACTGTTGTCCCGTAGTCTGCTGTCCTACTAATACTCAACAAGAAATACAACAATGGTTATTATATGTTCGGGCAGAGATTGTTACCTCTTTGATTAGGCGATATCTCGGCAAATGAGGTGGAGATGCCGTCCTGCTGATATACCTCCCTGTTGATTAGAATCAGCTGTCTCCAGTGATGGGTGACAGCTGTCATCCTGGCTGCTCCTGTAAGGCGGCAGCGCCCTCCGGTGCCTGGAGCCCGCACTCCAGGCAGGGCGCCCTCTAATGGTGGTGGGCCAGCAGTACCTCCTCTTCAGCGGCCCACACAACAGCATCTTTAGTTTGCGCCACACACTGAACTGTAAGTTTAAATGAGCCATTGCAGTCTGGGATCTTAACTCAGGTTAAGAAATGGTTCAGTCCAATTTACCGGGGTCTAAAACCATATTACAAGTTTCTTCCAGGCTTACATATGGAAACTGTCTTCTAATATTTCCAACATATTTTCATGAACCATTTTGTTTAATATCTTGTGAACAGTTGCGTATGATAGTTCATGTATAATTTACACGAAAAATGTGCACCAGGGTTAGGATTAGGGTGAGAATAATAATAATAATTAGTATCAGAGGAATATCTATCTTTCTTTTTGTTGTTGTTAGCAAGATCTGCCATTTTGTTCCAGCCGTGTGTTCAGAGTAGAAGTGGGCGATACTGGGAATTTTGGTATTGATCCAATTCCAAGTAAATACAGGCTCAGTATCGCTGATATCGATACCGATACTGATACTTTTTTATATTTAAGCTTCATAAATCCAAAGGATCCAAAAGACCTAGGATAGAATTTCGCCAAACATTGTACATGACAACAAAATACTTTATTATCACAATCAACATTTTTGTTTAAAAAATATCACTCAACACAACTTAAAACAAAATCTCCTGAGGTAAGAGGGCTGACAAACCACAATAGAAGGGTGCGCTGCTCCGTGTTGTGTGACACAGCGCAGCGCTGCTCTTACAGACAGAGAGTAGACTTTAATGAATTTGCGTGTGCAGCAGGCAGTGTGTGCGGGAGAGAAAAAAGCTTGAGTATCGGTCGTTTTACACGAAGATCGTTCAATATCAATACCAGCGTTGGTATTGATATTATTGACATTAGGATCGATCCGCCCACCTCTAGTTCAGAGCCTCCTCGCTGATGAATGAATACATGGGATATCCACAAATGTTTGTGCATTACAATTTTTGTAAATTTTTAAAGTTTTTTTTTTTTTTTAAATAAGAGTTGCGGGTCCAAATCTTAATTGGGGGGGGGGGGGGGGGGATCAGAGCCTCTCAGTACTCCCAGTAACTCAAATCATGGTGATTCAGATCTGCTTCAAAATTGTCACTATTATTTTTCTTTCCTTAAAGGGGTCATATTATTCAAAAAGTGCTTTTAATCTACTATTTACAGTTAAATTTGTGTGAGGTTTCATGGTGGTCATTTCCAAAATCCAAATGGGAATAACTATATCGAGTCAGGTCTATAAAAAGTTGGACACTCATAAAAAATGTTTGTAATTATGCATCTGTACACCACCACAGTGGAGCCAAAATGAAACAGTCAAGATGTTCTTGCAGTGTATGCTTCTTATCTTAATTCAAGTTTAACAAAATTAACCATTTAGGAATTGCAACCATTTGTATACACTGCCACTCTATTTTTAGAGTAATCAGACATACTAAATATGTGGATAATTGTTTTTTTTTAACACAAATCATTACTTTCCCAGTCACATTTCTGTAGACAAGTCTGCGAACAGGGTTGGTGACCCCTGAATTAAACAATGCTAAAATGATACATTAACATATATCTTGGACGTCATTTAGATCAATCATTAGGCAATACAAACAGTATGGTCATGCATGGTAAGTCTGTCTGTAGTGGAAGTAAGTTCTACACAGGCCCTGAGGCCCGCTGGTGTCAGCACTTGCCTCTAGATACCGGCGCATGAAGCAGATGAAAGTCTATGACTTTCCCTGGACAGGACATCAGTCTATTGCAGGGTGACTCCTGAGCCACTGAGCAAGCAGCTGCTGTCAATATATTGAATATGAATCCTGCACACACTACCTCCCCAGTCTATCCATCCATCCATCCATCCATCCATCCATCCATCCATCCATCCATCCATCCATCCATCCATTTTTTTAATCCCTCTTATTCCAGTTAACAGTCACTGGGCAAGAAGCGAGGTACACCTGGAGAGGCCGATTGCCCCTGTCCACACAGTTGTAAACAGGTAGCAGCCTTGGCTGAGGAAGTAACCTGCTTTGGACCAGCAGCCCGTCCAGAAGGAGTCATAGACTTTCAATCGCTTCATGCTCTGGAATCAGCAGATAAGCACAGGCACCAACAAGCCCCGGGCCTGTGTAATTAAGACTTACATCTTCTCTTATTCCACAGAAATGGCTGAAATAATTCAGAAACAGTTCATGCAACCATACATGTACAGAAACAAAATGCCACAAAGCAGGTCACTGTCCAAATACTTATGGACTTTACTGTATGTTCATAAAACAATGGTTTTCTGAAGCAGCTTGCATCGAACGGTATTATGTGCCAAAGTTTAATGGCTTCAATGATTATTTGCCACGCCTTCTCTTTACAGACTGTTTCGCACAAGTCTGTAATTTTCCTTGTTGTCTTGTTGATGGACAACATCCTGTTGCTCGGTACTGTGTGTGTCTCCAGGAGTCTCTTGCCAAGACATCCAACAGTTCAGCTGTGTGCTTCACCGTGGACTCCCAGCGGCCCCGTGACTGTCACTCACTGTCCAGTCAGCCAAGTGCCAGGCATTGATCGCAACATATATCTTTTTTTCCCTGTACTTCCAAAACCTTCATCAACAGATGTGGCTGCAGAATTGATTAGCAGCAAGTCAATGACCAAATCTCTTTGGAAACATTTTTATTTATGTGTGTGTTTATGTGGATAGCTTAGAGGGCCATTAGCAGGATTACCTTTGAGGTTTGGCTGAACAACAGATGTTCAAGGACAACTCAATCAATGTGACGTACAAGAGATTGCAATTGCCAGGAATAAGTGTTTGCAATAGAGGAAAAAAAGAAGAGTCCAGACCTAATCTAAAAGTTAGCTTCAAGAACCACTAATTCGGCTACTGTAAAACTGAACAGATAAAAACCGCTAAGATTTTTAGTTGAAGCTACTGCTAACCGCTAACTTTTATTATATGTTTTCAGCTTTGGCTTGTTTTTTGTCTTTTTTTTTTTTTACTAAATCCACAAAATAAATAAATAAATAAATAAATAAATAGAGATCTAAACAGCTGAAGTTTTAATATGCTGACTCATAATCAGCTAGATTCCCAAAAAAGGTTAGCATGGCCAAAATCAGACGATGATCAAAATGTACATCAACAAAATGAACAAATGAAATTAAACAGTAGTTTCCATTCAACATAAAACTTATTTACACCAGAGAATGTTTTAAATTAATATGAAATCTTAAGAAAATGAAAATGCTCATGGATAATAATTTTAATAATCTAATCCAAAATTTACACTGACCTCCTGATCCTTCATTCCTTCGAGGTCACGCTTATTGCCAGAAACAAAGATGTATAATTTTACAGTTTACAAATGTTTTTGACTAATGAACTTTATTAAAAAAAAACTGTTAGTTGACTTTAATATAGCTGAATAATTTCATGGAAGCTAAATAGTCTGCTAATGATTTTCAAACTTGAAGAGTTAATTCACTAATGGAAATGTTTTAACTGTGCCCACCACTGGTTGCACAGAATACAGAGAACAAACAAAAACATTCGACATATTGTTGGACTATTATTTAATACACTCACAGTGTTATTTTAAGGAAAATTAAAATTTTTCTACATATGATATTTCTTGTTCAAGATATCCACAAAAATGTTTATGACACTGCTGAAAAAGACTTGTATGTGCAGCTTCTCCTACCACCTATAAAAACATTTGAAGCCCCTCCCATTGCCCCTTTGATTGGCCCGTTCAACTTTGTGATGTATACATACGATCATTGTTCACACTGGAAAGAATTTCAGGCAAACAGCAGAGGAATGCCTTAAAAGTACAACAGTCCAGTACAACAGAGACTGAAGCATCGGAGAAACACATTTATAATATAAAAATAAGAATACAAACAGGGGTGGAGTAGATCTTTAAGACTAGAACACATTCAGTGGGCTCTATCTTGACGATCTATTGGCATACAAGCTAAAACACGTGTAATTGTTATCAGAGAAACTGTGCATTGTGCACTTTGTTGCATCACCAGTCCTGGGGTGAAGCATAGACCCATAGGCTTTTAACTCCTTCAAAACTGGCATGGGTGTCTTGGTGGCTTCCCTCACTAGCCTCTTCCCACTCAGTTTTTGAGAACTGCCTTGTCATACAGTTTGCATTTCTTAATGATAGCTATAAATGAAGTTCAAGATGTTTTTAGTGACTTGAAAATGTTCCTGTATCCATCACTTGACTTGTCCAAAGAAAACTGTAAAAGTGATGATTTAGTTGTGTTATAGAAAAGATTCCCACAGTTATGCATTCCATAATTTTGGTTCAGATAATTTTATTTATGCCATGATGAAATTTGTTTTCACTGAGCTTAAAGGGCATACTTTTTTATGCCAGATTTTTTTTAATTAATTTACTGTAATTACAAATTTTAAATATTGTTAAAGCCCAAATGTGCACAAATCTACAGAAATCCTACAGTGCAAAGCATTTATCAAACAGATTACAGCCTAAGAAGAATAAAAGATTTCAATAAAAGAAGCACCAGCCTTCAGGGAGGTCCATTTTCATTTATGCAGAGAGCTGCTTTCATTTATACAAGTATATTGAATTCGAATTGCTGTCTGGATACTTTCTTACTATTTTACATAAGGAATCTTGATTCAGCACAAAATATATTATTTTTCAGAAAATATTGCATTCTTTCCTCATTTCAATTTTGGCTTTTCTCTCATGAATCAAATAGTAAACGTGTTGCTTTGACTGATGATCTGCCTTTCACGTCCGTGCTTATGCTTTCTTATCTCCAAAACTTATTAAAATTAAGCCAGAACACCGAACAGTATTTAAAAAGTTGAAGTGAAACAATTTGCATGGGGAGTGTATCAAAATGCAAATGCATTCTTTCACTAAGCCTCACAATCACTGTCATCCATTTTCCAGCTCTGATTGTTTTCCACATGGATGCCTTCATTCATTATTGTAAAATTACAAACACAGAGAATATCTCTGTATTAATATTTCTGCTTTTTGTAAAAGCTCAATCAACCATAATGTCCTAATTTTTTCTCTGTGAACCTCATTTTATATTATCTCGCTACTCAAGGAATGAATGTCCCAAAAGGGATTTATTTCATTTATCAGGATTATTGAATTAAAGTAAACGAGACACATACCGCAAGCCGAACAGCAGTACTTCACCTCCTAAAAGTAGACCTGCTTTTTTTTTTTTTGCTGCAATTTAAAAAACACATTAGGCAGTGAATGCCTTTTGTTGGCTGAGGCCATGAGTGCATAATTCATGTATTCATTAAGGAAAAGCATCGAAAGTGCCAGAGGTAGGTAAATAAGGTCATGGATCCTTAATCCAGCTACTTTAAAATCACACTTATACAACTGATGATGTACAGAATGTATCGCGTTTGTTTATGTCGTATATTGAAAAGATAATGAAGATCATTTAAAAGAATGCCGTTTCCACATTGATGAATGAATGAATGGAGCCTTTATTGTTATTGTATACATACATAGAATGGAATTTGTCCTCTGCATTTAACCCTTGCATGGCCAAGTGGTTAATGCGCTTGGTTTCAGTTCAGAAGGTTCCGGGTTCAAATCCCACCCCTACCACATTTCTCCATGTAATGTGGAGTTGCGTGAGGAAGGGCATCCGGCGTAAAACTTGTGCCAATTCAACATGCAGATCCACCTTGGATTTGCTGTGGCGACCCCAAGTGCAAACAAGGGAGCAGCCGAAGGGACTTACTAGTTACAGTTAAACACAATACAACCATTAGGAGCAGTGGGCAGCCACAGTCTGGCGCCTGGGGAAGAAGAACCAGAGTGACGCTCAACTATAATACGTAAATGAGGTCAGTTCCCCACTTTGAAAAGTCACAATATAGCCTGTGAGACACAGATGGTAACCTGTTTATCTGCCTCCAAATACAAACAGAAAAATAAAAAAATCATATACTTCAGATGATTTCATGCTCCTTATTTTTTTTTTTATACCCAATCATAGAAGTATTACATGCAGGGGGATTGTTTTCAGCACTATGCATCCATACAAGAGTGAATAAAATAAACTGAAGTTTTAATCTGATTTTGCCCAGTCTGATTATATATAGGGGATATTTAGAACAGCTACAATATTCTGAGGAATTGTATAAAGTGTGTAGATTTGGGGCTTTGTTAAAATTACACCCCCATGAACACATAACCATGTGTTCATGGGGGTGTAAATACCTGCAATGATGAACTGGTGTGTTTTCATGAGCTTAGAGTGAGTCCTTTATGTCTACATGGGAGTGGCCCCCCTCATGGAGGCCGCAATGTTGCATTGACATATTAATACAGGAGCCCAAAAGGGACATACTATGTCTTTCATATTTTGCAGTGTGACCAGAAGACTCAAGAAAAAAGAAGAGGAATCAGCAGTTACTCCCAGATACACTGTCTACTGGTTGTTAGTTTAGGCTAACAGCATTGAGAGCCATGTTTGTGAAAAGGAGCGTCATACATACTGCTTGTAACAACAGAAGGCATAGGAGGATGAATCACCAAAGAAGCAAAAACATGAAGGAAAACAAAATCCTGACCACTGACAGCATAATGCAATCTGCAACCTCAACACTAGATGACACTAAATCCTACAGACTAGAGCTATAATGATGCACCTTTGGTTTATATTAAACAATACAAAGCCATGGATTTGACCTTTGCTTCAACTTTGCACAGAACTGATCAAGTATCAAAGCTACACAGAACCATATCTGATGGTGTCACTTAATCACAACAAAACTTATTTGCATGGCTGTACGGGTTTTTGCACCCTCCGAGTGCCCCTTAAGAGCCAAAATGTTGATGCAAAGACTTCATTAGAAACATTTAAGAGTCAGAATTCTGATCTGGATCAGGCCGATCTTGGAGAAGAAATGAGTAATGGCGACACTGCAAATTGCATAAAGTTTTGAAATCAATCTGAGGCAATGTGTCACTACGGCTGCATCAAGAGAAAAACATTTGAGAATCGCATCACTGACCCAGATCCAGGTATCTCTCATGGAGTAGCTACTCAGCAACAGTGACACACTACCTAAGTGTCCATTTTTGAAGCTAGTATTTAAACAGTAGTTGCTTTTTAATTTTTAATTTTTTTTTTTATAGTTGAATATATTTGTAGTTTCATGTTAAACATCCTAAAATACCTCAGTCCGCAGAAACTATAGAGCAAAATAGGCTCTGGAGTGAATGCATGTATTCAAATTACAAACAGTGTTACATAAGCTTGACACTGAAAAAAGGAAACATGCCTTAATAGTGCAACAGATAACTGAAACAATCCTGCAAATGGTGATAGAAGCAACAAATTCAGGACAAATACTCCTTAGATATTACTTAAAAAAACAAACAAACAAACAAAAAAAAAATAAACGATTGGCCATTTGAATTTACAGGCAGCCAGGTAGGGATCAATTGAAGAATTACACAGGGGTCAAAATTAAAAGATGTTCCAATAATTTGCATCACTTTTTTTTCTTTTTTTACCAAAATTAGAGCAGCTTTAACTTTTGATCCCAATGCAAACTGAAACTGACCTTTGTCACCATTCTTGCTGTTTTTACCCCATAACTCTATAACATTCAGTCACAGATAGTCCAAACCATACATTTTTGGAATCTTTGTGATCAGACAAATAATATGGTATACTTTTCAATATGATTGGAGTACCTTTTAATTTTGAACCCTGTGTAATTCTTCAGTTGACCCCCATCTGGCTGCCTACTGAAAATTCAAGTGGCCAATTGTTTTTTTCAAAAGAGTAATGTCTAAGGAGTATTTGTGCTGAATTTGGTGCTTCTATTACCGTTTGCAGGATTCCTCTGTAAATATTCTGTTATCTGCTGCACGATAAACATGTACACCTGTTTCTCAGTTAGATACATAAGAAAATTATTTATTTGGACACCTTCTGGTCACGTGCAACCAATGTACATATTTAATAATGGAAATCCAATAGACTGTTTCCCCACTGTATCTTGTCGCTAAATTGCATTTCACAATATGATAGAGGTGATTTAACACTATTTGGAGTAGGACTGTGTCTATTCACTGTCATCCCTCAATACCTTGACTGTGCATGTAGAAAATTTTGCAGAGTAAAACAAACTCTTCATTAAGTACATATAGTTTTACTCCATGTAGTGCTGAAGCAATTCTACCACAGTGTTACGTCTTGATTTAACACTACGATTGAGCTGAGTTAACACTATGAAAGAGTGGATTTAACACTAAGAGGGGCTGATTTATCACTATGAGAGTGTTAACACTATTGTGAGATTGCGTGCAGTTCTGCACGTTTATTTGCAGAATAAAGTAGACTCTACAGCGAATACATATAGTCCCAATCCAAACAGCGTTAAATCAATTCTGTTGCAGTGTTAAATAAGCTCTACTGGAGTTAATCAACTTGATCATCATTATAATGAAGGTGTTTTAAAAGTGTTTAGAGAGGGACTAAATATACTGACTGCAGAGTCTGTTTTAGTCTTCAAATGTTTTTGTGTGTCCCATGATAAACAAATTTTGAGCTAGAAACAGTTAGTTTTAGATGACTGTGACATATGTAAGGGCCCCTTCACACCTATAATAATAAGTACAACTCAGGGCGACTCATGGCGAAACAGCTCATATGAGTGAACCACGCAAACATCAACCTGACGGGCAGGCATGCATGAACCCGGTGTGACGGTGTCTTTTGAGCAGCAACACAGTGCGAGCAGCTGCAACAATAAAACAATAAAATAAAAAACAGCTGTATAATTAGTGAATATCACTGGGTTGATATAAATAATACATAAAAGGCGGAACAATACAGAAATAACCCTGGTTAAAAAAAATGTCACTCACAGGATTCAAACCCATAAGCTCTGATTACCAGATGGAAACATTGCCACTGCACTACCATCGCTGGCCTTTTAATTAGTGCAGAAAAGTGCCTGAAATCAACAAAGACATGGAGGAGGCACGCTGTGTGCGGCCGATGCAACCCAGTGCAAAGGCAAGCGATGTTTTATATATTTCCACGTGAGGACAGTAGGCAGAGACATGCGTCTCAAGGAGGAATGTTGTAAGTTCATGTCCTTCCAAACACAGAACGTGTTCTCAAGCTTGGACGTCCAGGAGCAAAGATCTTTACAGCTGTAGCTGTGGAAGGACACGCCCCCCCCCCCCGCCCGTTCAGCGCCCAGACCAACATGTCTCTGTGTTATGTGGTCATTCATTTTCATTATTTGTTATGTAATTGCATATGTAGGTACTGTAGTAATTATTTATATAGCTGTCCTGGCGGTGGATTCTGTGTTTGTAATGTGTGCACTGAGCTGTCATCCAGCTTTCAGTGTGCTGTGATCAGCAGACAGGCCCTTCCCTGTGCTGTGTGAGATCAGACCTCACTGTCTGGCCCCCATGTGATCAGATCTGTACATATATATAAGCAAGACACATGCACCACATGTGTGTGGCTTTTTGCAACTCCACAGCTGTGGAGCACTTAGACAAATTTCACATCCAGCTCAGCAGTGATTGTCTGCTGACTGTTTTTGTGATGATAGTAAGAATGGCCACACATTTTAAAAGTGCCAAGTGAGTGGTGTCAGATGTTTGTGTGTGTCACCTGGAATTTTGCTGACACCTGCCGCGAGAGGGATTAAATGAGCTCTCACAGCGCACACTCTGTCTTTCAGCCGTTGGTGTGTGCAAATAGGTGTAGCAACAGGTGTACGAGACGTTGGAAGCAGCTACGACTTTAAACGTATTGCATATGATTCCTGCTTCATGTGCACTTCATGCACAATTCGACCAAATTCACACTACGAGGTCTGTCAATAAAGTAACGGTCCTTTTTATTTTTTTCAAAAACTATATGGATTTCATTCATATGTTTTTACGTCAGACATGCTTGAACCCTCGTGTGCATGCATGAGTTTTTCCACGCCTGTCGGTGACGTCATTCGCCTGTGAGCACGCCTTGGGAAGGAGTGGTCCCGCCCCCTCGTCGGATTTTCATTGTCTGGAAATGGCGGAATGAGAAGGACTTTTTTTCCATCAGAATTTTTTCAGAAGATGTTAGAGACTGGCACCTGGAAACCATTCGAAAAATTTATCTGGCTTTCTGTGAAAATTTTACGGGCTTCACAGAGAATAAGGTCTGTTAGTACAGCTTTAAGGACCCCTTTAAGGACGCTCGGCGCGCCACGCTCTGAGCTGTGACGACGCGGCACAAGCCACCGGACCATTTCTAAACGGATGGCTCTGTGGATACGAGACCGTCGTGTGCTCTTTGGTTATCACAAGAGCTGGACATCAGCCATTTTCCAGCAGATTTCACTTTTAACAAGAGATTTTGTCATGGAAAGCCGAGCGGAGGCTTCGCGCGTCACGACCGATTCGCTTTGGAAGTGAGACAAAGGAACACCTCCGTTTCGGTGTGTCAGAGGACAAGTTTGGACATGTCCAGCTCTCCACAATTTCACTGATACTTACTGGACTGGTAAGCATTGAAAGCCGAGATAGCCGGAAAATGACTGATGTCCAGCTCTTGTGATAACCAGAGAAAGAGCACACGACGGTCTCATATCCACAGAGCCATCCGTTTAGAAATGGTCCGGTGGCTTGTGCCACGTCGTCGCAGCTCGGAGCGCAGCACGCCGAGCGTCCTTAAAGGGGTCCTTAAAGCTGTACTAACAGACCTCATTCTCTGTGAAGCCCGTAAAATTTTCACCGAGAGCCAGATAAATTTTTCGAATGGTTTCCAGGTGCCAGTCTCTAACATCTTCTGAAAAAATTCTGATGGAAAAAAAGTCCTTTTCATTCCGCCATTTCCAGACAATGAAAATCCGACGAGGGGGCGGGATCACTCCTTCCCAAGGCGTGCTCACAGGCGAATGATGTCACCGACAGGCGTGGAAAAACTCACACATGCGCACGAGGGTTCAAGCATGTCTGACGTAAAATCATATGAATGAAATCCATATAGTTTTTGAAAAAAATAAAAAGGACCGTTACTTTATTGACAGACCTCGTATGTGTGAAGGGGCCCTAATAGAAGCCCATCTCTGAAGTCAAACCAAAAGCAGATTGAACCGTCCTACGTTCTGTCTACCATGCCTACACAGTCGGTGGGAGTGGGACAGAAATATGTCCCTCCTCATGGGGAAGAGGAGGCATGACCAGCTGCAGCTCCTTTACATTTGATGCGATGGGTAAAAATGGACGTTTTTAGGATGCGTCACCTGCGTTTGAGATATTTTTTAGCTACTTAATACCCTAGACCTTAATATCTTTTTAAAAAGACACTTAAAATCAGATTTTCAGATTTCTGAATTAAAGGTGCACAATCTGACCCATTTAATCTGATTGAAACCAGTATGCTGTTGGTAGATCTATCTGTCAGTGTTCAGCATACATATATATATCTCGACTGAGGACCAAAATGATCCTTTTTTAAAAAGTCCATCCATAATCATGTGAGTTTTCCTGTGAACATACAGTCATATCTCTCTGATGCAGCAGAAACTGGAATATGTAGCTGCATTTAGTATAAACTCTTCTCAACATGCAGCTCCATATTTATTTCATGCAGTACTGAAGTTACTCCTGTTATGCAGAATTCCAGCAGCAGATGGCAGCCTGTTTCCACTGATGAGCCTCTCCTGACACTATCACATGTTGAACCTCTGTCTGCAGCGTTGGCTTCCCAGACCTTACAGCTCTTGCCTGTGAAATTCATTCCCATTAAAAAGGCATTTTTAAAGCCAACACCAGCGCTATAACAATCATCTCCCCAAAGCCGAACCTCCACACCCGGGAGCTCAGCACTGCCACACAGGCAGATGTGGCGGCTGCCACAAACAAAGGCCTGATGCTCTCCTCCCCATTCCTCTTCACTAAGTCCCCACATGGTTACAGGCTGGCCTGCCAGGGCCAATTACAGCCACAGCCTAGTGTGAGGTCTCACGCAGACCGCAATCCGCACCAAGATCAAGGACAACTCTCTATCACACAGTATGCAAACACACATCCACCTGGATATCCATGAACTGCAATGGTCTGTCCCCTTCCTCTGCAGCCAACTGCTGTTCCTGGCACACTGTGCAACATTTAAAGTGGCTGTGGAATATCTATAAATGGCTTTTTTAAGAGCAGCAAAATTATCAGGGAGAAAATGGTGCTCTCAGACGTGGCTGCATGTCACCAAGTTCAGCACTTTGTCTTTGACACACTGGTGCAGAAATACACATAGAGTAGATGTACTGCAAAAGTAAAGTATGTCTAGAATAGTAAAGTAGCGACAGACATCACATCACTGTGATACTGTGATTCAACGCAAATTATAAGTCTGCAAATAAGGTGGCATTTAAAAACAGTACAACTCGTAAATGAAAATGTTCAAACTTTTACATATGTATATACACACACACACTATATATATATATATATATATATATATATATATATATATATATATATATATATATATACACACTGTATGACAGTTTGGCAGTTTGGACTTGTGGTGAATTTCTCTGGGCATGAACCAACACGTAGGTACCTCACTGTTGAGGAACCCATAGGCTGGAGAAGACCAAGAAGACGCCTACTTTTCACCTGACTGTGGCAGATAGATGGCTCGTTTGGAGACGCGGTGATGGATTGGGTGTCTGCCTGGGTGGTTGCCATCCAAGACCCGAGGCAGTTCCCAGACTTAATTTAATTTAATTAGCTTATAATGCGCCAAATCACAGCAAAAGTTGTCTCAAGGTGCCTTACATAAAACAAGTCAACATAAAATTGAATAAATAATTAAAAATGAATAAAAAATTCAAATACATAAATAAAAACAGAAGTTAAAGAATAAAACAAATAAAAATAAAAACTATCCATAAGAAAGAGAATAAAAATAGGTTTTGAGTCTTGACTTAAAAATGTCCACAGACTCAGACTGCCTCACGGTCTCAGGAAGACTGTTCCACAGGGTGGGTGCACGATACGAAAAGGCTCTTTGACCTGCTGACTTCTTCTTCACTCTGGGGACACAGAGAAGCCCCGCATCCTGCGACCGCAAAGCCCGTGCCAGCACGTAGAGTTCCACCAGATCAACCAGATAAGATGGCGCCAGTCCATGAACAACCTTATAAGTCAATAACAAAACCTTAAAATCTGCTCTCACAGAGACAGGGAGCCAGTGCAAAGATGCCAAAATGGGTGTGATATGTTCAGACCTTCTGCTACGTGTCAGAAGTCTGGCGGCAGCGTTCTGAACCAGCTGAAGACCCCTAATGCTTGACTGTGGTAACCCTGAAAATAGAACATTACAATAATATAGTCTAGAAGAAACAAAAGCATGAATCAGGGTCTCAGCATCAGCCATGGACAGGATGGGGCAGATCCTCGCTATATTTCTCAGATGGAAAAAAGCAGTCCTAGTAACATCCCTGATGTGGAGGTCAAAAGACAACGTGGGATCAAAAATTACCACAAGGTTCCTCATTTTGTCCGTATGATGTATGACACAGGAACCCAGGCTGAGCGCCAGCTGGTTAAACTGATGCCGATGTCTCGCTGAACCAAGAACCATCATTTCAGTCTTATCAAAGTTTAAAAGCAGGAAGTTACTAGACATCCAACTTCTCACTGATAGAAGACAGTCCTCCAGGGATTTTATGGGAGTGAGATTTCCCGCAGTTATCAGCATGTACAACTGAGTATCATCAGCATAGCAATGAAAGGCAATCCCAAAACTCCGCAGTATACGCCCAAGGGGTGCCACATACAGGGTGAAAAGCAAGGGGCCTAAAATAGATCCCTGTGGAACCCCAAATCTCATGTCAGCAAGGTCAGAGGTAGTGCCATTATACAAGACACATTGAGAACGACTGGACAGATATGACGTCAACCAGGCAAGGGCACTTCCAGTAATCCCAAAAAAATTCTCCAACCTATTGAGCAAAATATGATGATCCATGGTATCAAACGCAGCACTGAGATCTAACAACACCAAAACCGTAGTGGTGTCTGAATCCATTGCTCGCAGAAGATCATTCACAACTTTAGTGAGCGCTGTCTCTGTGGAGTGATATTTCCTAAAAGCAGACTGCAGCGGCTCAAAAAGATCATTCTCAGTAAGGTGGTCTATGAGCTGCTGTGAAACCACCTTTTCTAAAATTTTGGAACAGAATGATAGATTTGATATCGGCCTGTAATTTTTCAGTACACTAGATTAGATTTCTTAAGTAATGGTTTAATCACTGCTGATTTAAAACATTTCGGAACAGATCCAGAGGTTAATGACAGATTAATAATTTCCAGCACAGTCGGCCCAAGAGTGAGCCACAGGTCCTTAAACAATTTTGTTGGTATGGGATCAAATAAACAGGTTGTGCTTTTTGTAGACGCCACAAGTTTCGTCAGCACGCCCAATGAAATACTACTAAATTCTGTCAATCTAGGTAACACCTCAATGGTAGCGCCCACCTCCATAGCAGGTTTTAATGGTTGGGACGAGGCATGCTGAGATATGCTCAGCCTAATATCTTCTATTTTCTTCTCAAAATAATCCAAGAATCCAAGAAATCCTGTGCTGAAAAGGGAGAACGACTAACAGGTGGCTGCCCGTGAATAAGAAATGCGACCATGTCAAACAAAAACTTTGTGAGTTATGTTTGTTTTTACTGATCAAATCAGAGTAATAGGTCCACTTCGTGGCCAGTAGTGCATGCTTATAATCTAAAATAGCATCCCGCCACACAAGGCGGAACACCTCTAACTTGGAATAATGCCATTTCCGTTTCAAACCTCTAGCCTTCTGCCTGAGGTCATGCAAATAATCATTGAACCAAGGTGACTGTGCCTTAGGAGGGCGTGACCTTAAAAGAGGAGGCGCAATCTTATCAAGTGTAGTTTTAAGCGTTAAATTTAGACTATCCGCGAGGCTGTCCACTGATTTAGCATTCTCCAGGCTCAAAGCTAAAATATCAGGTAGTCTGGCCTCAAGTTCAGTCATAGTTGAGGGTTTAATACGATGCTGCAGTTGTAAACAAGGTTGTTGTTCCACTAAACGTGGCAGCGTAAATGAAAACCTAATAAGTGAGTGGTCAGAGACTATAGATGCGAGAGGCAAAATGTCAATATTTGTGACAGCAAACCCACGTGCAAGAACCAGATCCAGGGTATTTCCACTAATGTGTGTTGTCAAGACTTGACTTGACATAGGTTGTTGACCATGTTCAAACCCACATACACTAATAACAATGAGAAAATGTATTTACACAAATGATTTAATAAATGAATAACACTGCTTTCTGAGGAGTGGCAGTGCCCTGTTTTCATTTTAAAGTGCAAAACTCTGGTAAATGAGCTGACTGTTCTACAACCCCTGGCAAAAATTATGGAATCACCGGCCTCGGAGGATGTTCATTCAGTTGTTTAATTTTGTAGGAAAAAAAGCAGATCACAGACATAACACAAAACTAAAGTCATTTCAAATGGCAACTTTCTGGCTTTAAGAAACACTATAAGAAATCAGGAAAAAAAAATTGTGGCAGTCAGTAACGGTTACTTTTTTAGACCAAGCAGAGGGAAAAAAAATATGGAATCACTCAATTCTGAGGAAAAAATTATGGAATCATGAAAAACAAAAGAACGCTCCAACACATCACTAGTATTTTGTTGCACCACCTCTGACTTTTATAACAGCTTGCAGTCTCTGAGGCATGGACTTAATGAGTGACAAACAGTACTCTTCATCAATCTGGCTCCAACTTTCTCTGATTGCTGTTGCCAGATCAGCTTTGCAGGTTGGAGCCTTGTCATGGACCATTTTCTTCAACTTCCACCAAAGATTTTCAATTGGACTAAGATCCAGACTATTTGCAGGTCATGACATTGACCCTTTGTGTCTTTTTGCAAGGAATGTTTTCACAGTTTTTGCTCTATGGCAAGATGCATTATCATCTTGAAAAATGATTTCATTGTCCCCAAACATCCTTTCAATTGATGGGATAAGAAAAGTGTCCAAAATATCAACGTAAACTTATGCATTTATTGATGATGTAAAGACAGCCATCTCCCCAGTGCCTTTACCTGACATGCAGCCCCATATCATCAATGACTGTGGAAATTTACATGTTCTCTTCAGGCAGTCATCTTTATAAATCTCATTGGAACGGCACCAAACAAAAGTTCCAGCATCATCACCTTGCCCAATGCAGATTCGAGATTCATCACTGAATATGACTTTCATCCATTCATCCACAGTCCACAATTGCTTTTCCTTAGCCCATTGTAACCTTGTTTTTTTCTTTTTAGGTGTTAATGATGGCTTTCGTTTAGCTTTTCTGTATGTAAATCCCATTTCCTTTAGGCGGTTTCTTACAGTTCGGTCACAGATGTTGACTCCAGTTTCCTCCCTTTCGTTCCTCATTTGTTTTGTTGTGTATTTTTGAGACATATTGCTTTAAGTTTTCTGTCTTGACGCGTTGATGTCTTCCTTGGTCTACCAGTATGTTTGCCTTTAACAACCTTCCCATGTTGTTTGTATTTGGTCCAGAGTTTAGACACAGCTGACTGTAAACAACCAACATCTTTTGCAACATTGCGTGATGATTTACCCTCTTTTAAGAGTTTGATAATCCTCTCCTTTGTTTCAATTGACATCTCTCGTGTTGGAGCCATGATTCATGTCAGTCCACTTGGTGCAACAGCTCTCCAAGGTGTGATCACTCCTTTTTAGATGCAGACTAACGAGCAGATCTGATTTGATGCAGGTGTTAGTTTTGGGGATGAAAATTTACAGGGTGATTCCATAATTTATTCCTCAGAATTGAGTGAGTCCATATTTTTTTCCCTCTGCTTGGTCTAAAAAAGTAACCGTTACTGACTGCCACAATTTTTTTTCTTGATTTCTTATAGTGTTTCTTAAAGCCAGAAAGTTGCCATCTGAAATGACTTTAGTTTTGTGTCATATCTGTGATCTGCTTTTTTCTACAAAAATAAACAACTGAATGAACATCCTCCGAGGCTGGTGATTCCATAATTATTGCCAGGGGTTGTAAATAAATTAAGAATTATGAAAATACTGAAGTATTGTGCTTCTTTTTTTTTACCACATGCTCTGAGAAATTAAGTCATGAACAATGGGAAATATCATGATTTCATATGCCGCTGATAAACACTCAGAGACGTGAACCTGTCAGAAAATTCAACTTTGGTGACATCATGTGAGGCCACTGCCCCCTCAGTGACATTATTAGAATGAATGAGAAAACTGGAAATTTTTTACTTGAAATTGGTGTTCTTTATGGACTTTGACAGAGAATACGAGGTCTATTAGAAAAGTATCCGACCTTATTATTTTTTCAAAAACCATATGGATTCGAATCACGTTTGATTGCGTCAGACAAGCTTGAACCCTCGTGCGCATGCTTGAGTTTTTCCACGCCTGTCGGTTGCGTCATTCGCCTGTGAGCAGGCTTTGAGTGAGGAGTGGTCCAGCCCCCTCATCGTTGTTTCATTGCCAGGAAATGGCGGAATGATTTGGGCTTTTTTTCCATCAGAATTTTTTCAGAAACTGTTAGAGACTGGCAGCTGGAAACCATTAGAAAAATTTATCTGGCTTTCGGTGAAAATGTTACGGGCTTGGTAGAGAATAAGGAGTGTTACTGTCCCTTTAAGGACGGCCCCCAGCGGCTGTGGGGCACGCCGCGCTCCGAAGCCGCCATCGACAGGCTGAACGACCATTTCATTTCTAAACGGATGGCTGTCTGGATCCGTGACCATCGTGTGCCATTTTTCTGGTTATCACAAGAGCTGGACATCAACCATTTTCCGGCAGATTTCACTTTTAACAAGAGATTTTGTCATGGAAAGCCGAGCGGAGGCTTCGCGCGTCACGATGGATTTGCTACTGGAGCGAGACAAAACCACCTCCGTTTTGGTCTCACAGGACGGTTTTGAGATGGCGTTCAGACAGATGTCAGTGGTTTTTCCATCGAGTGATTATCCGAGAAATTGTGGATGTGCCTGGACATGCCAGAACAGCGTCCAGTTTGGAAATGAATGGCACATTCCACTGTTACAGGAGTTTTTGTCATGGAAAGAGGAGCGGAGGCTTCGCGCGTCGCGGCGGTGCCGCATGGCACACACCAACACCGTGATGAAGCCTCGCGGGACATGTTCTGGCATGTCCAGGCACATCCAAAATTTCTCGGATAATCACTCGATGGAAAAACCACAGACAGCTGTCTGAACGCCATCTCAAAGCCGTCCTGTGAGACCAAAACGGAGGTGGTTTTGTCTCGCTCCAGTAGCAAATCCATCGTGACGCGCGAAGCCTCCGCTCGGCTTTCCATGACAAAATCTCTTGTTAAAAGTGAAATCTGCCGGAAAATCGTTGATGTCCAGCTCTTGTGATAACCAGAGAAATGGCACACGATGGTCAGGAATCCAGACAGCCATCGGTTTAGAAATGAAATGGTCGTTCAGCCTGTCGATGGCGGCTTCGGAGCGCGGCGCGCTCCACAGCCACTGGGGGCCATCCTTAAAGCGACAGTAACACTCCTTATTCTCTACCAAGCCCGTAACATTTTCACTGAAAGCCAGATAAATTTTTCTAATGGTTTCCAGCTGCCAGTCTCTAACAGTTTCTGAAAAAATTCTGATGGAAAAAAAGCCCAAATCATTCCGCCATTTCCTGGCAATGAAACAACGACGAGAGGGGTGGACCACTCCTCACTCAAAGCCTGCTCACAGGCGAATGACGCAACCGACAGGCGTGGAAAAACTCACGCATGCGCACGAGGCTTCAAGCTTGTCTGACGCAATCACACGTGATTCAAATCCATATGGTTTTTGAAAAAAATAAGGTCGGATACTTTTCTAATAGACCTCGTATGTCAAAATGGTGAACAGGTGTGTTTGGGGAGGGTCCGTCATAACTAGTCATGCTGTTTATTAATTGTGCTTTTTTTTTTTCCCCACAGATAAGATTTTTGAGAGGTGGAACTTTTTCTTTTTCTTTTCTTTTTTTTTTTACACACCTCCCATAAAGAGTGGAGAAATGGAACCAAGTACAGTGTGAGAAACGCGCTTCAAAAACTACTTGGAGCCGGAGTCGCGGAAAATTAAGAATTTTAACCGTGTTTAGAGGTGCAGGAACATGAGGACTTAAGTGGCTTTTGCTGCAATCCTAATGTGAGAGCTGGGCCGTGGGCACTGGACCTGCCCCAAGCTGGTTAACGGCGTTACCTTCTTACCGGATCACTGACTGTGAACTGACAAATGACAGGTGGAAACAACACAAACGCCACGATTGCCGATCTGATCTTTGCTGACAGTCATGTGTTCCTATTTGGAACTAGATCAGGTGCAATTCTACATGACTACTGTGTGCAATCAGATTTGCAACATCTCAGGGTATGTATTTATTATACTTTGCTTTTCAATCTTATTTTGACGTATTTGATGTAGGTTTCTTTCTGAATACATAAAGCGACCTGGACTGAAGTGCTATCCTGAGTCCGAGCATGAAACTAAGTGGCCACAGACCCAGCAGAGTGACTTCAGCTCGCTAGAATTCCATCCCCAAGGTCATGTAATGATTATGGATAAAAACAGCTATTAATCTGTCGTGGATTTTTCTGACGCGCTCTGGCTAAGGATACTTTTATCACAGTGCCTGCATAAGTTAAAAACTTGTAAGAAATTATTATATTCTGGTGTGTAATTTTTTAAAAGACAGCAATGACTGGAGTGAGACCTGCACTTTAATTCTGCTGTAAAAGTATTTTGGACTGTTTACACCTGATACTATCAGTTCTGGAAGACTTTAGAGGCGGTTTTATTTTAAATGGACACTGGGGACATTTGTTGTGTTTAAAAGTTTCATGTGCAGTAACCTTTGTTTTCAGGCCTGGCTGACAACCATACCCATACTGAGAGAAACCATACCCCTGCACCCTGATACAGCCATGAATACCCATGAGGCTGTGTGTCAAGCAGCAGAGGTTTACATACCTCCTATGATACCTCAGTGAGAGCCCATCCTTCATGCGCTCACACCAAGCCCTGATGTGGCATCTTGCTAAATAATTTGTGCTTTTTTACGGGGATCATTGGATAGAGAATCTGGTCCTTGAATAATTAATTGAGGCACAATCTAAGAAGCCAACTTCTGTGTCCTCAGTTTCAGCCGGATTGTCTATTGCGGTCCTCACATTCATACTGACTCACCGTTTAATGAGTGTGGATTGGCACCCAGTCACAGTAATGTTGTAAGCAGGCAGGTGTCAGGAAGCACGTGTCCTGATCATGACACACTGAATCTACAAAGAAAATCATGCACAGCTGTAGAACCTATTTCCATTTTGTGGATAAAAATAAAACAAAAGCCTATTATCACAGCGGCTTTGTTTAGCACCATAATTGCTTTTCATTATTCAGTTCACATTTGATGCCCACCGTGTAGGTTGAAAGAGGTTCAGTTGTTCGAGTGATGCTGGAAATGAGATCCTTTATTGATACCGCTGCATCACACATCCGACTCTTGTGAATGCGGAATGAGAAAAACTGTGTCTGTGAATACTAACGCCGCAATTTGGGATGTGAGATGAGCTTGTGGTTGATAAAGGCTGGGCAGGCATGATTCTGACAGAAATGTTTCTTATGCAGATCTCTAGAGAGGTTGCAAAAAATGGAACGAGGGACACCAGAAACAAAATGTGCAAATTTTGCTGTACATGGCCACACTGGGAATCACACAGTCACTGGAAAATCAGTCACTGTCTTGTTTTTATCTTGTGTTGAAAATGTATTTAACCTATTCACTTTGCCACAGAAGGTAACTAGGTACTATTTTGACAATCTGTGGCCATAATCTATGGTGCATAGAAGAAGTGCACTTGCAGTGTATCCAACTCCATTTTGCTATGTAGAGGGTTCATAATCTGAGTGTTTAACAGGGCGCAGGGTTCGATTTATTCTTGTTTACTTTTATTACATTTAATGGCTATGTTGTGGTTGGGGGTCCGGACAGGACCCGACCGTTACAGGCGATTGACTCAAATGCTGGGTGCAAGGACAAGAACGGGTTGTGAACAAAAAGAGATTTATTTACAATAATGACTAACTGAGGAATTAAAGTGATGAGCTGGAGGTGGTTCCTGCAGAGCCGAGACAGGGCCTGCTTGTCGTGGTGGAAATCCGGGAGCTGCAGTGCGCACTGATCCAGGCTTTGGAGTTAGAGAGTGAGTTGGAATCCTGGATATTGGGACTGGAACCGGAGCCAGGTGGAATGCGCAGAGCCGAGGATGAGAAACATTCTAGGAGGACAAGGAGAACAAAGGTGAGTGAATGCCCTCGTAACACTGGAAGCCTTTAACAGAATGTTCACAGTAGGCTTAATACAGGAATGTTCACAGTTCAGGAATTGTTCACAGAGGTCAGAGGTCATCAACAGCACATCTTATGATGCAGTTCAATTAAGCTGGACTTGGCTTCAGAATCGACTTGGAAGTTCTTAGTTGTCCAGCATAACAGTTCATACAGTTCTTGGTAATGTACAGTCACAAACAGGAGCAGGGTGAGAGGTAGAATCTCACAAACTGAGAGTCGGCAGGAACTTAGCTGAACAGAGCAGAGCAGCATGCTCTGACGCTGAGTGCAGATGAGCTGCGACACAGCAGCGAGTTCCAAAGTGACATAGTGCAGGTTGTGGAGTGGAAGCCAGGAGCAGTGCAGCGTGGTAGCTGTACAGGAAGGCGTCTGGAAGCACCAAAAGGTCAAAGAGCTCTATTATGGAAAATAGAGGTGCCAGGTTACCTTGAGATGAACTGTGAGAAGTTCAGACGTCAAAGCGGATGGAAGCGACACCGTTGACAAGGTCATGGATCACAGTCGAGGATCAATGTCAATGTCCATGTCAATGTAGATTCTGGCAAGGACTGAGCTCAAAGCCAGGGTTTAAGTAAAACCCTGGCTTTGAGGCTCCTGGCTCCTAATCAGGAGCTCATGAGCGTCAGGTATGAGGAGAGAGGCAGACAAAAGACTGACCACAACAGACTATGCTTAATTCTGTTTGGTTGTATACGGATTTATAATGCCCCCCACCGCTGCATCATGTTTTCGGCTGCTACACCTGTAACTGATCATTGGTGTGTGCAGTATGTTCATACATGTCAACCTATACGGATTGTCCGTAAATTATACAGATTTTTCCGAGTTTCAGAGTCATACGGACGTACAAATAAAGTCTTACGGATATTCAGGGTTTTCTGTTGTAAATTTATTTTACTGTTGTTTTCTTAACTCCGCGGACTTTCGGCCAGCCATCCACCATCTTTGTACTCCTCATAGAAGCTGTGTGATGACGTGCGCAATGTGAGCGTCCAATCAGAATTGGTTCACAGTCACATGGTTTTCCAATATCCAATCGTAGGGCAGAGCAGTCTGAGACGGTAGGGCCAAAGATTGTTAGGAGCAGTGATCTGTTACTCTGTGAGTTCTGGTTTCTGTAAAAATAGAACAGCTGTGTGACACTATATTCAAGGGAAATATATTGAGTTTGTACAAAATACCAAGCGATTTTACTGTGGAGCAAGAGAATTTAACTGTGGAGGAATTCCACTATAAAAGAGCCCATGGAGATCCCTGGTGTTAGTTATTAATATATGGACAAAACCCCAGTTATGTGATACCACGGTTGTGTGTACTGTAATAAAACTGATTTTGGTGTGATTTGGAGGTTATAAGGATTTTGTGTTGATTTTATGGATTTTATCACTTGGTTATACAGGTGGACCCTCAAAGGGGTTGACATATATGTATGTTAATTATGGAAATTAAAAGGCTGGTTGGGTTAATAATGTTGTGACATGATCATCAAAGTGGTCTCACATCGAAGTCATCACATTTTGACGCAAATGGCTAATTTTGGCCAAAAAAATATGTGATGAGCAGGGAAAACACTAACCCTAACCTTAACCATAACCAAAACATAGATGAATGTTCCATGATGATGCAGAAGTGAAGCAAATAGTTCCATATATTGTCAGAGAGAAATGACACAACTGTCAAAAAACACATCTCCAAACCTGTCACTAAATGATGCAATGGGGTCCCTAACTTGTCACATTGTGATGGAAAAGGTAAAAAAATACGAGTAAAAATGTGACGAGTTGGTAGTAACAATGTTTTACCATCATTAAGAATGTTTGTGACATGTTTGGCTGCAGAAACGAAAAGCAGTGATACTATGTGTTGCCATAAGAGATTGCACTCAAACCATTTTAAAAGCTATTTAAAAAAAACAAAGCTATGTCACCAGCACCCCTCGGTGCCTATGCCAGAGGTCACTCCTGGCCACATCCACCAGACCATGAACCAGCCATGGGTCCTGGGTCCTAAACAGACCATGAGATCCATTGGGCTGGCGTTTATCCCTAGATACTATAGACTGAAACAGATGAGATGAGAGTCTGTGACTCCCATTGGACAGGATGCCATCACAGGTTACTTTACCAGCCAAAGTCAAGTCTGGTAACATATGCTGGTGGAGTGCTTCACTGCAAACACAACACCAAAGGTGGTGGTGCCCATTTACAGCTGGCGAGACTGGGACAATACAGATAAAGTGTCTTGTCCAAGGACACAGACAGATACCCTGAAGCACACACCTGGAATTGAATTCCAGTCCATATTTTGGTAGTCCAATTCTGATGTCATCCTGAATCAAGGATTTTCCATAGGTGACGATATAATAGCTCATGTAATCAAAGCAACTTATCATCTCTGGTTTCACCTTGAGCTTTTCCAGGTGAGTTAATGATGGTGACCGATTGTGAGCTGTTGCTCTCCTGTTGTTCTCCTGTTGACTTACTCTTATTGAACAAACAACGCTGATCTGCTGCCACATGGTGGAACTGATAGGATCTAAACTCCACTATAGACTTTAGGTGGTCCTCCAGCTTGTAGAAAATACCTCTAGAGGGTTGGTGGTGGGATTTGCATTTGAGCAACGACAAACGAGCCTTCATACAGCTCAAAACTAAAAGAGAAATTTTCTTTACACTCACTATGGGAGTAACTCTAGGAAATCATTCCACCAGTACCCAACATTCTGGGTACAAAAAATGTCCATTTTGAGAAATTAAAATCTGAAAATATCATTGAGTCATAAAATCAGGCATTCATATATTTGTAAAACATTGGTCCTGTTTCTGGTGGGTGCTAGGCTCCACCAGGGCTTCCTCTCGTCACCAGTCCTGTTTGTGAAGTTCACAGACAGGATTTCAAGGCTCATTCAGAGATCAGAGGGTGACCCGTTTGGTGACCTCAGAGTTGTATTTGTGCTTTTTGCGGATGATGTGGTTCTGTTGGCTTTGTCAGGCAATGACCTCCGATGCACACTGAGCAGGTTTGAGGCTGAGTGTGAAGCAACTGGAATGAGAATTAGCACCTTCAAATTTGAGACCATGGTCCTCTATCAAAAAGGGTGGATTGTCTCCTCTGGGCCAGGTGGTCAGAGCAGTAAACCCTCACAACTGCAACTTGAAGGCATGGCAGTGAACATTATCACATATCAGTCATAACAAGCAAAAAATGTTGAAGAACATAGATGCTTCAAAGCAACAAAATGACCCAGTCATACATGATGTCATCATCTGAAAAATGAAAGAGCCTAACCCTTCAGATGTCTGTGTGCAAGGTATGCATCAAGCCTCTGATGCCTTTCATTTAAGATCTTTCACCTTGAGAGATCGACATGACCCAGATCTGGAATACTATTTTCACTTTGACGGAACACCATGTGGCACATTTGCTCAAGCATGATCCAGCACACAGGTGCCTCAGTGAGGAGGACTCACCAGACAACATTTCACCTGGCTGCAGCAGATAGATGGCTACTTTTCAGATACAGGAATGAACTGTAGGTCTGCCTTGGTGGTTGCCAATCTGGATCCAGAGTGGTACTGTAGGGTGGCAGATGTGACAACTTGCAACTCCTAGACCTGACCTGACCTGATAGGCATCATATGTAAGCACCCGAACAGATAACACCCCAACATTGTTCAACCTGATTTCCATTCGGAGCAGCCATGAGGGCTAGTGATAACTCTGAGGCTCACACTAAAAAGGACAGTAAGAGACAGAGCCCTTTAAAAAAATAGACCAAGACAAGAAGAATGACACTTAGCCCTTAATCATCTCTGTGTCTGCAGGGATCGCCTGTACTTTTGTGTCTATTGCAGATAATGGTCTTTCCTTCCTTGACAGCATATCTTTGCGGAGCTGCAGCTCTGTAACCAAAGCTTAAGTGTATCAGGGTGACAAAGTGTTGCTAGATTCGGCGATGTCATGGTTCATCATGTAGTGGCATCGCTGACAGCTGGGGTGTTAAGACAGGGAAGCTGTTGAATGGTGTTAGAATAGATTCAAGTGCAGTAGACCAAACTTCCATAACAATGCCTTCCCTGAGGATCAAGCTGCAGTACGCAGTCCAACAACAGCAGCTGGAACCACTGGAAGACAGGGAGGGAAAGTCATGGAAATCTCAGAGTGCAAACCAAAATCCTGCTTCAGTTATTGGAATGTGTGTGCTTGTGTTTTACGAGAAAAACCAGATGCAAAAGGCATACAAGAATGACAATGTTGTTTGTGGGCTAGATATTGCACACAGGGTAACGGCTGGCAGGCTGTGCAAGTGTGCTGGCACTTTCCTCAGAAAATTCCCAGCCATCAGATATAACTGCACCATCTTGAATCTGTCCAGTCCAATAAGCTCTCTGAGCCTGTCGGAGCCGAGGCATCATTGCCAGGTCCTTCAGTGGTTTTAATTGACTTCCTGTTTGTTCAAAACACTACAGACAAATTATATAATGACAACTGGAGGCCAGAAAGATCGGTGGGAGCGTGCTGTCCTTGAACCTCAAACTCTGTTGCAGCTAATTTTGCTGCAACCCCAAAACAAGCAACAACATGACAATGACCAGGCTTTGTCTGCTTCCAAAGTGGTTGCTGAGGTTTGGCTAAATCTGAATGGAACTATACATGTAGTCATCTGATTTCTGCTGGACTATGTGCACGTTTTACAGTAATTATGTTGAATATGACCCTGAACGCTGATTTAATTTGAAATTTCTGCATTTTGTGTTCAAGCCGACAAGGAGAATGAAGCGCTGTGGCGCCGGTGAGCGTTTGAGAGGCTGCACTGCTAACTGGATTCCAGTGTGCGCACCACTGATTAGGACCCTGGATTACATTACTGTCATCTTCTCTTACACTTTAAAACAGGAAGGGATAATAGTGATCTTTTCAGGCATCTTAACATCCAGCTGTGGTAAGCAGCAGTGTTCTGACTTTGAATGGTTGCTGTTGGAGTCTAGAAATTGATGCTGATATATCAAGAAACAGTGGAAACATAAAGAATGCCTTGCATTCAATAATATACCATTATATGCTCACACCAAACACCGAAAATATTTCATTAAAAAAAATCATAGTTATGTGTTCACTAGTGTCTGGTAAGTTTTCGGGTGCAGCTGCGTAAAAAAGTGGATCCAGGGATTTGTTCTGTCTCCTTCTTTGACAAGAAATATTTTATTTTTTTGCTCTTTTTTTCCATTTTCTTCAAATTCTCATGAAATAAAGCATGGCTTTCAATTTTTAAAAGTGCTATATTTGCTGTATTAAAGGACCTCTCCTGGAATACACAACAACAGTATCGAATCTGTATACCAAAGCGAACATCAATAAGCTAGAAATGGTCCAACACTGTGCTGCCACATACTGTATGTGTTGGACCACTACCAGCATACTTCCAGCTCTGGTAACATGCTGGGCCAACTAGGATAGATGTCCCTTACCGAGAGAAGAGAAACCCAAGTGTTGGTGATGTTGTTCAAAATACAAAATGTCTGGTAGTTGTAAATATCACACCAGTTGAAAAAGCACACAGACATGTTCATCATCTCACATATCAGGTGCCCGCAGTCACTCACACAATATCATCAGTCCTTCTTCCCATGGATGATTAGGATTCAGAACAAGTTTCCTCTCTAAGATGTTGAAGCATCTACCATGAATGCATTCAAGGAACAACGGGCCAGAAACTACAATGTGTAAGACAGTAACAATGGTTTTACCTTGCACACCTGATTGCACGACCTGTGTTGAAACCGTGCTCCCCCAAATCGCAGTCACCTTGGTTCAATGATTACCTGCGTGACCTCAAGCATAAAGCAAGAGGTCTAGAACGAAAATGGCATCGTTCAAAATTAGAAGTATTCCACCTTGCGTGGCGTGATGCTATCTTAGACTATAAGCATGCATTATTGGCCACAAAGCGGACCTATTACTCTGATTTGATCAACAAAAATAAGCATAACTCAAAGTTCTTATTCGACACGGTGGCAACACTTATTCATGGACAACCACCTGTAGTTCGCTCTCCTTTTACAGCACAAGATTCCCTGGATTACTTTGAGAAGAAAATAGATAACATTAGGTTGAACATATCCCAGCATGCCTTAACCCAGCCACTACACCCTGCTATTGAGGTGGGCGCCACTACTGCGGTATTACCTAGATTTACAGAATTTGATGGTATCTCACTAGGCATGCTGACAAAACTCGTAATGTCAACAAAAAGCACAACCTGTTTATTTGATCCCATACCAACACAACTGTTTAAGGACCTGTGGCCCACTCTTGGGCCGACTGTGCTGGAAATTATTAATCTTTCTTTAACTTCTGGATCTGTTCCTAAATGTTTCAAATTTGCAGTGATTAAACCATTACTTAAGAAACCAAATCTTGACCCTAGTGTATTGAAAAACAATCAGCCGATATCAAATCTATCATTTTGCCCTAAAATTCTGGAAAAAGTGGTGTGACGGCAGCTTGTAGACTATCTTACTGAGAATAATCTCTTTGAGCCACTGCAGTCTGCTTTTAGAAAATATCATTCCACAGAGACGGCTCTCACTAAAGTGGTGAATGATCTTCTGCTTACAATGGATTCAGACACCACTATGGTTCTGTTGCTGTTAGATCTCAGTGCTGCATTTGATACAGTGGATCATCATATTCTACTTGATAGGCTGGAAAAAAAATTTTGGGATTACTGGGAGTGCCCTTGCATGGCTGATGTCATACTTGACCAGTCGTTCTCACTGTGTTTTGTACAGTAACACTACCTCTAACCTTAGTGACATGAAATTTGGGGTTCCTCAGGGGTCTGTCTTAGGCCCCCTGCTTTTCTCCCTTTATATAGCACCGCTTGGGCACATATTGAGGCGTTTTGGGATTACCTTTCACTGCTATGCAGATGATACTCAGTTATATATGCCGATAACTGCTGGTAATCTCATTCACATAAAATCCTTAGAAGATTGCCTTGCAGCAGTGAGAAGTTGGATGTCTAGAAACTTCCTACTTTTAAACTCTGAAAAGACTGAAATGATGGTTCTTGGTCCAGTGGGACATCGGCATCAATTTGACCAGTTAACAGTCAGCCTAGGCTCGTGTGTCATACATCACACTGACAAAGTGAGGAACCTTGGGGTAATTTTTGATCCTTCGTTGTCCTTTGGTCTCCATATTAGAAATATTACTAGGACTGCTTTCTTCCACCTGCGAAATATAGCGAAGATTCGTCCCATCCTGTCTATAGCTGATGCTGAGACCCTGATCCATGCGTTCATCTCTTCTAGATTGGACTACTGCAATGTTCTATTTTCTGGTTTACCGCAGTCTAGCATTAGGGGTCTCCAATTGGTTCAGAATGCTGCAGCTAGATTTTTGACATGAAGCAGAAAGTTTGACCACATTACACCCATTTTGGTGTCTCTTCACTGGCTTCCTGTCCCAGTGAGATCAGATTGTAAGGTTCTGCTACTAACCTATAAAATTATTCATGGACTGGCACCTCCCTACCTAGCTGACCTAATTAAACCTTACGTACCGGCCCGGGCTTTACGTTCTCAGGGTGCAGGACTACTTTGTGTCCCTAGGGTGAATAAGAAGTCTGCGGGTCACAGAGCTTTCTCTTATCGTGCCCCTGTTCTGTGGAATGATCTCCCTGCGTCAATAAAACAATCAGATTCTGTGGAAACTTTCAAGTCCAGACTTAAGACGCACTTATTTTCCCTTTCATATGGCTAGCATACTGGTACAGTTTTGTTTTACGCTTTTTACTCTTTTAATTCATGTTATTAATAATTGGAGCGGGCCGCGGCCTCAACTTCACCTAAATTCTGGGTCTTTTAGTGAAGCTTAGGGCTAGTGGCCGGCGATCACCTTAGTATTTCTTCTGTTTTTCTTGTTGATTAATGCTGGCAAATTATACAGTATTTTTTGTCTTTCTGATGCCTGATTCTGTTTTCTCTCTGTTTAAGGTGCAGCTCCATCCAGAGATGGGAGTTGTGTTTGTGTTGGCGATCCTCCTGTCCTGTGCACCAACAGCAATTCTTGTATATTTGTCCGTGAATTGTTCTCTAATTTCTGTAATTTATGTTTGTAGCATGGCCCAAGCAGAGGGTTGCCCCTTTGAGTCTGGTCTGCTTGAGGTTTCTTCCTCAGAGGGAGTTTTTCCCTTACCACTGTTGCTCTGGGGGTTGGTAAGGTTAGACCTTACCTGTGTGAAGCGCCTTGAGGCAACTCAGTTGTGATTTGGCGCTATATAAAGGAAATAAAAAAAAAACACACACACACAGATCCTCATGGCAGACGGACATTATACATCCAGACACAACAAGATCTGTCAGTATCTCCACTGGAAAGTATGCAAGGAACTGGAGATGGAAGTCAAAGAAAACATCTGGGAGCATGAGCCAGCACCAGTCTAGTCCAACGGAAAAGTGACTGTCTTCTATGACAAAGAGATCCCAGCAGGAAGACATATCGAAGGAGGTGCAATCAAACCTGACATTGTCATCTGGAACAACCAAGAGAAAACAGCCAAAATCATCGATGTGACAGTCCCCAACGACTATGGACTGAATCGAGCAGAAAGGGGAAAGATCTCGAAATACCAAGACCTGAAAAATGACCTACAAACTACGTGGTCATTGAAAGACATTGATATCATCCCAGTTGTGGTGGGGGCAACAGGCCTTATGAAGAAGAACCTGAAGAAATACCTTGAGGCAATCCCTGGTCACCCAAGCGCACATGAGGTGCAGTTATCTGCAATTAAGGGAACGATCACCATTTTGCATTGTATCCAGCTGGCATTGTATCTGACAGCCCTCAGATACAATGCCAGCTCTGGTTAGGGTAACTATAGAGCCTAGGGTGCAACTTTAGACCCTGGGTCTGGGGCCCACTGCATTATATTAAAAAGACATCAAAGGTAAATGAAAAAAATACATACATACACACACGTGTATATATGTATATATATATATATATATATATATATATATATATATATATATATATATATATATATATATATATATATATATATATATATATATATATATATATATATATATATATATGTATGTTGCCCATGGGGATTCAAGGGCTCTAGATTGGGTAGTGTTTATAAAATAGGTAGCTGACATTTTTCAAGGGTGGTAATAAATTAAGCAAAGCTTGTATAATGAGTTGGAATGCTGTGTGAGGCCAGAATGGTTTTATAACCTTAGACCTCAACAATTTTTAGAAGAGGAACTCAACCCTTTTATTTCCTGTTAATTATGCGATTATTTAATGTTACTTTATTGTCTTAATGTATTTATAAATTGTTTATGTTCTTGTTATCATATACACAGTGTTATTATTATCAGTATTATTATTATTATATATTATTATTACTTCTATTTTGTCATTTGATTTTTAAATGGATCACAATGGAAATAAGTGTTTTCACTTTCTTGTGTCATCCATGTATTTTTAACATATTTACAATTATATTATGTACTTACATTGAACTTACTAAATAAAAATTGTGCACGCACACACTTACGCTTTTAATATAAAGATGATTTACCACCCCCTGCTGGAATGGTGTGTTAGTCTAGAATGTAATTAGCAACGTTAGCTAATCTCTGTAGTTTCTCAAAAAAAATATATGTTTTATCAACATTTCGTAGCATTCATCCATGACCCAAAATACATATGCATGCCAAACTGTAAATGTCAGCTGTCCCCAGTCACACGCATGCATGTACGCACGCACGCACAGCATTTTGTTTTTTCTACATTCTGCTGCAAGCAGGTGCTTTTAATTTTTACACACTCACAAACAGACGTGGTGGAAGCAATACTCTTCATTCATGGTAACGACAACGACATTTAACTAAACTCACTAAACCTGTTGGGAAAGTGTAGTGACACGGACCCACAACAGGGGGCGTAAATGAACGGACAATGAAAGAGTCGAATATGAACACTTTACTGTTGTGAATGAGCACAACCACAATACAGAGGAATACAGAATTTTGCAAACAGTCAATCCACAAAGGTGACGTGTGGGCAGGCTCGAGGATAGAAGACGTCTATCCTGAGAAGAACCGGAACCACACGATTTCCTCCGCCACCGAACCTGGAGATACTGGAGCCGCCAAGTCCCGAGTCCCCAGGTGGCCACCGTCTCCGAATGTCGGATCTGGTACTGCTGGCGAGAAGCAGAAACAATAAGATGTGGGTGTGTGCACACCCAGTAACAACAATGGTGGAGATTCCACCTCCACCTCTCACACACACTCGTGCAGCTCCTGTCTCAAACACTTATCTGGCTGGGGTGTGAAGCGAAGCCGTCGCTGATTACGCCAATCTCCCAGATAAGGCACTCCACAGGAAAACAGCTGTAAAACGAGTTCAGACTGAGACACAGTTAGTTTTAAGGCTGAGAATATTACCTTCACAGGTCGATGATATCTCGGCAACAAGGTGGAGATGACATCCGGTTTTTATGGAGTGGTATGATGAAGTGTAGATGGGTGACAGCTGTCATGAGATAATGAGTGACAGCTGTCACCCTCGGCTGTGTCCGTGGCGGCAGCGCTCTCTCGTGCCTGAAGCCCGCACTTCAGGCAGGGCGCCCTCTGGTGGTGGGCCAGCAGTATCTCCTCTTCTGGCGGCCCACACAACAGGACCCCCCCCCTCAACGGGCGCCTCCTGGCGCCCGACCAGGTTTATCCGGGTGACGGTGGTAGAAATCGGCCAGGAAGGCCAGGTCCAGGATTAAGCTCCTCTTTACCCAGGAGCGTTCTTCGGGTCCACCAAATACTGGAACCCCCGGCCCATTCGACGGACATCCAGGAGCCGGCGCACTGTCCAAGCCGGCTCCCCGTCAATGATCCGGGCAGGAGGCGGCGCCGGACCGGGAGCACAGAGGGGTGAGGTGTGGTGTGGTTTCAGTCTGGACACATAGAAGACAGGATGGATCCGCAGTGAAGCTGGGAGTTGGAACTTCACTGCGACAGGGCTGAGGATCTTGAGGATTTTAAATGGTCCGATGTACCTGTCCTTCAATTTAGGGGAGTCCACTTGAGAACCGTCGTTTCAACTCCTTGAATGCGGCTTCGCACCGATCCGACCAGGTGAAGGGGACTTTGGAGAGGTCAGGGCTGTCAGGGGGCTAACTACCTGACTGTAGCCCTTAATGAACCTCCTGTAGAAATTTGCAAAGCCGAGGAACTGTTGCAGCTTCCTACAGCTTGTTGGTTGGGGCTAATCTCTCATCGCCGCAACCTTGGCCGGATCAGGGGCAACGGAGTTGGAGGAGATGATAAACCCCAGGAAGGACAAAGAAGTGCAGTGGAACTCACACTTCTCGCCCTTCACAAACAACCGGTTCTCCAACAACCGCTGCAGGACCTGACGTACATGCTGGACATGAGTCTCAGGGTCCGGAGAAAAGATGAGTATATCGTCCAGATATACGAAGACGAATCGGTGCAGGAAGTCCCGCAAAACGTCATTAACCAAAGCTTGGAACATCGCGGGGGCGTTAGTGAGGCCGAACGGCATGACCAGGTACTTAAAATGACCTAATGGGGTGTTAAATGCTGTCTTCCACTCGTCTCCCTTCTGGACCCGAACCAGGTGATACGCATTCCTAAGATCCAACTTTGTAAAGATTTGGCTCCATGCAGGGGGGTGAACACGGAATCTAACAAGGGCAACGGGTATCGATTGCAAACCGTAATCTCATTCAGCCCCTTGTAATCAATGCATGGACGGAGTCCGCCATCTTTCTTGCCCACAAAAAAGAAACCTGCACCCATCGGGGAGGTGGAATTCCGGATCAGCCCGGCAGCTAATGAGTCCCGGATGTAGGTCTCCATTGATTCGCGCTCAGGTCGTGAGAGGTTGTACAGCCTGCTGGATGGGAACTCCACGCCTGGAATCAAATCAATGGCACAATCGTACGGACGGTGCGGGGGAAGGGTGAGTGCCAGATCCTTGCTGAAGACGTCAGCAAGATCGTGGTACTCAACCGGCACCACCGTCAGATTGGGAGGGACTTTGACCTCCTCTTTAGCCTGTAAACCGGGAGGAACCGAGGAACCTAAACACATCCGATGGTAGGTTTCGCTCCACTGAACCACCACCCCAGACGGCCAATCAATCCGGGGATTCCACGGGAAGCCCAAAATCACTCGGGAGGTAGAAGGAGTCACAAAAAACTCGATCTCCTCACGATGATTTCCAGACACAACCAGAGTTACAGGTTGTGTCTTGTGCGTGATTAAAGGGAGAAGGGTGCCATCTAGTGCCCGCACCTGCAATGGCGAAGGGAGCGCCACCAGAGGGAGCCCCACCTCCCTAGCCCATCTGCTGTCTAGCAGATTCCCTTCTGACCCCATGTCCACTAGTGCTGGGGCTTGAAGGGTTAAATCCCCGCTCAGGATTGTAACTGGGAGTCGTGTGGAAATATGTGTGTGTCCCACGTGAATGACAGGGTTTCAACTGTTTCAACTGTTTTCAACCCAGCCTTAACCGGGGAGGGGGTCTGAGACACGCTTTGTCCCCTGTTTACAATGGGGTACTCAGGTCAAAGCAGTTTCAGTCTTTTGTTCATGGTAATGAATCATTCACGTCATCAGGAGAGTCGTCAAGGGAGCCATCAGGAGAGGCTGCCGTCTCATCATTAGGAGGGACAGCTGCCCTGTCATTAGGAGGGTGCTTACTAGAGCACAATAGGTGCTAATTAGAGCTATTGTTTAGTCACCAACCTATAGCAGTCGGCCTCTCGGTAGGAGGGGTCTGGTTAGGTTTAAAACTCCAGCTTTTGTGGCTTCTGTTTATTCTTCTCTACAAGAGTCAAGACAGAAGTCAGACTACCAGAGCAAGAATTTTAGCTGAGGAAGCTTCTGCGATTTGAAGTTAAAAGTCCTCGCGTCAAGCAACCCAGTCCAGTCGAAGATTCAAGCTTCTCTACTATGGAAACCACCTGGACAACTGAGAGCCTACACAGAAACCCAAACTCTTGTGTTGCATTGCAGCTCAATGTCCATTGTTTACTGGTTAGCTAAATTTGCTAATTTCTCCAAAAATATTTGTCCTATCAATTTTCTGTTCTTGCAGCGTTCATCCTTGATCCAAAACACATAAGCATACCAAACAGCAAATGTCAGCTCTCCCTGGTTTTTGTGTGATCGAAGCCAAACTCACGCACACAGAGGCCACTTGGCTATTTATATCAGAGCATGCACACATCCCCACATCTCATAAGAATCTTCATGTCATGAAGGAGACGAGTATATATTTTTTTAACCTTAGTCATATTAAAGCATAGTCAATATACACAGTCTAAAATTTTCCTTTTCAATATTACAGTGCATCCAGAAAGTATTCACAGCGCTCCAAGGCCAAAATATGGCCATAAGGTATTTTGAAGACTTTGTGCCTGTCTGTGCTCAGCATAAGTCCAGTCCTATTACTGCCATAGTCTTCAAATTCACAGAGAAAATTCTTGGGACACAAACCTTGGACAAGTTCAAAGATGGCTAACCTTGACCTATTTTCAGGGGTGAAAAGGTTACATTCTTTTTACACACTTTTTCCATCATCTTTCAAATCATCTGCATTTATTTGTTTGTCTGTCTGTCTGACTTTTAGCAGAATTACGTCAAAACTACTGAACAGATTTTGACGGAATTTTCACCACAGATAGATATGCAGGGGTGGGCAATCATGTGCCATGAAGGGCCGAAACACTGCAGGTTTTCCTTACTACCAATCATCTCAGCAGGTGATTTCATTGACAATCAGGTGTTTATGCTCAGGGGAGAAGCCCATCAGCAACCCACCTGCTGAGGTGACTGGTTGCAAGGAAAACCTGCAGTGTCTCGGCCCTCGCTGCCCACCCCTGCCCTAGAAGAACCCATTAAATTTTGGAGGTGATCTGGATCCAGATTCTGGATCAAGTTTCACTTCATATAGGTTTTGAAGGATTACTGTTTGCAGGATTATGTCAAAACTGCTGCACAGTTTTGGACAAAATTTTAAGCACAGATACACATTAGACCATAGAAGAAGACATAAAATTCTGGAGGTGATCTGGATCCGGATCCGGATTCTGGATCAAGTTTTCAGTTTATACAGGCCTTGAATGATTACTTCAAAACTACTTCACAGATTCTCACCACATTTGCACCACAGATAGATATTAGGTCATGGAAGACTCCACTGAATTTTGGAGACGGACGGATTTGCGGACGTCAGAAATCTCTGATTGCTCTTGTTTTTTTTCTGTTACAGCCTTATTCCAAATTGAATGAAATTCATTTTTTTCCTCAAAATTCTACATGCAATACTCCATAATGACAATGTTCATCTTTCAGCAGGACAATGACCCTAAGCACACAGCCAAGATATCAAAGAAGTGGCTTCAGGACAACTCTGTGAATGTCCTTGAGTGGCCCAGCCAGAGCCCAGACCTGAATGTGATTGAACATCTGGGGTGGAGTTGGTGGTTACAAAGAAAACCTGCACCCTCTTGGCCCTTTCTGAAATCAGTTTGAAACCTATGATTTAGAACTATACAAGAGGTGACTCATTGGACGGGGTGGTTGTGAAGTGGTTAATGTGCTTTGTTGAGTATGGAAGGTTCCCAGTCCAAACCTCACCCCTGCCACATTTCAATAAAAGTGGAGTTGTGTCAGGAAGGGCAGCCCGTGTCGATCTTGTACCAAATCAACATGCAGACCCACCTTGGATCTGCTGTGGTGACCCTGAGTGAAAGCAAGGGAGCAATCGAAGTGACTTACTTACAAGAGGTAACCCATTGAGTCCCATGTACTAACATTTCTATTTTAAGTTTTTGATAAGTGTCTGTTTCTTATACAACACAGTTGTTAACAGTGAGTCGGATACCCAACACACAAACCTTGTGCATATTCAAACAGGCGGCTGCAATGGCCGTACAGACCGTGTACTTATGTTTGGCTGATCAACTTTGTCGCTAGACTGTAATGAGTGTTGCACGAATCTATTTCATTCCCCGACCATTAGCAGGCTGTGAATACTTGCTAATACCAGTGTGGGCCTCATTTTCCAGGCCTGTGATCGCACAGAGCAGTGGGCGCCTAATTCGCTCAACGAAATGGGGCTGGCGACTACTGAGGCAGAGATTTAATATATCACGGAAAATTAGGTTGATTTTAATAAATTACCCATCCTGCTGAATGGTGCACATATGCTTGCAGCGGAGGAGGGGCTGTTTGGCCAACAGAAAAGGACTGGTTGTTTTAATTCATGTATTTGTCAACAGATCGCTGTGGCTGGCGCCTCTGCCTCTGAGCGATCGAGATCCATAACTTCCTGGAACTCCCAAAAAGTGCCACACAGTGACTTCTCACATGATGCCAGAGTGAATAAAATATGAGTTAGTACATTTTCACTGTGTAACACCAGGGGTGTATTTTACGTTTACGGCAGCGTATTTTGCTCATGATGGAGGGTGAGTGCGAGGGAAATCGAAACGCCTCCATAAATCATTCCTTGCTTTCTACCTCAAAAATAGTGCTCACATGATAAATGCGAGGTTACTGGAAGCGTTTTAACTCTGAACAATAAGACTGTGTGTGTGCGTCTGTGTGTGACAAATCTGGAAGCATTTTATGGTTGGCCGCAGAGGCCTCTGTGATTGGACAAGCTGTGTCACTCCAGGTCTTAAAAGGCTTTGCACAACAGCGAGGGCATCCGAGAGTCATCCTGCCATTTGTGGGATGAGAAATTCCACAGGATTCACCACGCGGTTCATTGCTATCCAAATTGCTTATTCTATCTGCAGGCGTTCGTAAACACATGAAACAGTTTGGTAATTTGTGACTGTGGTCTATAATCAATACAACAGGCTTTCTGGAATGCTACACTGATTAATTACCTCCACCAGAGAGGTTATGTGGTTGCATGTGCCAGTGTTTGTCTGTTGGTAGCAAATTACAACAAACATTTAAAAGATAATTCCCAAAAAGTTGCCTGAATGATCAACTGTATTAATAAATTATTATTGTTGTTGTTGTTTTATGTTTTATATAATTTTGTTTATATTATAGATTTAGAATGTAACAATTACTTTTTATGGATTGAAAAAATTACTTATTATTATTATTACTAATATGTATATGTCGCACACATGAATGACCAAAGCTCTTCAGCATCTCACCATGTCATTTAGGTCCTTCAGACTTTTTTCAGTAATTTCTTCTGGAGAGCATTAGCATGGCTAAAAATCTTCAACTTCTGGGGCGCTTCTCCCCCCAAACCTCCCCCAACTACGGCCCTCTTAACCCCTTCCTCCCATTTGAAGCATTTTATTTATTTGCATCTCACATGCCTGGAAAAAGCATTTTCTTGATTTGCATTCTCAAAACAGTCCTCACCATCTCATTTAGGTCCATTTAGGTCTTTATTTTCAGTAAATATGCTGGTAGTATAAGCATGGCAAAAATCTTCTGCTTCGTCCCCCAGACCCCCCAAACTACGGCCCTCTTAATCTTCGCCATTTTAAGCATTTCCTTTATTTGCATCTTTCATGCCTGGAAAAACTGTCCTCACCATCTCATTCAAACCTTTTTCAGTAAATGCTTCAGGGGAGCATATGCATGGCTAAAAATCTTCTGCTTATGGGGGGCTTTGTGACCCAGACCTCCCAACTGTGGCCTTCTTAACCCCCTGCCACTTTAAGCATTTTTTAAAAATGTAGATGTAAATTAATATTCAAACTTTTCAGCTAGTTGACAGTAGGGTTGTACAATATGGTCAAATTATTGTATCTCAATATTGTCATATCAATATGATATATGATATGACTATGATTTCATACAAAGTGCAGCAACAGTGAAAATTAAACATTCTTTAACAAAACAGTAATAATACCACACTCATTTTGCACTCATCATAAGGTTAGGATACAGTGCCCTCCAAAAGTATTGAAACACTTGGTATTTCACACATTCTAATTTGTTTATGTCATTTCAAATAGAATAAATGCAAAAAATAGAAGAATAAAAATTTCTAAAATTATCTTCCTCAAACTGAAAGCAAATTTCTAAAATGTAATACATGTAAATAATAATTAGTTTTATTGCCAGTTTTCTTCAGACAAGTCAGGGGATGGAAACATGAACATTTCCAAGTCACTGAATATGTCTTGGACTTTATTTTAATCAATTATGAAAAATACAAAAGTTTCTTTCACCAAAACATCAAATCTTGGCTTGCATCTCAGATGTACTTTTCTACAAATTGTAGCTGAATGTTCAGGTCTTCTTTTTAAGAAAATCCTCCTTTTCACCACTTCATCAAGAAGCTGGATTTTATATTTTTAATTAATTTATATCAAGCTGGAGAGATTTGCTTTCAGTTTGAGTTTAAGGAAGATAACTTTAGATTTATTTATCTAACGCTGTGTCACTGGTGTGCCACTCAGACAGCAAAATGAAGTGGTTATTTAAAAAGAAGTCCTTCAAAGAGCAAAATTAAGAGGTTACACAGGTTTTATACAGAACAGAAGAGGAGTAAATTACAGTTGTACCCATATTTCTTTCAGCCTGAGCGTCTTCACCTTATTTCTCATGGGTCAACAGCTGCCTGCTCGTTTAAAATTACTGGAGAAACACGTATATACAGGACAACCTGAATTAGAGGAGAAATGCCACTTTTAACATCCTGGACCTCATTTCTGGCATAAAATACAGTCGTTTACTCACCGATATAACTTTGGTGTCATTTGGAGTCTGTGGTTTAGACGACATGTTCAGTTTCAAATGAGTCAAATATGTTTCTTCTTCTACTAAGGTGGATTAGACCTTTTTGTGGTACACAGCACCAACTACTGTACAGGATGGGCCTAGCAGTCAAAATGTGTCACCAGTTTCAAATTGCAGCTCTTTTTATTTTTTGCATGTGCAGTGACATGTCAATCATTTGCATCCAGTCAGATTTCAGGGGGGTCCAGCACTATCCTGGTCTCTGCTCTAGCTCCACCCATGCCAAGAAGTGTTCAGCATTTGACATTTCCTGTTTCACTGTGGACTAAAAATTTGCCACTTCCTGTTTCAGTGTGAACTTGCCACTGAGTTACTGCGAGATTCCACAAGATCTTGTCTGTCGATCCAGGAAGTGTCAATCCAGGAAGTGTTCAACATTTGACATTTCCTGTTTCACTGTGGACTCAAAATTTGGCACTTCCTGTTTGGGACTCCCTGTACCATAAGCGAGCTTCACGCCGCTGCGCGTCACTTCGCTCGTATTTTTACAACAGTGTTATTGGTTTCATTGTTTTATTTAGATTTAGATTTTTATTTTTAGAAATTACTGAATTTTGGCATTAATGGAGATAGAAATCTAGATTATTTATTTGCTTTCTTTAAATAGAGAGGGGGGAATTCATGGGAACTTCAATCAAATTATTGAAAAGGTTTTAGCTGATTGCCATAGAACTTGGTGAAATGATCTATTCCATCAGTAAGAAGAGTTTATTAAATTTCTTGCTTTCTCTTAATGGGGATCTGGATGTGAAATTTCGATCATCAGTTTCTTTTACATAGTAAGAAGGGTTATTTGGGAGTGTTTCCATTTCTCAACAAGGCGTCAGCTGATGAATCACATCAAGAGGAATAGGATATTTAATTTTGTTGTTGGTTGGGATCCCAATGTGGAATCTCTATTTTTTTTAATTGCTATTTTAAGGAAGATGAAAGATTTTTCTGCATTTCTGCCAATTTCTCACAGCATTTCCAGCCAATCTGCATGAAATATGGTGGAATGACAAATCATGGCAACAGGAAGAGTGTATTAAATGTTAAACATGTTTTTTAGGATAAGCTGGATCATTTCTTGTTTTTTTATTACATAGTGCAAGGGAACATTATAGGACATCCATTTGTCAAAACATTTACAGTCGAACTCCACAAAAATGGTGTAATGATGAATCATGTCATAATAATAAACTGACCCTTTTATTTTTTTTTTACTATATGGATTTGAATGACGTTCGATTACACCAATCATGCTTGAACCCTCGTGCGCATGCGTGACGTCATTTCCCTGTGGGCAGGCCTTGAGTGAGATGTGGTCCCGCCCTCTCGGCTGAATTCCTTTGTTTCACACGCTGCTCGAGACGGCGCGCATTGCTTTATCAACATTTTTTGTGGACCTGTGAGGAATATCCGAGTGGACACTATTCGAGAAATTAAGCTGGTTTTCGGTGAAAATTTTAACGGCTGATGAGAGATTATGGGGTGTTTCTGTCGGTGTAAGGACTTCCCACGGAGCGGGACGTCATGCAGCACTTCCAGGCGCCGTCGTCGGCCTGTTTCGACCTGAAAACATCCTAATTTAAGGCTTAATTCACCCAGGACGTCGTGAGAGAACAGAGATTCAGAAGAGGCCGGCATGAGGACTTTATGCGGACATTCCACTGTTTAAGGACATTTTTTAATGAAAGACGTGCGCACAAATTCGCTGAGTCGTTTCAGTGACGACTCGGCAAATCTGTGTGCGCCGCGACAGGAAAAACACCTCCGTGTTGAAAACCATTTGTAAAATTCAGGCGGCTTTTGATGGCTTTCAACAAGTGAGTAACTGAGAAATTGTTTAACAGCTTGGGCATGTTCCAACTTGCCCGTTAAGGTTTCCAACGGAGGTGTTTTTCCTGTCGCGACCCCCCGCGGTCGGGTCCGGCCCGACATGCGACTCTGCCCGCACGTTCTTTCATTACAAAATGTCCGTTAACAATGGAATGTCCGAATAAACTCCTCATGCTGACTTCTTCTGAAAGTTCTCTGTTCTCTGATGACTTACTGGGTCAACAGAGCCTGAAATGTGGAAGTTTTCAACTTGAAACGGCGAGACGCTGCCACCTCGAAGCACAGATCGCCGTCAGGCGCCGTGGGCCGTCCTTACGGCGACACTACCAGACCAAAATCTCTCATCAGCCGTTAAAATTTTTACCGAAAACCAGCTGAATTTATCGAATGGTGTCCACTCAGTTGTGCCTTACAGTTTTGAAAAAATTTTGATCAAACAAAGCAGCAGTCTCTGAGCCATTCCTAAACAATGAAAAAAATCGATGAGAGGGTGGGCGACTCCTCACTGAAAGACTGCCCACAGGCGAATGACGTAACCGACAGGCGTGAAAAAACTCTCGCATGCCCACGAGGGTTCAAGCATGTCTGATGTAATCACACGTGATTCAAATTCATATGGTTTTTGAAAAAAATAATAAGGTCGGATACTTTTCTAATAGACCTCGTATTTTATTCTATCAATTTCTGAAAATATTTTCAGCCAATCTGCTTGAAACATGTTCGAATGATTCATCACATCTAAATGAAAAACATATTAAATTTTCATATTTATCGAGAGGTTCTTGTCGACTGTGAATCATTTCTCTTTTGTTAACATAGCAAAGAGGAGCATTTTGAGACATTTCAATCAGTTTCTCAAACTGTTTACAGCCGAGCTCCACAAAAAAGATATGATGAATCGTATTAGGAGAATAAAGAAACCTAGTGAATTTTGGTTTTGATTGGGATCTGGATGCGGATTCTGAATAATTTTTTTATACCCGAATGTGCACAGCAAAACCTACGCGTTTATCAATATCATAATCAACAGCTTAATTACTAATACACTTGTGAAATCTATCAATCATACATACACAATGCAAGACAATCAATAGATGTAGATTTGTTACAGTGATCCATGTTCATATATGTAATAATTTCCACATTTCTTTGAAATGTTTGTTTGAATGTGTCTCAGGGATGTGAACTTTATTATTTTGCTGTGTAAATAACTTAAGAAAAACACAGTGTACTGTTGTGCATGTTACTGTTGTGGCACATGTTCCACATTCCGACCTCTCCTCAGATCCACTGCCATCAGGAATTTTTCCCCAGACTCCAGTCACATGCGCTCTACGTTTTGCCTCCAGCTGCACTTACTGACACTAACAAGGGGTCATCATCCATTTCCTTTTCTCATTTCTTTCCTCATTAGTGTGTTATGATTTATTTCTTTCACAGCATTTACAGCTTGAAGAACTGCTAAGAAAATGTGCAATTATGCAAAATCTGCTAAAAGAGTAGAACTGATAGAAGTGAGGTCCTGGTTAAGCAAAAAAAAAAAAAAGTTTCTCAATTTAAAATATATGGGGTATGAAGACAGGCAGGTCTATGGCTATCTCACATTTGACCCCATTGACCTTCATTTGAACAACTGACCTCTGGGTGACCTTTGCTGGGCAATTCCAGAATCCACCCAAGTATACACAACATTTGGTCCAAACAGAGTTGAAAATCAAATCCTATGACCTTGACTGTTGTCAAAATGAATTCTTTAGAGCACTTTCAGAGTCAAGCATCATTGACAAACTAGGTTTGGTAGAATTCACCAAAAGGATTTGGGAGTAGTTGCCCAACAAACAGACAGTATCTTAGCTGTGATGACTGATCTGTGGCAAATTTGACCTTGCTTGGCAATTTTGGAATCCCCATCCACATGTATGCCATGTTTGGTGCAAATCTGTGTAAAAAAACATAAATTTTGATCTTTCCACCCAATGACATTGTCAACAATGGCTGACTGATGGCATGTTTGACCTTGTTTGGAAAATTCCAGAAACCACCTCAAAATATATGCCAAATTAGGTACATGCTGGAGTGAAAAATATAAAGTTTGACAATGAGTGACATCTGGCCCAAGATGGATCTGCATGTTGATTTGACACAGGTCTTTTTTGGATGCCCTTCCTGCCCAATTCCACATTACATGTTGAATGGGCAGAGATGGTCTTGAACCAGGAACCTTCTGCTCTGGAAACAAGCACACTGCCTTTATGTAAATTTGAGTTAAAAAAAACTATACATTTGGTCATTGACCCCAATGACGTTAACCCTTTGACTGACCTTTTGCCAAGCATGACATCACTTTGGGAATTCCAGAACCCAGCTCCATATGTGTGCCATGTTTTCTGCAAATCTGAGTGGGGGGAAAAAAAAAAAATTTAACTTTTGACCCAAATGACCTTGACCACAATGACTAACCTCTGCAAAAACAAACCCTTTAATGACAGTTTTGAGTTGACCTTCATTGACATACCAGGTTTTATGGAAAGTGGCCAAAGGACCGAGGAGCAGTGGGGGAACAAACACAAACTTTACAGTGTGATGTTGTGCAAAGGAGGACTAAGTTGTGTGTAGTATGCTTAGACATACTCCTTCATGTTAATAGATGTTTGAGGGTTTGTTGCTCTGGGAAAGGCACTCAGAATTCTTCATATCGCCACATTGCTCCTTCGATATTCCACACACCCATTCCGAACAGTCTGCCCGTCTCCCCATTCGAGATAAATATGAAACTAAGAGGAGAAAATTCACGCTGGAAGCAAGAGAACTAATCTCCCTTCTGCCTGTTTCACTCCTCTGTGTTTAATTGATAGAAAATGCACGCATCAAAGAAAACGCACACTGAGATTTAATGGGCATGAAATGGACATTAGCATTTTAAAGAGGCGGATTAACACATTAATCCAGGCAATTTTCATCCAGCACTTCCAATGAGATCGTCACAGTGCGCGGGCTCCTAATGGGGCTTAACTGGCTTTTTTTTTTTTGCTTTAACGCTGCTCTTAGGGATAACACAAAACTTTTAGTTTTTGGAGAGAGAAAACCAGCGGGCTTAATTTGTTTGACGGATCTTTCAGAGGAGATCTTTTGCTTCCAAGTTAACACACGTTCACATGAGACATTACACAACTTGTAACAGTGCCGCCGGCACACTTGTGCATCTGTGCATAGCAGAGGCTCCAAAAAGCCACGTTTTAGATGGTGAAACTGCACATGCTTGGAATGGGGTAATGAAAGGCCTGTTGTTAGATGAACATCATGGAAGTGACTTTTCATCCATGCTGAACATATGTGGTTTTGTTCGAAGGCGAACTCTGGGTTGTTGAGTACAATCGCTGTACATACAATAGTAGTGAGAACATGATTTAACCATGATGTGGCATGCTGGAGGGTGTGCACAGCGCTGGCTTTCTTTACCGATCAAAGCTGTTGTCTTTGATTGCATTCCAACCAGATGAAACTCATTTTGGTTGATTTACTGTGAATAAGATGGGCAGATCCATGGGTAGATCAAACCACCCTTACCTGACCCTAAAGCTACAGGATGCTGGACTCCATCTTTTCAGATTCTGCTGCTTGTCTTGAAGTATTTTGGGCAAAAGGCAGGTTATGCTTTGGACAACTCACCTGTCCATCACAGGACCAACATTGACACACTTCCCCAAGAGATCAAAACAGAATGCTTTGTCAGAGCTTTAATGTTGCATGTCGATATCACAGGAAATTACGGAGCCCCAACCTCTGCTCATCAATAATAATGCCGACCTGGAAGAAAAAAAAAAGTTGCATTTCCTTGAATAGCTGTTTAAGGCTGGTCTCAAAAGCTAGCACATTGCCATAGAATCTCATGCTAAAAAATGTGGATCTGCATGTTGATTTGGCACAAATCCACAAACTCCACATTATATGGACAATGGGCAGGGGTAGCCTTGATCCAGGAACTTTCTGTAATGCAAATGAACTGGGCCACCACCCCTGCTCCATGACAACTTTATGGGCAGTAACTTATTTAAAACAACTCATTGGTTTAAGATATTTAAGCCATATTGTTGTACATAATTAGACATGGTCACTTTGACTGAGAGCTAGTGTGTGCTTTAAGCCAATAAGTTCAGAGTTTCTGTCACATAGAGGCTGCTAGCTTTAGCTGCTAGGTGTGGAAAACCACGTCTGTCCTTTCTGAGCATTCTATTACTAATACCTGTAATAATACGGCTTGTTGTGTGGCTCATAGAAGAAGTATGTGATTCTGTCAAGTGAAATTTTCATATTGTTTAGTCGTGTATGCTAAAGGCATGAGCACTTTTAGCACCTAGCTGTAGTTTGATGATGTGAGGTCCAGTTAATCTACAATTACTGAGGAAATAAGATGATCTTAATTTTTAATACCCACACTAAAAAACTAACCATGAAAATGACCACCCAGCCTCCAAAAATATGTTTTAATGACAGACTTGAACTAAGGTTAGCCTGTTAGCTTTTAGTTAGTTAATTCTGAGCATATTCTGACGAGCGCCACTAGCTTAGCTTATGGCAAGTTAAGAGTGGATGCTCTCGTTTTGGCCGAACAACTAACCAGTTTCTGTGTATTCTGTGTTAGTACTCGCCCGCGGCCGATGTGCTTGATGAATTCCTGCGCAAAAAGTAGTTCCCAGACCTGTGATGACAGTGCGTTTTCATGGGTAACAAAAACATCAGGAGTATATTTGGCACAAGAACTTGTGTATCTCATGTGTTTTTAAGGCTAAATGATTGTAAATCAATACTCACACTCACCCAGCAGCATCTTCTGATGTCGGCAAATTCAGCTTTGGGTCAGGCAAAAGTAGTCCGGCGAGCTATCCCACAATGCCAAAATAGCAGAGATGTCGCTCCAACGAGAGCAGTACACTGAGCAGGGTGAATTCTGAGATGTGGGCCTGTTTGGTCTTCATTCATGCTGCCAGGTCATGCAGAGTCTTGTCCATTCTCCACCTCTTTCCCCATTTATGTATTAGCCAGGTTACTTTGGGATTACTGGAAATGTCCTTGCTTGGCTGATGTCATACTTGTCCAGTCGTTCTTATTGTGTAGTGTATAATAACACTACTTCTGGCCTTGGGGAAATGAAATTTGGGGTTCCACAGGGGTCTGTGTTAGGCCCCTTGCTTTTCTCACTTTATATAGCGCCCCTTGGGCATATTCTGCGCATTACGGGATTGCCTTTCACTGTTATGCTGATGACACTCAATTGTACATGCCGGTAACTGCTGGTAATCTTGCCAATATAAAAGCCTTAGAAGATTGCCTTATATCTGTGAGAAATTAGTTGTCTAGTAATTTCCTACTCTTGAATTCTAATAAAACTGAAATGATGGTTCTTGGTCCAGCCAGACATCGGCATCAATTTGACCAGCTGGCGCTTAATTTGGGTTCGTGTGTTGTGCATCATATGGACAAAGTGAGGAATCTTGAAGTACTTTTCAATCCTACGTTGTCTTTTGGCCCCCACATTAGAGACATTACGAGGACTGCCTTCTTCCATCTGTGAAGCGTGGTGAGGATTCGTCCCATCCTGTCTATGGCTGATGCTGAGACTTTGATACATGCGTTTATTTCTTCCAGACTGGATTATTGTAATGCTTTATTGTCTGGCCTGCTGCAGTCTAGCATTCGGGACTTCAATTGGTATAGAATGCTGCTGCCAGACGTTTGACACAAAGTAGAAGGTTTGACCACTAGAGGTGGGCGATACTGGGAATTTTGGTATTGATCCAATACCAAGTAAATACAGGCCTAGTATCACCGATATCAATACCGATACCAATACTTTTTCATATTTAAGCTTCATAGATCCAAAGGATCCAAAAGAGCTAGGACAGAATTTCGCCAAACATTGTACGTGACAACAAAATACTTTATTATCACAATCAACATTTTTGTTTAAAAAAATATCACTCAACACAACTTAAAACAAAACCTCCTGAGGTAGAGGACTGACAAACCACAATACAAGGGTGCGCTGCTCCATGTTGTGTGACACAGAGCAGCACTGCGCTTACAGACAGAGAGTAGACTTTGATTAATCTGCGTGCACAGCAGTCAGTGCATGCGGGAGAGGAAAAACAGCTTGAGTATCTATCTTTTTACATGAGGATTGTTCAATATCAATACCAGCATTGGTATCGATATTATCAATATTAGGATCGATCTGCCCACCTCTATTGACCACATTACACCCATTCTGGCATCCCTTCATTGGCTACCGGTTTCTGCCAGATCGGATTTTAAAGTCTTATTGTTGGTTTATAAAATTGTTCACAAACTGGCACCTTCCTACCTGGCAGACTTGATTAAGCCCTACGTACCTGCGCGGCCCTTGCGTTTGCAGGGCGCAGGGCTTCTGTGCGTTCTGAGGGTGAACAAGAAGTCTGTGGGGTATAGAGCCTTCTCCTACCGTGGTCCGACTCTTTGGAACGATCTACCTGCTGTTATTAGGCAGTCTGACATGGTGGAGACTTTGAAATCAAGACTGAAGACCCACTTTTTTAGACTGTCTTATCATTAATCAAAATTGTTTTTATGTTTGCTTTGTAATTTATTTTTATTCTATTGTGTTTTATCTTTTTATTGTGCCTTTCTTGATTTTAGTTTTGATTTTAAATTATTTTGTGTTGTTATGAATTGTGTGAAGCGCCTTGGGGCGACTTTGTCATGAGTTGGCGCTATATAAATTAATAAATTGAAATTGAAATTGAATTGTATCTTCAGTAAACCTCTGGGTGGCATCGTGGAGTCTTGTCTAGTATATTTTATATATCTATATATATACTCAGCAAAAATATAAATGCAGCACTTTTGGTTTTGCTTCCATTTTGTATGAGATGAACTCAAAGATCTAAAGCTTTTTCCACATACACAATATCACCATTTCCCTCAAATACTGTTCACAAACCAGTCTAAATCTGTGATAGTGAGCACTTCTCCTTTGCTGAGATAATCCATCCCACGTCACAGGTGTGCCATATGAAGATGCTGATTAGACACCATGATTAGTGCACAGGTGTGCCTTAGACTGCCCACAATAAAAGGCCACTCTGAAAGGTGCAGTTTTGTTTTATTGGGGGGGGGATACCAGTCAGTATCTGGTGTGACCACCATTTGCCTCATGCAGTGCAACACATCTCCTTCGCATAGAGTTGATCAGGTTGTCAATTGTGGCCTGTGGAATGTTGGTCCACTCCTCTTCAATGGCTGTGCGAAGTTGCTGGATATTGGCAGGAACTGGTACACGCTGTCGTATACGCCGGTCCAGAGCATCCCAAACATGCTCAATGGGTGACATGTCCGGTGAGTATGCCGGCCATGCAAGAACTGGGACATTTTCAGCTTCCAAGAATTGTGTACAAATCCTTGCAACTTGGGGCCGTGCATTATCCTGCTGCAACATGAGGTGATGTTCTTGGATGTATGGCACAACAATGGGCCTCAGGATCTCGTCACGGTATCTCTGTGCATTCAAAATGCCATCAATAAAATGCACCTGTGTTCTTCATCCATAACAGACGCCTGCCCATACCATAACTGTTGTGTGGGCCGCTGAAGAGGAGGTACTGCTGGCCCACCACCACCAGAGGGCGCCCTGCCTGGAGTGCGGGCTCCAGGCACCAGAGGGCGCCGCCGCCCCACAGGAGCAGCCTCGGTAACAGCTGTCACCCATCACCTGAGACAGCTGACGGCAATTATCACTGGGGTATATCAGCAGGACGGCATCTCCACCTCATCGCCGAGATATCGTTCTACCTGGAAGGTAATAATCTCAGCTGACTGCTTGACAGTAACCTTTGTGATTTTTGTGAGTGATTGCAGACTTTTTTCTCCAACGAGAGGTGGAGGTAGCTTCCCTGCCGTGCAGGTTGCTGGGTGCAAACGCGCCCACGTTTAATTGTGTTCTTGTTCCTCGCCAGCAGTACCAGGTCCGACACGCGGAGGCAGTGGCCACCTGGGAGTTCGGAACTTGGCGGCTCCAGTATTCCCGGGGTCCTGTGGCGGAGGAAACCGTGTGGTTCCGGTTCTACTTTGGAGAGGCGTGTCCTATCTTCGAGCCTGCCCACACGACACCTTTGTGAATTGAACTTTGTCCATTGTTGTAATTTGTTGTGTTTGTTGTGCACGTTCGCAACAGTAAAGTGTTGTTATTTGACCTATTCCATTGTCCGTTCATTTGTGCCCCCTGTTGTGGGTCCGTGTTCCTACACTTTCCCAACAATAACCCCACCGCCACCATGGGCCACTCGATCCACAACATTGACATCAGAAAACCGCTCACCCACACGTGAAGAGAACACCTCTCCAACGTGCCAAACGCCAGCGAATGTGAGCATTTGCCCACTCAAGTCGGTTACGACGACGAACTGGAGTCAGGTCGAGACCCCGATGAGGACGACGAGCATGCAGATGAGCTTCCCTGAGACAGTTTCTGACAGTTTGTGCAGAAATTCTTTGGTTATGCAAACCGATTGTTTCAGCAGCTGTCCGAGTGGCTGGTCTCAGACGATCTTGGAAGTGAACATGCTGGATGTGGAGGTCCTGGGCAGGTGTGGTTACACGTGTTCTGCGGTTGTGAGGCTGGTTGGATGTACTGCCAAATTCTCTGAAACGCCTTTGGAGACGGCTTATGGTAGAGAAATGAACATTCAATACACGAGCAACAGCTCTGGTTGACATTCCTGCTGTCAGCATGCCAATTGCACGCTCCCTCAAATCTTGCAACATCTGTGGCATTGTGCTGTGTGATAAAACTGCACCTTCCAGAGTGGCCTTTTATTGTGGGCAGTCTAAGGCACACCTGTGCACTAATCATGGTGTCTAATCAGCATCTTGATATGGCACACCTGTGAGGTGGGATGGATTATCTCAGCAAAGGAGAAGTGCTGACTATCACAGATTTAGACTGGTTTGTGAACAGTATTTGAGGGAAATGGTGATATTGTGTATGTGGAAAAAGTTTTAGATCTTTGAGTTCATCTCATGCAAAATGGGAGCAAAACCAAAAGTGTTGCGTTTATATTTTTGTTGAGTGTGTATATATATATATATATATATATATATATATATATATATATATGTATATATATATATATATATATATATATATATATATATATATATATGTATATATATATATATATATATATATATATATATATATATATATATATATATATATATATATATACGAGGTCTCTTAGATGATAAACCGACCCTTTTATTTTTTTTTTTAACTATATGGATTTGAATGACATGCGATTACACCAATCATGCTTGAACCCTCGTGCGCATGCGTGAGTTTTTTCACGCGTGTCGGTGACGTCATTTCCCTGTGGGCAGGCCTTGAGTGAGATGTGGTCCCGCCCTCTCGGCTGAATTCCTTTGTTTCACACGCTGCTCGAGACGGCGCGCGTTGCTTTATCAAACTTTTTTCTGGACCTGTGAGGAATATCCGAGTGGACACTATTCGAGAAATTAAGCTGGTTTTCTGTGAAAAGTTTAACGGCTGATGAGAGATTATGGGGTGTTTCTGTCGGTGTAAGGACTTCCCACGGAGCGGGACGTCCTGCAGCGCTTCCAGGCGCCGTCGTTGGCCTGTTTCGAGCTGAAAACATCCTAATTTAAGGCTTAATTCACCCAGGACATCGTGAGAGAACAGAGAAGATTCAGAAGAGGCCGGCATGAGGAATTTATGTGGACATTCCACTGTTTAAGGACATTTTTTTAATGAAAGACGTACGCGCAAATTCGCCGAGTCGTTTCCGTGACGACTCGGCAAATCTGTGCGCCGCGACAGGAAAAACACCTCCGTGTTGAAAACCATTTGTAGAATTCAGGCGGCTTTTAATGGCTTTCAACAAGTGAGTAACTGAGAAATTGTTTAACAGCTTGGGCATGTTCCAACTTGCCCGTTAAGATTTCCAACGGAGGTGTTTTTCCTGCCGCGACCCCCCGCGGTCGGGTCCGGCCCGACATGCGACTCTGCCCGCACGTTCTTTCATTACAAAATGACCGTTAACAATGGAATGTCCGAATAAACTCCTCATGCCGACTTCTTCTGAAAGTTCTCTGTTCTCTGACGACTTACTGCGTCAACAGAGCCTGAAATGTGGAAGTTTTCAACTTGAAACGGCGAGACGCTGCCGCCTCGAAGCGCAGATCGCCGTCAGGCGCCGTGGACCGTCCTTAAAGCGACACTACCAGACCAAAATCTCTCATCAGCCGTTAAAATTTTTACCGAAAACCAGCTGAATTTATTGAATGGTGTCCACTCAGTTGTGCCTTACAGTTTTGAAAAAATTTTTATCAAACAAAGCAACAGTCTCTGAGCCATTCCTAAACAATGAAAAAAATCGACGAGCGGGTGGACGACTCCTCACTCAAAGACTGCCCACAGGCGAATGACGTAACCGACAGGCGTGAAAAAACTCTTGCATGCGCACGAGGGTTCAAGCTTGTCTGCCGCAATCACACGTCATTCAAATCCATATGGTTTTTGAAAAAATAAAAAGGTCGGATACTTTTCTAACAGACCTTGTGTATATATATATATATATATATATATATATATATATATATGCGCAGGCGTAAGTTTTTTCATGCCTGTCGGTTGCTTCATTTGCCTGTGAGCAGGCTCTGAGTGAGGTGTGGTCTACCCCTCTCATCTATTTTTTATTGCAAATAAATGTCTGAACGATTTGGATCTTTGCTGCATCAATTGTTTTCCAGAAACTGTAAGAGACCTCCAGGTGGACACCATTTGAAAAATTAATATGGCTTTCAGGGATGATTTTATGGGGATTAAACAGATTATGGGGTGTTACTGCCCCTTTAAGGACGGCCCACAACTGCTAAGAGCGCAGCGCGCTCCCAGCACCGATGGACAGGCTGACACCCCGCACAAACCACCAGATCATTTCCAACGTGAAAGCTTTGTTGATCCGGGACCTCGTCTGACTTTCACAAAAAGGCAGAAGATGTGGACATCAGCACTTTTTCCGGCACATTCCACCGTTACAGGAGTTTTTTTTTTCATGGAAAAAGAAGCTGAGTGACGCGCCACGGAGCCGTTCATTACGTGGGACAAAACCACCTCGGTGTTGGTCTCACAGGACGGCTTAAAGGTGGATTTCAGACGGATTCCAGTTGCTTTCCAGTCGTGTGAATATCCGATTGTGATTGTGCATGAGCTGGACATGCCAGAACATGTCCTGTGAGGCTTCATCATGGCGTTTCTTTTCGCCATGCAGCTCCGCTGCGACGCGTGGAATTCCTCCGCCTTTGTTCCTCTTTCCATGACAAAAACTCCTGTAACAGTGAAATGTGCCGTTCATTTCGCTGTCTTGATCCGGTATGTCCTCTGAGTAGCACAGGAATTGTGAAAAGACGTGGACATCAGCACTTTTTCCGCACATTAAGACAGATGTGCGGAGGAGTTCCGCGCGTCGCGGTGCAGCCGCTCGGCGCAAAGAAACGCCGTGATGAAGCCTCACAGGACATGTTTGGGCAGGTCCAGCTCATGCACAATCACAATCGGATATTCACACGACTGGAAAGCAACCGGAATCCATCTGAAATCCACCTTTAAGCCATCCTGAGAGACCAACACTGAGGTGGTTTTGTGCCGCGTCAAGAGCGGCACGGTGGCGCGTCCCTCGGCTTCTTTTTCCATGAAAAAAAACTCCTGTAACGGTGGAATGTGCCGTTCATTTCTAAACTGGACGCTGTCTTGATCCGATATGTCGTCTGACTAGCACAGGAATTGTGAAAAGAGTGGACATCAGCATTTTTTCGGCACATTGAGACAGACGTGCGGAGGAATTCCGCGCGTCGCGGTGGAGCTGCATAGCGCAAAGCAACGCCGTGATGAAGCCTTCCAGGACATGCTGGGGCAGGTCCAGATCATGCACAATCACAATCGGATAATCACACGACTGAAAAGCAACTGGAATCCATCTGAAATCCACCTTTAAGCCGTCCTGTGAGACCAACACCGAGGTGGTTTTGTCCCGCGTAATGAATGGCTCCGTGGCGCGTCCCTCTGCTTTTCTTTCCATGAAAAAAATTCCTGTAACGGTGGAACGTACCGAAAAAGTGCTGATGTCCACATCTTCAGCCTTTTTGTGAAAGTCAGATGAGGTCCCGGATCAACAAAGCTTTCACGTTGGAAATGATCTGGTTGTTCCAGCGGGGTGTCAGCCTGTCGATGGGCGCTGGGAGCGCTCTCAGCAGTTGTGGGCTGTCTTTAAAGGGGCAGTAAGACTCCTTAATCTGTTTAATCCCCATAAAATTGTCCCTGAAAGCCATATTAATTTTCCGAACGGTGTCCACCTGGAGGTCTCTTACAGTTTCTGGAAAAAAATTGATGCAGCAAAGATCCAAATCGTTCAGACATTTATTCGCAATAAAAATCCGCCGAGAGGGTGGACCACACCTCACTCAAAGCCTGCTCACAGGCGAATGACGCAACCGACAGGCGTGAAAAAACTCACGCATGCGCACGAGGGTTCAAGCTTGTCTGACGCAATCACACGTGATTCAAATCCATATGGTTTTTGAAAAAAATAAAAAGGTCGGATACTTTTCTAACAGACCTCGTATATATATATATATACATACACACACACACACACACACACACACACACACACACACACACACACACACACACACACACACACACACACACACACACACACACACACACACACACACACACACACACACATATTTTATGTTGGCCCACAACAGTGGGTAAAATGTCGAGGGAAACCTGAGTTGAATGAGTGCCAATTATCTTGCGACACCACAAGTGCTCACTTCCATTAATACACAATTGTTTTGTCCTGAGATGTAAACACAAGTACAATGCAAATGAAGAATTTGATCACTTTAACCTATAAACAGTGTTGTATAAAGTACCGGAAAATCACACTTAAGTAAAAGTACAGATACCCATTAAAAAATGATTTTGGTAGAAGTTCAAGTCACTGATTGAAATGCTACTCAAGTAAAAGTCTTAAAGTATCTAGTACTTATTGTACTTAAGTATGACAAGTAACGTACAACTAAATGTACTCAAGTATTGAAAGCAAAAGTACAAGTAAATGTTAATAATAAACAGTTGACTGATTTTTTTAAAATAAAAGTTTATCTAGACTTGTAAATGACTGGTAGTATTAGTCAAAATACTGAAAATTGTGCACATCACACAAAAACACTTCAGAAACAAGGTTTCAAAACCTAAACGAGCGTAGGCTACTCACTAGGTGTTCACAGGAAACAGTTATTTATTTCTATATGTATTTATTTATTTTCATTGTTACATGGTTTTATCTTTTCTGTTGTGTTTTGTTTCATTAGGTTCTTTTTGTCTCTTTCTCTAAAATTGTATTGTAACATTATTAGTCTATTATTTTTGACTATTATTGTCTATTATGTAAACTATTATTGTTGTTGCTATAATATATGAATAAAAATAAATTTAAAAAATTACAATTTGACTCTTTTACGACAACGAATGCTGAGCCATTAATTATACAGAAAACAAATCAACACAAACGTGCTGATGCGAACAGCTTAATGCTAACTTTAACATTGAAAACGCCATAGACATGCTAACGCATTAGCATCGGTTCCGTTTTTAAGTTATAAAATACATCTATCAACTGTTTCAGAAGACCATAACAGGTCGGTTTAATTTAAAAATATTAAATTAGGATAAAGCGAAATAAAACAATCAATTCATGAATCGTAGATCGAAGCACTGCTTCGACCTGCGAATCACTGCTTCGATTGGTTCAAGGTTCAAAGCAAAGCCGCGCTGCAGGAAAGTTGATTAGACCCACTGCAGGTCTGTAATCAATGTAGAGAGATGATCATTTTCCTGACAAACACCCCCCAATTGCGTAACTGCAAAAAAGCCTACTGTACATGCCTCATGACAAATTGGCCTGACTTTGTTGCAGTCACTAGTAATCAGTGGCGTCTCTGGGTGAAAACACGACTTTTTGTGTGTGTGTGTGTGTGTGTGTGTTTGTAACGAGTAACGGCATGGCGAATAGAAAATGTATCAGAGTCGAAGTATGCAATTAAGGTCGGAAATGTAGTGAAGTAAAAGTGAAAGTAAGCTGAATTAAAAAACCTCAAGTAAAGTACAAAGTCTCCCAAAATGTACTTAAGTACAGTAGTGAAGTATTTTTACTTTGTTACTATACAACACTGCCTACAAATGCACACTTTTCCAAATTTTGACAACATAAGAGAGTGCGCCTACTGTCTGAACAGTTTTTGTACTATTTTTGGACAAGTGGACTAGCGTTAATACAGAGCCCTGTCTACCCACCCTCATAAATTACACTATGAGGGTCAGTTTGAGGCTGTTATTTACCTCTGGGCTGGTACACATCACCATTGTCTCAACCAGTGTTTGAAGATAAATGCATGGCTGTTAACCTTCACAGTTCTATGATGCCATCTGGGGCAGTGTTACACACAGCAACAGAAAATTCTGCTGTGGAAAAACATTTCTCCCAGTTAACCTAGCTCACGCTTGCAAAGTACATTATCTATTCTTGGAAGATATTATAAGAGAGAGAGTAAGACCTCTATAGACCTCGAGGCCCGTTGGTGCTGCTGCCTGTCCCTGGATTTTGTAGCATGAAACAGGTGAGAGTCTACGACTCCCCCTGGACGGAATCAAACCAAACTCAGTCTAGAGGTGAGGAACAAACTCATCAAGCCTCGACCTCTGGTCCTGATAAGTGGCAAATCATGCAGCTCCTTGAATGACTATTTGAGGCTGCCTTCAAAAGTGGGGATTGACCCCATGGAAGCCTATGTTAAATTCTCCAACTTTACAGCAGAAATAAACATGGATTTTGTATCTAAAGCTAGTTTAATTTTCCCCTTCATGACAATTATCTTAAAACTCTTCAGTTTAATATATACAGTTATGAATAAATTAATAATTAGGGGTGTGGTTGCTTTAACTGACAGCAGGGTTTTCTTAGCAGAGGCCACTAGCTGCTGGGAACTCAACCAGGTCAAGTTTTTTTAAATTTTTTTTAAGCATACTCTTACAAATATCTGAGATAATGTGGTATGCCGTGAGGGTAATTCCATAAATGGGCTTGCTACACGATTTCCTTTGACTGAAATTTCAGTATTATTTATTTGTTAGCACTGTTAGCACGAGGTTAGCACTAGTTAGCAAGGATCTTGGTGACAGTAGGTCCACTGATGGTGCAATGGTTTCTGAGGTAATAGGCTGATTATATGTTTCAATATCAACACCCAACCACTGTCTAGTCCACAAAAATAATCATTAAACACCCAAACTAAAGTTATCCTGTTAGCTGTCACTTCTCTTGTTTGTGAACTCAAGCATGTTCAAGTTTCCCACACGGGTCACGCTGGGGTTTTTTCCCCACACTACATTTGTTTACTCATTCATGGGTTGGCTGTGAGTTAGACGGAATTAAGTTAAGATGGCATGATCCAGAGCCGCCCCATTTGAGTTTCAAAACCGCTCTTCAGAAAATGTGGGTGACATGATGGAAGGTTTGTCCACTATGTATACAGAATATGGTTTATAGTCACATACAAAAGATGTTCACACATCCTTCGTGCCAGTGACACAAACTTTCATCTGCGGCTGTTTAGACTACTTGATGCAAAGTGTCCCTGACAACGGTAACCACTTTTATTTCCATGCCTGTACCGCTGCTGCGCCCTTTTGTTCCAGTAATTTACAACTGCAGTTCATGAGTGTGCAACATGTAAGCCTGCTGTTCCTCCACGCAAAGAGAATGTAATGTAGGTCATCAAACGGAGCCGACTGGGAGAGAACTCTTGTTTGTGTGCAGTGAGGGAGCCTCAAGAGTGAAGGACTTACGCGAAAGAAGGGGTGTAAAAAAACAACAACGGAACAAACAAAAGCTTCTTCGACAAACTGCTAAAATGTAGAGTGCATGTGTTTTGGGTGTTGTCAGCGATGGGCTGAGGTACAGAAAGACAGAAGCACCCACTCTCTCCTCCTACCTCATGCTCTCCGGTGAATAGTTTATGCTATGTACCTTTCCATCCCATTATCACTCCAACATGAGACTGCACTCAAGACATAGTTGGAATTTTTAATAACACAGATTGTGAAACTGAAACAGTGTTTTGAATTAATAAACATCTTTTAGAGCTTTTAGAGATAGAACCATCCCCTTTTCCTGCTGCTCACCATGTCACGAGTGAAATTACTTTTTCATCCTCACCGGTTGTCTGGTGCCATTTGAGGAATATTTGTGTTTCCTGGATGGGAATCTCAGATGGATGTTCTCCCAAAAAAAAAAAAAAAATGTTCATTTGCGTTGCTTTGATTTTATGTATAACCTCTGGATCTGCAGCACAAATGACAGGCAACATTCTTAGCACAGTTTCTCCATTGTGCCTCTGAAAGCCTGTGACATCTTTACGCACAGGTGTTGTACCATAAGTGGTCTGAGTAGCATGGAGGTGTGTATGGATCCCCAAAAGGGGAATGAGGCTTCGCCTCATTGAATGGTTTGTTCCACAGCTTTCACCAAATTAAATATTCGTACCATTGAAAGAATGTAAAAACATTCATTATTTGTTTTATATAACAGCTAAAATAGATCTTTGTCATATGCTATTTTATTAATTTATAAACAACAGAAAAGGGACTTACATTTTTGTGTTCCACTGCTGCTAAAGTCCAACACAAACTTTAAATAGGAGTCCAAATTGTGACCTGTAGTCTGGTGATGCTGTGCACTGACTTCGTACTTCCAAAAAAAAAGAAAACAAAACAAAAAAAGACTTCTTGCAACACACACACACACACACACACACAAAACAAATCCACTCCCACTGTAAGCTGTCTGGGTGCATGAAGAGCTGTTCAGATGAAAAGGTGACATGATTTTTGGCTGGACTAAGGAACTAGCACCGTCAGTTAGCTCAATTAAATCATCGTCGCTTGTGTCGTTGTCCCGCGTGCACCTCATGCACTGTGTATTTCCTCAGTGCAGCGTAAAAAAACCCAGAGAAATTAGTCCAACTTTTAATTCTAAATTCCTGCTAACAGCCTCCCAGACGGCTTACAGTGCATTGGATTTGTTTAGTGTGTGTGTGTGTGTGTGTGTGGGGGGGGGGGGGTAACGTGTGCGTGAGTATGCATGCGTGTGCATGCGTGTGCGCATGTATGGGCACGGGCTCACGCATGTGTGTGTGTGTGTGTGCGCGCGCGCGCGCGTGTGCAGAGTGCAATGGTACCAAACGTATGGAACCAATTCGCACTCTAAATGCAATGCAACACAAATGGGATGATTAATCCATGTCATGTGATATAAAAAGCATCAATCAAATGACAAGGATGCACTCAGCCGTTATATAAATCATTTTAGAGAATCCTTGAATACCACTGGAATAACTTTGTGTCAAAGAAACGGTGACTTTTGGAGACTGAGATGAAGTACTCTCCAACTGCAGCAGAGAGATGGTTACTTTCAAGAGGTGGGAAGAGTTGTCTGCCTGGATGGTTACAATCCCGAACCCAAGTGGTTCTGTAGTGTAGTGAATGCAACGGAGCACGGCCCAAAGATACTATTCAATGCATACCAGTTTGAGTAATGTTACACCAGATATTAGCTAATGCGCAATAGATGGTATCTAGTATGTTTCAGATACCAAATAAGTGAATTAGTAAAATTCCGTGGACAGCAATCGCTATCTCCATGATGGCTAAGTTCTCAGTGCACTTGCTTCCAGAACAGAAGGTTGCCAGTTCTAGACCACCCATGCCCATCCTCCATGTAATATGAAGTTGTATAAGAATTGCAGCTGCAGATCCATAGTGGATCTACTGTGGTGATCCTCAGCAAAAAGGGAGAATCTGAAAGAACTTACTATTATTGCAAGCATTGTCAAACTATTGGGAGGGGCCACACTTGTTTAAAAAAATCCATTGGATTGAACAGAAATATTTGCTGCATACCACAGTATTACAATGTATGTGGTACATATACTTCTCGATGCACACCAATTAATATCTGATGTCATATTGCTCAAACTAGTACTCATTACATCATATCTAGTATGCACCCAATTCCCTCTTGTGTTCATTAATTAATGAGCCCTAGCTTACATTCTGTACACAGCATAATGCAAGGGCTATTGGTAGTTTCCACCCAGCATAGTTGCAATTTTCATGCAAAATGCATGTTCTTTCAGTAGCAAGAGAAATTACACTCACATGTAGTGTACGTGGGTGTGTTTGTATAAAAATGAGTTGTAGTCAGGCATGGTGCAGGTGCATTGCCACTGTGAGGATGCAGAAAGCGTTTGTTCCATACAGATTACCAAAAAAAGTTTTTCTGCTATTTACATGCCACAACATTCAGATAGACCTCACACCACACATGTACTCTTCTTGAACAAACAAGGATGAACATTGGTACATCAAACTGCTGACAAAAACAAAACTGACTGGCAAACAAACATTTAAAACAAAATAAAAGTAAAAAGTAATGGAAAAATACAAACCTTTCATAACTCTGGTATGTACCACATGTTTACACCAGTTTTCTTCTTCCACAGGCAGGGCTGGCCACATGAAGGTGCAGGCATCAGTAAGTGGTGGAGTTGTTCGATGCTGGGTGGGATATGTAGGGAAATGGGCGGTTAGGGTAGGATGGGGGGGAGGTGCTGCAGATGGTGACAGAATGCTTCACCTCAGGGAGCTGTGGTGGATAACTGCTGCTCCAGCTGGCCAGAAAGCCTCTCATGTCTGAGTTCAATATCTAAAGAGCAATGTGTCAGTTGCTTGCTGGTACACATTCTGAAGGTTGTATTTTGTGGTATTGCCCAAAACATAAGGACTAAGGAAGTGACGAAATACAACCCCTTTATGTCCTGTGCCTCACTTTACACTTCAGAGTACATAGTAAAGCACAGTTGGACATGGCCAAAAAGCACTTGCACTATACGCTTTAGATATGTCCCATATATTATGAAGCTAGAGTCCAAGATGTGGACTGAATACTATCGTGCATATGACCCTGTAGGTGGTGCATAGTAAATGCTTGGGCAGCCTGATGATGGAAGCGATTAGTTGTCTTATTTGCAAACAAGAGGTTCCCTGGTTCAAGAATGCCTGTGCCCATTCTCCTTGTACATCTGGCATTGCATTAGTAAGGGCATGCCAAGCTACACTTACACTAATGAACGTGGTATCCACTATGCACCAGGTACTATCTATTGTGGTCTTGGAATATAAATGAATTTTACTCTTGTCTAAGAGTTCCATAGGTGCATGCTCATCCATCAAGAAATGTTTCCCTGCTGTTGACACAAGTATTTGGCAGTTTTATAAAGATTGTGTCCCTGTGCCAACCCCCCCCCCCCCCCCCCCCCCCCCCAACACACACACAAAGCAATAACTCAATCAGCTTTCCATCTCCAACATATGTTTACCAGATACAGATACAGGGACCACTTCAACCTCATTTTGGAGAGATAATGCTCGCATTCCGATTGCAACTGTCAAGATCAGCAGATCCTTACCCGATGGTAAAAAAAAAAAAAACAGAGATGATGTCAGATGATCCAAAATTGTCACTAACAGCAAATCACAACCACTTGCTGTCTCTTAAAGCAGAAATAACATTTCTGTGATTTTGCTGCCACCTTTCCAAAGACTTTTAATCAAGCCCATCTGAAGATGACATTTACTAGAGTTGAGTTGAATAGCAGGTTTTTTTTAATACTCTGTAAGAAAAGATCTGGAATCTAGTTTGTCAGAATGGTCAAAATGTGAAGCACTATCAAAGAGTCAGTCTTCTCCCTGTACCAGTAATTACAGTTACTGTATCTGCTACTTGGTCTGATTTGTATTAGCTGGTTGAGAGACAGCCAATGCACTTGAAAGCAAAGGACAAATAAAATTTCTGATGCAACGTCTGTCTTCTCATTTGCCTTGGCCAGGCTTCCGACAAGACTCTGAACGCTGGTGAGGTCGGATACTTTGAACCTCCCGATAAGGATCAACTGGAGTCAGACAGACGCTCAGCGCCGACGAATCCAATTTTACACAAGGGCTTTCAAAGATGTGCGACATCGGTAATTGAATGTAGAGAACCCTGATAAAGTGATAAAAGCATTGATCTTGCAAAGTTAATGAAAATAAATAAAGCTAAAAAAAAATGCTTTTCTTTTTGATGACAGATGGCTTAAAAGGATGCCGTTTTATCCCCAATGCAAGAACCGCTTTTTAGTAATCATCAGGAGGGGGTTCCTTATATATATGTATATATATATATATATATATATATATATATATATATATATATATATATCTACCAACAGACCAACAGGATGGAAATGTGATTAGGACAGCAGACTCTGTTCAGTGTGCGTGTGCACATGTATGAGTGTGTATGGAATATGTCCATTCGCTCCTGATGTGGCTCCCAGCAGTCGACAGCTCTGCCAACCGTTGTCATTTTCTGGCAGCCAGATTACTCTTGGGGTGGCATTTTCACAGTTGTCAAGTGAGGATTTAATGGCCAATTATCCTCAGATAAATATATCTCTGCTGAGGAGAGGGAGATGTCGTAGGAGTGGGAGACTATCGCTTCTAATTGTGGGCTAAAGAAAGAGAAAACATGTCTGGTCAACGTCTCCAGAGAGTGGACGAGTGGCTGTATCGCCGCATTGCCACTTCGTCATCGCCCGAGGAAGACGGATACTGAAAATAAGACCACTGCACTGTAAATCACATTTTACGCTTACGGCGTGATCATAAAACAGGGTGTCGCCATGCTCACTTTCACTGAAACTATGCAGTTGATCCCTTTTTTATTTTCTTTGCTACTTTCGTGGTGGGGAGGAAATCATTCTGAGGAGGTGATTTACACCAGTGGGGTGGGTAAAACAGGACCAGTGGGATTGTACAACAAAATCACACAATCCAATTTATTACCATCCTTCATTTCTGTAATATTATCAGCTAAATGTCTTCATTCTCATCAACTCAACCCAAGATCTCATTTTAAAGCTTGGAAACATTGGTTTTCATTTTTTTTTCTGGTTTAAATATAAATTTTTCAATACATTTATCTGATACTTTTGTTGCATTGCAAAATCATTCAGACCGTTTCCATTTAAAGGTGCATTAAGGAGTTTTCTGTGACATCTGACAGTGAGGTTTCAGACTCACTTCTCCCTTTCCCAGTGTGTGTCTATGAGCATGTACTCATGAGCAACCACTGCTGCCTTTTTGAAACACAGATATGACAGACTGAAGACAATATGGCTCAACGGCTGAGCTGTAAGACATATTACACACACACACACACACACACACACACACACACACACACACACACACACACACACACACACACACACACACACACACACACACACACACACACACACACACACACACACACAACATTCAGACAGAAAAGTTCAACAATGAGAGCAGATTGGACGGACTCTAAATATTGCTGGTGAGTGTTGTGCTTTTACTGCTGTATGTGTTTGTAAGTTTGTTGTTAGCTGTGTGCTGTTGTCACATAGACAAATCTAATGTGCAGTACTTTCCATGTTATTAAGCGGACTGATGAAAATGCTCCTCAGCACAATGCCAGCGATTTTCTGCCATAGAAATAAAAACAGAAGAAACTGTTACACTGTCAATAAACTTTCTCAGATTATGATACGCCAGTGTTACGTTTAACCTGGTTAGCAACAGACTGGTGTTAGCAAACACTATCATTACCTAACTTGTTGTGACAATAACATAAAATCACACTACAATTCCCATTTTTCAGTAACATTGTCTTACCTGTCCAGTAGGACAAAAGCCAAACCTGGTCAGTTTTGATTCCTCAAACCAAACAGAGGTCCCTCCATTTTTACAAAATACATGCCTATGTTGATCCGTGGTTTTTGCTCAGTGAATTGATTCTGAATGACGGACTTCAGGAGCTAAAAGTGTGCTGAGATAAGATTATTTGTTGGCGGTAGCTAACTCCATGCTGATCTCATTAACAGTAAATTTGGGAATACAAACTGGAATTCTGTTGTAGAATAAAGCCTATGCTGTAGAAGGCATGGGAGCATGCATGTACATCACATTCTACATAAGCAAACACATTTTTCCACGAAATCCAAGCTGATTCCTTTACATTGAGAACAGTATACAGGCTGTTATCGGCAATCAAGAATCTTGGTAAAGGGTACCTTTTTTTAGTTGGGTTACAACTTTTACACATCACCATGAAATAAGGATTAATAGAAATTAATATAAAAAACTTCATAATGCACCATTAAATGCGATTGCAAAGTCTAAAGTACACAATTTAGTCTTACTCACCAGGTTTCCACTCAGGGACAGAGTGAAGTTATGCACTGACACAAACGGGTTGGTTTCAGACTGGAGTACTATACAGACATACGTTTCTGTTTTAGGCAGGTTAGTGGTGTGTAGATGTCAACGGGGATTGCGGCTAACAGGCTGAGCGGCCGGTGCTGACGTCGCCTCAGGTTAATGACGGTGACAGTCTCAATCGCTAGGGTGGTGGAGAGGATTTAATGCTTCCCCTTTGGCACCAGGAAGTGCTGATAATGATGCCGGGTGGCATGGAGCGCGTCCCTTCTGACATCAGCAATGATTTAAACTCCTGCAACAGTGAGCAAGTTCATGAAGTTGCACATATAGAGACAGATGCACACAGTCATCCTGTCCGGGTGACGCGTCACGTAACCGATTGGCTTTACTTTAATGAGGATATTGATCAACATATCAACCAGTGCTAAACAAAAAGCTGGAGTTCAACTATAAACCTGAGACAAATGATTGGAAAGCCCCAATAATATGACAGATCTCAATGTGGACAATGTAATGTTTGTGTGTTCTTGTCGTTCTGAAAATCTGAGCTTTAGCTTTGAAACAAGCTATGTGATAATGCATGTACCTCTCTTCTGACTACATCCTATAAATATTAAATTCATTATTTGATATGGATGCACATTCCTGAAACATGCAGCAGGTGTCAGTGTTTACGAGGTGCTGTAATGTGGACTCTGAAGAAATGTTCAGATCATGGATGTTTCAAAATGTTGTTATGAAATGTTTCAAGTTAGCATCATAACACTGACAAAATATTTTACACCATCTTTAGCCACACGTTCTATCCATTGTTTAAATCTGATGTTATGTTTCCATTGTGTTGCATATTTTCCTTCATACTGCGATGTCTTCCTTTCCAATGTTGTGCAATGTTCAAAACACGGTCAAATAAATTGACAAATTCATGGTAAGACATATTTTCTGATTAAATATATCACATGGATAATGCGTTGATATTTACAGAATCCCTGATTAGAACACCCGAGAAGCTGAGTGAGGAATTGGAGTGTCTTGGTTTACGATTGTCCTGCATGAAGACGAAGATTCTTTCAGTGACTAACTGGACTCAGCCGTCAGAAGTGCATTTGTATTTGGTGTCGATCTTTATTTTAAACATTGTAATTTATATAAAACTAAAACTTGTTTTTGATCAAAACAAAATGAAGTGACAAATTATCTTTATACTGAAATTATGAATAGTGACATGCATCATGTATCTTATATTTTTAAAATTTATTTCTCAAAAACTTGTTCATCTTCTGTAAGCAGTGCTCACTCATTTGTGTTGCCAGATACTGCTGATGCTTTCCAGCCCAAAAATTGTTCAAAAACCACCAAAATGTACAAAAAACTGTATAAATATATTGGTGTTTTAATATATAAATATTATACATTAAGTATAAACTTAAACATTTTAACTGTCCCGGTTGCTTAGTGTATCATAAAAAGCAGTGCAGCCTAAGCATACATAGAAATCCTACAGCAACAATTAATTTTCCATGTTACATCTCTCTTGCAATGCCTCACTTTCCACCTGCCCCATAGGGGTTCACCCCCACTTTGGGAAAGACGAGCTACACGAGTCATGAAGTCACTGGAAAAACCTGATATACCTTCACAAAAGAATAACTGTCCAAGTCTTTTTGGTCATTTTCTTCCTGCCTTACTCAATGGTTGGGAGACTTGGACTCTACGTAACTCATGACCCAAGGCAACGACTCTATGTCTTTGATACGAGGTCCCTTCAGTAGATCCTTGGGCACCATTGGAATGACTGTGTCAACTGACTTTCTGTCAAGGCTCAAATGATGAATACCCCTTGCTTCATGAGGCAATGCCAGCTTCAACATTTTGGTCATGTTTTGCATTTCTCTTTACATGATCCAGCATGCCACACAGATGGCTGGTTTCGAGACAGGCGGATGGGCCAGTAATTTGCCTGGGTGGATAGAACCCAAGTCATTTCCTTTGGGTTTTGGACTCACAGCACGAGGGCATGGTCCCAGACCTGATCCTGACCTGTAGATCATTATATCTTATTTACGTACTATTTAGTTGGCACCTAAATGAATCATTTAGACTGAAAGCACGACAATGAAATTACCCAATTACACATACCTTATACATTGTGTAAATAGTCAATTATTAAGTGTCATGTTACTTGTAAAACAATATTTAAACTAGAAGCACTCAGAAAGTGCAAACCTCCACCAAGGCCATGGGGTCACTGACACCATAACCTCTACACGCCGTGGAATCACTGAACCTAAAAAAGTGTAACAATGATGTTTGCTCAGTAGTAAAAAAGTTTCATCTGCTGTGACTGGATAGCATGTATCCTTAGCGCTTGGCATCACAGTTTATTGCAACTTGCACCTTTCCCAGAAGCTACTGTCATCTGAGCACTGATATTGATATTGCATGTGCTTATAGACAAAAACAAATAAGAGACAAAATTCAATTTATTATTCAACTAAACTGAAAATATATGAATTTTTTAACATTTATGAAACACTTCTCTAAACAAGGCCATAGTGTCACTGACCCTAAAGAGATTCCCTCCTTGGCACAGTGATCTATTTCTTTTTGTCTGTTTCTCTAAAATTGTATATAATAATCATTAGATTATTAATATATAAACAAAAATAAATTTAAGAAAATATTACAATTTGAATACAAATGCACCCGAACATGATGACAGCTGCAACTGCTTAATGCTAACTTTTAACATTGAAAATGCCATAGACATGCTAACGCGTTAGCATTGGGATCCGGAGCACCACTAAAATTTAATCACTTGTTCCGCTTGTCATTTCCAACCTCCTTGGTGGAGGTAAAATTAAATTTAAGAAATATTACAATTTGAAAACAAATGCACCCGAACGTGATGACAGCTGCAACTGCTTAATGCTAACTTTTAACATTGAAAATGCCATAGACATGCTAACGCGTTAGCATCGGGATCCGGATTGTGATCCGGATCACCACTAAAATTGAATCACTTGTTCCTCTTGTCATTTCCAACCACTCCACAAAATTTCATCACAATCCGTTCAAAACCTTTTGAGTTATCCTACTGACAGACAGACAGACAAACAAACAAACAAACCCGACCGAAAACATAACCTCCTTGGCGGAGGTAATAACGTTCATTATCAAATGACAGTTTTTAATGTGTGAAATTGTTGCATCTGAGTGTGTCCACCCTATAGATTGAACTGCTGGCTCCGACAAACTGTAACTAAAGAATCCAACAAATGTTGAGTATCTGAATATGATGGCTCATTTGGGTATATTTCAGTGGGAGTAACTCACTTTGTGACAGCAGTGTTCCTTTTTCACACAGTATTTTCCCGCTAACAAGTTACTTCGCTAACCAGCTATCAGACACAACCATCTGCATTGGGCTGACATGCTACGTGTCAGAGATAAAGAATCTCAAAGCAGGAGCCAGGCAATTTTACACACATAGCTCATTATTTTTGATTGTAACATAAATTACAGTATTGTTTGAAAAAAGAAATAAAGGGAAAACAAAAGAAATTATAATTGTGTTAGCCTGTCACAGTGCACGCCACAAAGTTATAAATTTACACAGCTCATGCTAGCTTCGATGCTACATTTCACACCCACACGTATGATCCAGGATAACACAACCAAAGCGTTAGTTATTTTAAAATATCTTTTTTACAAAAGAAGGTGCACCTAGTACATGAACTTTCTTTTGCCTACCTAACTGAACCTGATGTTGAAAATGATATTCTTAAAATATGTTAAATTCAGACTGCAAAATATCACAGTCTCTTTAGCGTGGCACACAGCACTCCTAACACCTGTTGTAAAGTAAGCATAATGTCATTTAATGTGTTTCCCATTGTCAGACTGTTTTTTTCTCACTATTTCTCAAAGTTGAGGCTTTATACACAACTTTGCCAATCATTTCCTACTGCCTTCCGCTTCTTTCCTGCCTCCACTCTTTATATTTACATTATCATCATTGACACTGTAATGATTGGTGTGATTATGCATGCGGACGGGGCTGTGAACGGGTGTGTTGACACGGTGTTGACAGGCAGGCGCGGTTACATCTCTCCTACTGTCTCAGGTGGGAGCTCTGGTTATGCACAGCCTTCATTTAGATTCGATTACAGTGATGCACGCCTTATGGGTGTCACTTCTCTTCCGCTTCACAATTTAGGGAGAGAGGACGGGCAGTAATTGTGCTACCTGGGTGCCGAAGCCCTGGTGGCAAATCAAGCAGCGGGTGCGCAGTGGCATATCGTCTGCCTGCCTTTCCCGCAGCTCATTTATTTGCCTGCAGTTGTCAACGTGGGACTATCACTGTGTGCAAATTAGCTAGCTGGGCCTTCAAGAAGTCACACTGCCTCTTCCTGCCTGCCCCGCCCGAGTGACGCCTGTTATGTCCAATTACACACCCAGTAGCTGTGATTAGCATGTATAACTAGTAGTTCCAACATGAGTACCCATACACATGCACATTGAACAAACACAAATGTATGCAGACACAAATACAGATATGCAAAAGCCCGTTAGCATCTATTTCGGTGTCCATTATCCAGATTGGTGTTGATGCCTAGTTGACTACATAGTTGCAACATTATTGCAGTCGCAGTTTTTGTCTACTCCTTTCAGACACCGTAGGACCTTTATTCATCCATAAGCAGTTCATTCATTCATTTATTTTCTATTCCTGCTTATTCCAATTAAGGGGAGCTTGAGCCTATTCCAGTGATCATTGGGCAAGAGGCAGGGTACACCCTGGACAGGTCACCAGTCTATCACAGGGCCGACACATATAAACAGTCAAACGCATTCACACTCTCACTCGCAACTATGGTCAATTTAGAGTCACCAGTTAACTAACCTGCATGTCTTTGTAAGTGGGAGGAAGCCAGAGTACCCGGATGGAGCCCACGCAAACATAAGGTGCCTTGACACGTGCACAAATTTGTTTCTCACATTGGCACGCAATCTGGTGTGCTAGTGAGTAAACTCATTGTAAACAGCGCAAGAAATGTGCGCGGCTGTGAGAAAGAGCGGTAAGAAAATTTTGTAATGTTCAAAACTTTTGGCACACATTCATTTTGTGAACTAATCGTAAACATTGTCCAACCTATTCGAAAACACTGTGTCTCACTGCGTCTCATTGCTGCAGCACATCTGAACGATTTTGACAAGATGTTACATCTATAATAAACATGATTTTACAGAGACATTATCAAACTCATGAGAAGGAATGAAAATGCAAATGTTTTACCAATCCATTACAATATAAACTTTGTAAATAATTACCTTTCAGATGATTCCAAATACGTTCTCCACCACACAATGTGCACGAGAGAAACTGCAGCTGCAGATCATTTCTCTGTGATTCTGGGAGCGATGAAAGATGGTTTCATCAGCCAAGTTCTGAGAGCAAATGTGAAATGATTGATGTATATAATGTGGCATCAAACGGAACAAAAAGTGGCGTCCAGCAGGACAAAGCGGGTGGCAATGGCATGACCAATTGTGCAGCAGTGCAGGGATCAAATTTGTCTAAGTGTCAAGGTGGCTATAAGGAGAACATGCAAACAGAAATGACCAGGTTGGAATCAAATCTGGGACTTTCTTGCTGTTAGGCAGCAGTGCTGCACGACAGCGATATATATATATATATATATATATATATATATATATATATATATATATATATATATATATATATATATATATATATATATATATTCAAATACAGCAGCCCCAGTGATGGAAAAGCTTCTACACACTTTCAGGAGTACTTCAGTAGAAGTGCTTCAGTACATGAGAATGATAACTGCGCTGGTTATTTGACAAGTTACTTCTCCAAATCTGCATGACATTGATTATGCGATACAACATCATGTGAAATGCGCCGTGAATATTTTGGACATCAGAGTGGACGGGGCCTGAAGAATGGTGCCTTTCCAACATCATGATGGATTAGCTGGGAGGATTATAGCACCATTCTCTGTGTCCTTATTGAAACCAAGGCCACCAGCATTGAAGCAATCATCAAGAGTTGTTTTTTTGCAGACAACAGCGAAGTTTTGAAACAAACACTATATGTTCAGCTCAAGGGTGTAAAGCGATCAAGAGGCAGACAGAATACAAGCTATGAGTACACCCTTAAGGGCCCCTTCACACATAACACGAATGAAGCCGACTAGCGCACAAAGGAGGAATTGCATGCCGTTTGTGAAAAATTGGAGCTGCTTCTAACGCCTCGTACACCTGTCGCTACAACTATTCACACACACCAGTGGCCAAAAGACAGAGAGTGCCCTGTGAGAGCCCATTCGATCCCACTCACAGCAGGTGTCAGCCAAATTCCAGGTGACACACGAACATCCAACAACGCTCGCTGGACACTTACAAAATCAGCACAAAAATAGTGAGCAGACGACTACGTGTGTTGCAAAGCGTGTCGCTTTCCCCTAACACATGTGGCATGAGGTGGGGGGGCACACTTGCATGGAATGCTGATATGTATGTACAGATGGGGACTGGCCAACCACGTCTGAGTGCTCCTCCCAGCTGATCACCAGCCAGAGACTCACTGGCAGCTGGAAATGAAGTCTCAGTGCACACGTTTCACATTGAAAACACAGAGACCACAGCCAGGACAGGTATATAACTACATACACAATTACATAACAAATAACTAAAAATGATCGCATAACACAGAAACAGTGAAATGTTGGTGTGTGCGCTGAATGAACGGGGGCGTGTCTGCTGAACGAACAGGGGGCGTGTCCGCAGAGAGCAGCAGCTGTTGAGATCTCTGGTTCTGGACGTCACAGCTGGAGAACATGTACCGTGTTTTGAAGGATATGGCCTTACAACTGTCCACTATGATGCGCATGTGTCTGCTTGCTGTCCTCACATGGAAATACATAAAAAAACATATATTGCTTTTATGACAGGCTGCAGCGAGTGAGAGCACAGTGCTCACACTGACAGCCTGCCCCAGGTGAAACAGACCGTCAGATCATGTGAACACGCAGCAGGTGATCTGAATGTCAAGTCACCCACGTGAGCTCTGTTCCACATGACGCAGTGTCTGTCCTGCAATGCACCGCCCACAGGACATGCATCGGGCCGGACACACAAGCGGGCCGACTGGACATGCCGGGCCAGCAGATGTGGACATGATAAGAGCGCATTCATGTCATGTCATGACTGTATGTCTATGACCATGGGTCATCTAAAGAGAAACAGACGGATCATACTTGTATTGTTCCCTCGATAAAAGGGATTCAGTAAATTGCGGTGGCTTTTTTATGGTGTGTGTTTTTTTCCCACAGCAGAGGCGCGATGTGGTGCAACACGTTCCAGCTGGGGTTTTTTTCTCCACAACAGCGGCGCAATGTGGTGCAACACATTCCAACTGCTTGCACTGCAGTGCACGTGCACAAAACTGTCGCCGGTGTATCGTTCACGCCTATCCGACTGTGCATCCCTCATGACAGCAGGTGGAATGTTTTGTGATTCCCCATTTCGTGTTTGGTTCGTGGATTTTCTTCTGGTTTCTTCGTCTTACGTGTTATGTGTGAAGGGGCCCTAAAATATGACTCAAGAACAGCAACATTTTTGTTAGCAGATGGGAAACACTCACCCCAAGCAGGACCACCTCATTCATCAAGGAATGGATCACTTCAAACAATCAAGCAGGAAACAAGTGGATGGGAAAACAGAGTAAGAAGAAAGGCCCCTTTGCTTCGGTCTCCCCTAGCTATTGGATTGAGCTATCGTCAGTGTCGCAAAATAAGTGTAGCCCAGACTGGAATCACTGGCCACATACGAACATATCGTCATAGCTGTTGATGATGGAAGACAGTCATCATTGATCTTGAGGTATAGCCACAAGAGAGATAGATTACAGATCTTTTACCACTCTGTTGCCCAGTAAAACAAAGAGAATGCTACTGCTGCTGGAGTGGCAAGTGGCCTCAGACTGGATCTCTGCAGTTTGGAGGTTGCAACATGTTCTCTCTTCTCTTAGCTGTTAAATGGATGACTTACTCTTTTTATATTTTGTAAAGGCTACCTTTGCTCATCAAATCATAGGCCAGTCTAATCTACTGCTCTGCAAAAGGAAAAGCATTAAACCATTATTATATCGCTACTTTATAAAAGCTTATTTGAACTCTACTGGAAATTAGAATTGAATTGAGGAAACAATCATTTTTAAACAAATAAATATGGCGAATTGTGACTTGCATCCTACAGTTGGCTAAACAGATGTTAAATAATTGATTCATTAAGAGAGTTATTGGTGATGGACATACAGACACAACTCTCCACTTAGAAATTGGGGCTTTCATCAAATCTAACAGTAAAAATGCTTTTAAAATTCTTTTAAAACATTACATTTTGGTTATTTATTTTTCCTAAATATATTTTTATTGTTGCATTTTTAGCAGTTCATTCATTATTTTTTAAGTTAATTAGTACATTTACAGTCATTATGTACCTCCAAAGTCTGTACATAATGAATGCAGTTACAAACATTTCTAAGGTGCACCATGAAACATACAAACAATACTATTATTATATGACACATGCCATGAAGAGATGTATTCCCCAAAGTTAAAGCATCTGTGGGGAACCAGGAAGTTCACAGTTTCTTCTGTAGTAAATGCAATGAATTCACAATGTAGCAGCTCCAAAACCTTTTGGGTATTGCATACTGCAAATAGCCTACAGTAGTGTAGTTATGTGGAACAGAATAGCAAAGCATGGTTTTGGTTAGGTAAAAATGAAATGTTAGATCTGTTGCATTTACTGTTGGACAGTTGTTGTTATTCCAGTTGGTGGATATTTGTGGTGTGTCTCTTGACATAGCCTGACCATAAAGCTGCATTACTCAGGCGCTGGCCACATGTGAGCCTCGTATTATTACGGCAACCCGCGCTGGGCTCTGCCCCCCCACCCCGGTTGCCTCCTGCCCCGTCTTTAGCTGCAGCAAAAACAATATAAGGCAGCGAGTTCAAAGTGGTGTCTGTTTTGTGTATAGTCACGGCGGTCCGCCGCCGGATGCTTTATATATATTGAGATGATGCCGCAGCACATACAGGGGGAGGGGGAGGGCGGGGAAGGGGGGGGGGGGTGTCACAGCAGGGTTAATGTCAAACATAAGAGGGAGCTGCAGCTACCAAGGATATGTGACAAATTTAACCAGAAGTGTCCTGAAATGGGAGGCAAGCAGGGACCATGTGGCGCACTGTACGCCTACACGCCTGCACATCAAAAACTGTGAGCCAGCTGTAGGCCTCGGGGTCTGGCGACACATATATTCAACCACATGCTTCTGTTTATGTCTCTGTCAGTCTTTGTCTCCTCTCTCAGTCTATTTGGAGCACAATCAATCGGACAAAGTGCTCAGCGAACAAAGAACGCCTCGGTATCCTCAGCGCGATGCTTACTGCTCAGAGCAGCCGTGGAAATGTCAAACAGGGCCGAGATGAGAGAAGTGTCAGGAGTGGGATGAAACTGCTGACACCTCATTTCGTTTTATTCTCAGTTCTAAAGCTACTCTTTTTTTTTTGTCACGGAACATTTTAGGTCCCATCTCTCGGCGGTTGTGTTTTTCTCCCGACATCAAGTGAGGAAGCTACTGTGCAAAACTATTTCTTCTTCTGAGTCATTTGTTCTGCAGCCATAGTGTGCTCTCTGTTTGAACCTATATCTTCTGTTTCTCCCCCAAATCTACTTTTCAGAGACACTACAGATGGAAAAACTGTTATTCAGAGTGGCTGCAGGTTCCCGCACGCGTGTTGTGATTGCCGCCTCTACTATCACTATTCTTTTCTTGGCGAAACGTAAATCTCATGTTTTAAAGATTCCTTTAATGGGAATCAAAGTCTAAATATTTCAATGCGGCTCTTTTATTATTCAGTAGACTCACAGGCATTTCCAGCCATCTGACTGCGAGAAATCCGTGTGCCTCGTGTCTTAGCAGCGCAGGTACACGGCTTCAGCTGGCAATATTACAAGGATTAGCAAGGCGTATGAAATATTTAGTGGATTTCTTCTCCCCTCCCTCTAAAACCTAATAAATGACTGCCAAATGTCATTAAAGTGATGGTCTTTGACTGGGTAGGAGAGAGTCCCTTTTCATATTCAAATTTGGGCTGGAAGAAATGAAAGAGTGGAAAGGTTACTCGGTTTCGCCGACAACCCCCAGTGCCATCGCCGCCGATGGGTAAAGACGAGAGGAAGGGCAGATGGAAGGAGGAAGAAGAGGTGTGACAGGAAAGGTATTGTCTGCTGTGCCTGTCAGGCCACCTCAAAGTGTCGGTCTCCTGTTGGCTCAGGCAGGGGGTCTACCTGCCCTGTTGATTAGTCAAAGATGTTTTTTTTTTTGCACAGTGTCACCTCACAGTGGCTCAGCAAGCAAACAACCAGCTATAACCAACACTGGTTGTGTCCCAATTCAGAAGCCGCATCCTTCTTGAGGGCCTTTCACATCGCACACGTTCAGGGCATTAAACGTATCGTGCATGCGCAAAAACCCATTATTTACAATGAGAAGTCGCTGGGAGTGCACACTGCTGCTTGTCCTCAGACCGCCATGGTCAAAGTTCAACCCAGTGCAACTTTCACTGCTACGTGTTGTGACGGAGCTTCACGTGTCCAAAAGAAATGAGGCATCAGGCCAAAACATGGAAGAGGTACAGAGTGTAGAAATGTATCAATAAAACAGTCAGATTCTGTGGAGATTTTCAAGTCCAGACTTAAGACACATTTATTTTTCCTTTCATATGGCTAGCATACTGGTACAGTTTTGTTTTACACTTTTTACTCTTTTAATTCATTTATTAGCAATTGGAGCGGGCTGTGGCCTCAACTTTACCTAAATTCTGGGTCTTTTAGTGAAGTTTAGGGCTAGTGGCCGGCGATCACCTTAGTATTTCTTCTGTTTTTCTTGTTGTTTAATGCTGGCAAATTATACAGTATTTTTGGTCTTTCTGATGCCTGATTGTTTTTTTCTCTCTGTTTAAGGTGCAGCTACATCCAGAAATTGGAGTTGTATTCGTGTTGGTGACCCTCTTGTCCTGTGCGCCAATAGCATTTCTTTTTCTTGTATATTTGTCCGTGAATTGTTCTGTAATTTATGTTTGTAGCATGGCCCAAGCAGAGGGTTCTTCCTCAGAGGGAGTTTTTCCTTACCAATGTTGCTCTGGGGGTTGGTAAGGTTAGACCTTACCTGTGTGAAGCGCTTTGAGGCAACTCTGTTGTGATTTGGCACTATATAAATGAAAATAAATTGAAAATTGAAAAAAAAAATGTATCACAGAACTGCTAATTTATATACACAGCAGCTTTCTGAAGAAAATCCTTACAAATGTTTTTTTTACCTCAACATTAATTTCTGATTACTGTATGTTTTGAAGTTAAAAAAATCTTTCTTACATTAGAAAACTTGTAATTAAAATATTTTGAAGCAAAAAACAAAAAAAGATTCTTTAAAATTTTTTGTTCATCTGTAAATTAAAACCATAACTTACCTGTTGTTATTGTTTCAGATTAGATGATTTCTTGATTAACAAGATAAGGAACCTGTTATATGTCGGACGCAGCCCGGAGAACCGACCAGCGTTTGAAGGACCCAGTATAAAATAAGCAGAGCACGGTACAAAGGATAACAGAGTTTAATAAACATAACAGTGATGTGAAAAAATATAAAAGTGCGCGGTCTGGCGTGGTGGTTTTGCGGTGCGCTCCCAGCAGCGCTAACGGTCCGGAGCCAGAACCAATTCGGACCCAAGGACCCCACCGACACCCCCCAGGTGGCCGCGACAAACCGAGTCTGTGAAAGAAGGAATCATTATGTGAGTCCACACTCAACACACAGAGAGACCACTCAAAGGTGTACAAACAGCAAACACTTCCTGGCTTAATTGCAAATCAGCTTCCCACCCTGCAGGCATAGAACACCCTGTTCACAAAACTCCACTGCAGTGGAAGCTGATTTAAACGACCAACATACAGCTCAATATAATAAGGTGTGAGGGACACCACATTTACTGACTGTATAAATGTTAGTCACAAAATCTAACGTACCTCAGGAAGTGTGCTGACGAGCGTGAGACCTCACCCATCTCCTCTTTCACAGACCATGCATCAAACCTGGACGTTCTCTGCATCCACTGATGATGAGATGGCTCCCGAGACGGCGATCTCACCCGTCTGGTCACAAGGTCAAGTCTCTGGCAAATACACACTGTGTACTCCAGTCTTAAATGCCACCATGTTCCAATCCATTGTAGATGCACCACAGCTGTGAGTCCTGACGAGCCGCAGGTGATCAGCCTCAGGTGATCAGGGTGAGGTCCTGATAAACTCAGCTACACAGCCACTCAGTCCCAAATGCAAGCCACCTGGAAGGAAAAACAAAAGACAGGACAGAAAACAGAAACAAAAGGCAGCCAGGCTCCCCCAGCCACACAACAGCACCCCACCCTCACGGGAAGCCTCCCGGCGACCACACAAACCCGGCCCAGGAGAAACACCCCCCTCCAGGGGCCATGGCTGGAAACCGTATCTGCATTCGTCTTCCAACAGAATGGTTGATGTCTTCTCCTCTGGCTGCATCTTTGCCTTTGTTTCTGTCAGTCACTTAGCACAGGTGTGGCCAGGAGTTCTTAAACCTGTGCGGTCAGCCTTTGTCCAACCATGTTCACAGTCTGATTAGTCATGAAACAAAAAAAGACAAACACAAACAACCAAACCACCCCCCCCTCCCCAGGGGACCGTCCCATCAAACCCCGGGAAGAGGAGAAAAGAAAAACACAACCCAAACTTAAGCTTACAAATAAAAACGCTAACACCCCCCCCCCCCCCCTCCCCAGAGGACCGTTCCATCAAACCCCGGGAAGGGGAGAAAAGAAAAACAACCCAAACTTAAGCTAACAAATAAAAACACTAACACCCCCCCCCCCCCCCCCAACGACATGTAGGGACCAACACCCCCCAGAGGACATCCCGCCAGCTCCAGGAGTAATAACCACAGCCGAGGTCCCTCTGGGATCCAATGTCACCCACGGGGACTCCCAGTGCCTCCCAGAGGACCATTCCATCAACCCCAGGAGACGCCTCCCCTCATGACCAATGGACCCAGCCCCGGCCGTCTATGGCTAGATGGACCCACAGCCCTTTCCCCCCCAGAGGACACCACAGTCAAACCCTGAGGGCGGAAACTGGGGGGAAAAACAAAAGGAGAAAAAAAAACATACAAACAAAACAACCCCAACCCCACCCCCTTGGCGCAGTGGAAACTGGAAGCACGTCCAGTGTCACCAACCGTGACTATACCCCAGAAGCCAACCGGGAGGAGTGGAACAGCGGTTATGGCAGACGGCACAAAACGGCGCCACTCCTCCGACTCCCGAACCAGCCACCAGCTGCGGGTATATCCCACTGCCCCAAACCTCAGCCACGCCGATGGCAGACGGCTCAAAGGCGCGCTGAAGCTGGAGGTGGAACAGGGAATCAACAAACAAAAACACCACCCCCCCCCCAGGTGCAGAGGTTACCTGGGAAACGCCCAGCATAACCAAACTGCACCACTCCAGCAACGCCGACAACCAACGGCTCACACGGCTGGAGCCAGAGGAGAAGAGAGGGAAAAAAAAGAAAATACCCCAAACCCCCCCCCTCCCCTCCCGGGTGCAGAGGTTACCTGGGAAACACCCAGCATAACCAAACTGCACCACTCCAGCAACGCCAACTCTACGGCTCACCCGGCTGGAGTCAGAGGAGAAGAGAGGGCATAACAAAAAACAAAACAAAAAAAAAGAAAAAACAACCCAATTACCCCCCCCATCACCCCCTAGGGGACCGTCCCATCAAACCCTGGGAGGTGAAACTAAAAAAAATAAAAAGAAAGACTAACAGACTAACATAAAGTTACTTGGGTCCTTTTTGTGCTCCAAACAGACTGCAGGGACACGACCCCAGACACTAATAGTGTAAAACAAAAAATAAAATCCCACACAAAAACCAACTCAAAAAACACCCACACAAAATGAACTAACACAAAACTAATAAGTGATTTATACCGTCAAGCTCAAACAAATGGAACACACCTGTTCCAACTTAAGAGCTTGATGGTAATGTGACTCAGTCACCAACAGAGGGAGCCAGAGTGCTAAAAATGAAAAACCCCCTTTGGTGACAGAGAAAACAAACGAGCTGCTTTTCTGTGCGCAGCTGTGTGCAACACACAACCAGAAAATGTGATTCAACTAAATAACACCGGAGCTGACACAACAGACGCAGTAGCTATCATTACCGGGGGAAACGGGGCTACGATCTCACCCGTCTGGTGACAAGGTCGAGTCTCTGGCAAATACACACTGTGTACTCCAGTCTTAAATGCCACCATGTTCCAATCCATTGTAGATGCACCACAGCTGTGAGTCCTGACGAGCCGCAGGTGATCAGCCTCAGGTGATCAGGGTGAGGTCCTGATAAACTCAGCTACACAGCCACTCAGTCCCAAATGCAAGCCACCTGGAAGGAAAAACAAAAGACAGGACAGAAAACAGAAACAAAAGGCAGCCAGGCCCCCCCAGCCACACAACAGAACCTTGGTCATTTATTTTTAGACAAATGAAACAGCATGAAAAAGTAATGTATACATTTTTAAGTCTGGCATATTAATTCATTCATATTTGCATTTCAACCAGGAAAAAAACCCACCGTAAATAAATATGAATATTTATTATAAACACAACAGAAGATGGTGTAACAATAACTGCAAGTATGGCTGTTAATTTCTCAATGTGATATAAACCTCATGATGAAATCATTTTTTTTAATTTAGTCATTTCAACATTTAACTATATCCTCGATGACTACGTACAGTGGCATGTAAAAGTTTGGGCACCCCTAATGATTTCCATGATTTTCCTTTATAATGGCTGTGTGGATCAGCAATTTCAGTTAAATATATCATATAGCAGACAAACAGTGATATTTGAGAAGTGAAATGAAGTTTATAAAATTTACAGATAGTGTGCAATAATTCTTTAAACAAAATTAGGCAAATACAAGTACATCGATATTTAGTAGATCCTCCTTTGGCAGAAATAACAGCCTCTAAACGCTTCCTATAGTTTCCAGTGAGAGTCTGGATTCTGGTTGAAGGTATTTTGGGCCATTCTTCTTTACAAAACATCTCAGGTTTGTTGGTTTACGAGCATGGACAGCTCACTTAAAATCACACAACAGATTTTCAATAATATTCAGGTCTGGTACTAAGATGGCCAACTAAGATCCAGCCCCGCCGCAACTTCAACTTTGTCACTGATTCATGAACATTGTTCTCAAGAATCTGCTGATACTGACTGGAATCCATGTGACCCTCAACTTTAAGAAGTTTCCCCGTACCTTCGCTGGCCACACAGCCCCACAGCATGATGGAACCACCTCCAAATTTTACTATAGGGAGCAAGTGTATTTCTTGGAATGCTGTGTTCTTTTTCTGCCATGCATACCTCCCCCTTGTTATGTCCAAATAACTCAATTTTAGTTTCATCAGTCCACAGCACCTTATTCCAAAAGGAAGTTGGCTTGTCCAAATGTGCTTTAGCATACCTCAAGTGAGTCTGTTTGTGGTGTGTACACAGAAAAGGCTTCCTCTGCATTGCTCTCTCATCCAGCATCTCCTTGTGCAAAGTGTGCTGTATAGTTGAACGATGCACAGAGACACTATATGCAGCAAGATCATGTTGTAGGTCTTTGGAGCAGGTCTGTGGGTTGACTATGACTGTTCTCATCATCCTTCGCTTCAGCATATCTGAGATTTTTCTTGGCCTGCCACTTCTGGCCTTAACTAGTACTGTGCCTGCGGTCTTCCATTTCCTCACTATGTTCCTCACAGTGGAAACTGACAGCTAAAATCTCTAAGATAGCTTTTTGTATCCCTCCCCTAAACCATGATGTTGAACGATATTTGTTTTCAGATCATTTGAGTGTTGTTTAGAGGCTCCCGTGTTGTCACTCATTAGAAGAGATGCAAAGAGGGGAAATATTTGCAAATGGCCACCTTAAATACCCTTTCTCATGAATGGATTCACCTGTAAAAGGAGGTCAAGGTCAATGAGCTTACAAATCAATTTTGTGTTCCAATAATTAGTGCTAAATGTATTCAAAACAATAAAACGACAAGGGTGCCCAAATTTATGCACCTGCCTAATTTTGTTTAAATAATTATTGCACATGTTCTGTAAATACTAGAAGCTTCAGTTCACTTCTCAAATATCAGTGTGTTCATCTGCTATATGATATATTTAACTGAAATTTCTGATCCAGACAACCAATGATTTATAAAGGAAAATCATGAAAATTATCATGGGTGCCCAAATCTTTTGAATACAACTGTATGTGGTTGCTTTTAACGTTGTAATCAGGATAGGGTAATTTCAAAAATATGAATTTGACTATTCTAATAATTCTTCTATTTGTGCAAGTGTCTTTTTGACTGAACTTTGACTTCATGGACATATTTAATGATTCATTCATTTAATGTTAAAATATAAAAGGAAACAGCTTTAGTTGCTCTTTAAAGAGCCTTTGAGTCTTTTGTTATAGTCAGCAGTAACTAAAAACTGTAGCTTTATTTGTTAAAAATAAAAATAGATTTAACGATTTATAAATTAAAACGTTCACTCAGCTCAACTGAGTGATTCTGCAGCTAAAGGGTAAAAGGCTAAGCTAACATTACCCAATCATAAAATTTCAGCAGTGCACTACTTCACGTTTTATTCTCACCTCAGACAAATTTGCAGAAGCTCTGTTGCTCAAACTAGGTCTTTGTATATATCCAAAAGTGAAGAATTTCGGATTGAGTGAGTCTGGTCGATAACGCTGGCTGCTGTCTCTCTCTGTGGTCTGGACATCGGCTGCTGTGTGTGTTTCTGCTCGGTGTTGCGTTCTGATTGGCCCACCTGTATGATCAGTTCTCGCTCAGTTGCCTCCCTCTGTCTCATCCCGAAGCAGAGTGATGGGTGACACTTTCTTCTGCTTTTTTGTGGTTACAACTGGCAGATTGTTTCGCTTTTTCCTGCGAATCCAAGATGGCAATTGTCCTGCTTTTCACCGGACTCTTGAAAAGCCACATAGTGACACAGTACTCTTTGCCCCCCATGCCGCATCCAACGCTTTCAGCGCAAGGGGAGGCGTCAAAATGATCAAATGACACGTTCAGTGTGAAAGGGTGATTAGGCTGCATTTGTCGGCTGCTTATGCCATAAGTGGTGCAAAGAGGCTGTCCAATTTTGAAGGCTGCTTGGAATGTGGCCAATGTGTGCAGGCTTCTTTCTCCCAGAAACAAAGGATACAACAAGTGTATCCTTCATGGCCCAAACAATCCCAAGAGTCATTGTGTGATTTTATTTTTCTTCTTTTTTTTCAAGACAAAAAGGCTCTTTCTGGCTTCACAAGTACAACTGTAAGGGCCCCTTCACACATAACACGACTGAAGCTGACTAGCGCACAAAGAAGGAATTGCATGCCATTCATGAAAAACTGGAGCAGCCTCAAACGCCTACGCTACAACTATTCAAAGACAGCAGTGGCTGAAAGAGAGTGCAAGAGTGAGAGCCCATTCGATCCCTCTCGCAGCAGGTGTCGGCCAAATTCCAGGTGATACACACGAACATCAAACACCGCTCACCTGACACTTAGAAAATGTGTGGCCATTCGCACTGTCAGCATGAAAATAGTGAGCAGACAATCACTTTCGAGCTGGATGTGAAATTTGTCTAAGTGCCCCCATGAGTGTGGTGTTGCAAAAAGCAACACACGTGGTGGATGTGTCACGCATGTGTGTCGCCGCCCTCCCCCCCGGAACACGTGGTGTATGTGTGTTTTGTGCCACACTTGCATAAAATGCTTATATGTATGTTCAACCCCAATTCCAATGAAGTTGGGACGTTGTGTGAAATGTAAATAAAACAGAAAACAATGATTTGCAAATCCTCTTCAACCTATATTCAACTGAATACACCACAAAGACAAGATATTTAATACAAAAATGGAGAGTTCTCCGCGCTTCTGTATAGCACAACCAAATCTGGTGCAACCAGATATGACTGATTTGTAAAAGAGAAAAACAGCTGGTGCAACACAGAAATAGGTGCTGAAAACATGCAAAAGGGACTAATGTTTCGATGTGAAAGTCACATCATTCATCAGAGTCCCTTTTGCGTGTTTTCAGCACCTATTTCTGTGTTGCACCAGCTGTTTTTTCCTCTTTTACAAGATATTTAATGTTCAAACTGATAAACCTTATTGTTTTTATACAAATATTTGCTCATTTTGAAATGGATGCCTGCAACACATTTTAATAAAGCTGGGACAGTGGTATGTTTACCACTGTGTTACGTCACCTTTCCTTCTAACAACACTCAATAACACTTAACACTCAATAACACTTTTTCCTTTTTCGTCCGGAGGACACGATGTCCATGATTGTCTTGGACTCATGTGCTGCATACACATGCCTTCACAGTACAGTAAAAACAAACATAGTAGACCAATAGACAGACAACATGACATCACAACATTCTATCCCCACCCCCTTATGGCCCGGTGTCTCAGACCGAACGGGCCGCTGCTAAAATCGGTCCGCCTTTTGCATCTGCGCATGCTTCGTTTCAGACCACAGCAGCATGTCTGAGACGGAGTCTCGTCACCCACAGCAATCAAATGGATTAATGGGATTATTAACCATCAGATGATAAAGGTAAAACCCCTTAAATCATTCTAAAGTCAGTTTTAAGCAGAAACGAGGCGAGATTCCGTGACGCTTTGAAATATCCGACATGTAGTGAAAGCATCAGTTAGCAGCTCGTTTAGCTGCAGCGCTCTGATCACTTCCACCGCCTTTTATGATGAAATAATGCTGAATTTATGTGGAAATGATTGTTGTACAAAAGCTTCAGATATCTGTCACTGAGATAGATGATGACTAGAGTGTTATATGGCTGGGGGGGCCTGGCTGCCGGTTTGTTTCTGTTTTTTGGTTTTCCTCCCAGGTGGCTTGCGTTTGGGACTGAGTGGCTGTGTTGCTGAGGCTGTCAGGACCTCACCCTGATCACCTGCGACTCGTCAGGACTCACAGCTGTGGTGCATCTGGATGGATTGGAACATGTTGGCATTTAAGACTGGAGTGCACAGTGTGTATTTGCCAGAGACTCGACCTTGTGACCAGACGGGTGAGATCGTCGTCTCGGGAGCCATCTCATCAACAGCGGATGCTGAGAACGTCCAGGTTTGATGCACAGTCTGTGAAAGAGGAGGGGGTGAGGTCTCACGCTCGTCAGCACACTTCCTGAGGTACGTTAGATTTTGTGACTAACAGTTATACAGTCAGTAAATGTGGTGTCCCTCACACCTTATTGTATTGAGCTGTTTGTTAGTCATGTATCAGCTTCCACTGCAGTGGAGTTTTGTGAACGGGATGTTCCATGCCTGCAGGTTGGGAAGCTGATCAGTAATCAAGCCAGGAAGTGTTTGCTGTTTGTACACCTTTAAGTGTTCTGTGTGTAGAGTGTGGACTCACATAATGGTTCCTTCTTTCACAGACTCGATTGTTGCGGCCACCTGGGGGGTGTCGGCGGGGTCCTTGGGTCCGAAACAGCTTCTGGCTCCGGACCGTTAGCGCTGCTGGGAGCGCACCACGCCAGACCGCACCTTCTGTTATATTATCACTGTTATGTATTAAATTCAGTTAGCCTTTGTACCGTGCTCTGCTTATTTCATACTGGGTCCTTCAAACGCTGGTCGGTTCTCCGAGCTGCGTCCGACACATAACATAGAGTGCAGTTTTAAGCAGAAACGCGGTGTTAATCCGTGAACCGCGTCATCAGGGGGGACCAATTTTTAGGGGGACCGTTCAGTCAAGTTGGTTTTTGATCCAAATGAACAACTTCCAGTTTAACAATGTCTATGAACGTTGCAGAAAATTCCTTTATGAGGAGAAAACAGCTTACAAGGTCAGCAAATGTGTTGCACTGAGATTTTATTTTTATTTATTTATTTATTTATTTATTTTTCATTTATATAGTTCATTTATATACAGAGTTACCTCAAGATGCTTCACACAAGTAAGGTCTAACCTTACTAACCCCCAGAGCAACAGTGGTAAGGAAAAACTCCCTCTGAGGAAGAAACCTCAAGCAGACATGACTCAAAGGGGTGACCCTCTGCTTGGGCCATGCTACAAACATAAATTACAGAACAATTCACAAAACAAATATACAGGAAATGCTGTTGGTGAACAGGACAGGAGGGTCTCCAGCACAAATACCACACCCATTTCTGGATGGAACTGTACCTTAAACAGAGAGAAAAAACAGAATCAGGCATCAGAAAGACAAGAAATACAGTATAATTTATCGGCATTAATGAACAAGAAAAACAGGAAATACTAAGGTGATCGCTGGCCACTAGCCCTAAGCTTCACTAAAAGACCCAGAATTTAGGCAAAGTTGAGGCCGCGGTGGGCTCCATTTACTAATAAAATTAATTAAAAGAGTAAAAAGTGTAGAACTATACTATGCCAGTTTGCTCGCCATACAAAAGGGAAAATAAGTGCGTCTTAAGTCTGGACTTGAAAGTCTCCACAGAATCTGACTGTTTTATTGATGCAGGGAGATCATTCCACAGAACAGGGGCACAATAAGAGAAAGCTCTGTGACCAGCAGACTTCTTATTCACTCTAGGGACACAAAGTAGTCCTGCACCCTGAGAACACAGAGCCCGGGCCGGTACGTAAGGTTTAATTAGGTCAGCTCAGTAGGGAGGTGCCAGTCCATGAACAATTTTATAGACTAGTAGCAGAACTTTCACAGGCCCTGGCTTTGCGTTCTCAGGGTGCAGGACTACTTTGTATCCCTAGGGTGAATAAGAAGTCTGCAGGTCACAGAGCTTTCTCTTATCGTGCCCCTGCTCTGTGGAATGATCTCCCTGCGTCAATAAAACAGTCAGATTCTGTGGAGACTTTCAAGTCCAGACTGAAGATGCACTTATTTTCCATTTCGTATGGCTAGCATACTGGTACAGTTTTGTTTTACGCTTTTTACTCTTTTAAGTCATTTTATTAGGAAACAGAGCATGCTGCGGCCTCAACTTTACCTAAATTCTGGATCTTTTAGTGAAGCTTAGGGCTAGCGGCCGGCGATCACCTTAGTATTTCTTCTGTTTTTCTTGTTGATTAATGCTGGCAAATTATACAGTAGTTTTGTCTTTCTGAGGCCTGATTCTGTTTTTTTCTCTCTGTTTAAGGTGCAGCTCCATCCAGAGATGGGAGTTGTATTTGTGCTGGTGACCCTCATGTCCTGTGCACCAACAGCATTTCCTGTATATTCGTTTTGTGAATTGTTATGTTTCTGTTTGAGGTTTCTTCCTCAGAGGGAGTTTTTCCTTACCACTGTTGCTCAGTGGGTTAGTAAGGTTAGAACTTACTTGTGTGAAGCGCCTTGAGACAACTCTGTTGTGATTTGGCGCTATATAAATGAAAATAAATTGAACTGAAATATAATGATGTAAATAATGAAATAAAACTGGTTTTGTGCACCTCAGCTGGCATTGGTCTCTAGAGAATAAGAATATAAATGCCTTACAGGCCCTAAGAATCAGAATCAGAATCGCCTTTATTGTCATTGTAATTTACATTACAACGAGATTTGAGTGCAAAGCCAATTGGCCCATCCCCAATGGGCATCGGCCCATTGGGGATGATCCTTGGATTCCTTGGCATGATGTGGATGAAGGTCTACCACTCCCCCTTAACACTAATGAGACACGTGTTCCAAATAGGAATGGGAATTGACGATTTGAGAACTGGTTCTACTTGAGAAGAGGTCCTTGGCCCTGAGGCCTGTTGGTGCTTATCTCTGGATTCAGTAGTATGAAGCAAATAAGATTCTATGACTCCCACTGGACGGGACACTAGTCTGACACAGGTTCCCCAGCCAGGGTCAGGAACCCATTTACAGCTGAGGGACTGATAAAATGTACATGACGTGTCATGTTCAATGACACAGGCAGGAACCATGAGCAGGATTCAAACCCAGGACTAGATATTGGCAGGCCAGCTCATCCACTGAACTACCTGCTCTGCAAAGAGTTGAGAACCTCATCGAAATAATTCAATCCACCAGGACTGTATTCCTCCAATATTAATTCTTCGGTGCTAGTATGTTATTCTCACTTATCTGTTGCAAAAATCTACGTGTCGTGATGTCACATCTGGCATCATTACACCAAAACCTGCATTCAGCAATAAGGGAAACAGGAGCATTGATGTTGAAAACCTGTGTAGGGCAACATTTTTTAACACAGGAAACTGCTCTGGAGTTTCACCAATTAGTGGAATCAATGTCAGTTTTCTTCATGGTGGTGTAGTGGTTAGCACTGGTGCCTCACAGCAAGAAAGTCATGGGATCGCTTCCCGCCCTTTCTGTGTAGAGTTTGCATGTTCTCCCCATGTCTGCATGGGTTTCCTCCAGGCACTCCGGTTTCTTTCCACAATCAAAACGTGCTTATTTAGAGTCTGCTCCTTCTCTGCCCCTGACCAAGACAGCGTTTCTACATCTGGAGTTGGTCCCTGGGCGCCAGACTGTGGCTGCTCACTGCTCCTAGTGGTTGGATTGTGTCTAACTGTAATTAGGATGGGTTAAATGCAGAGGGGGCAGCACAGTGGCTTAGTGGTTGGCACTGTTGCCTCACAGCGAGAAGGTCATGGGTTCGATTCCACCCGTGGCTTTTCTATGTAGAGTTTGCAAGTTCTCCCTGTGTTTCTAGGTGCTGCAGCTTCCTCCCAGGTTAAGTGGATTGGAAACTTTAAATTGTCCGTAGGTGTGTGTGTGGGTGTGAATGTGTTTGCTTGTCTGTTTGTGGCCCTGCGACAGACTGGCGTCCTGTCCAGGCGTTCAGGGTGTACCCTGCCTCATACCCTATGACTGCTGGTATTGGCTCCAAACCCCCCGTGACCCTTAATTGGACTAAGCAGTTGAAGATGAGTGAATGAGTAAGTAAATGCAGAGGATAAATTTCACTGTATGTATGTATGTACAATGACAGTAAAGGCTCGTCTTCTTCTTTTGGTCGCTTCCATTAGGGGTCACCACAGCAGATCGATTGTTTCCATCTCACCCTGTGCTCTGCATCTTGCTCTGTCACAATAAGAGCTTATAAAATTTCCAGTTGAGTTACTTCCCCAGCTGAGACCAGCCGCCATTTATAGCTGGGTGGACTGGGTCAAGACAACAGAAGGGTCTTGTCCAAGGACAGGTAGTATGACTGGGAACCAAATGCAGGTCTAATTATCAGTAGCCCAACTCCTTTTCACACTGAGCAACCTGCAGTATGAGAACCTACAGAATAAAAGAAAATGAGAAGAGTCTGTTGCTTTAATTCCAACAGGGAAAATCAACGTCGAAATCATCTGCACGTGAAGTTGCTGAATGGCAGCCGTCCTCCTGCCTGACACATCATTCTAAACGACAACACGGATCAAAGGTTGATTTCACCACAATTGCATCACTGGGACCCCTGAGAAGGTCACAGCATGAGAAATCAGACTGCAAACATACTGGGATGAGGAGAAAACAGCACTGACAAAGTTAATATCCATAATGCATCACATTGATAATGTTAATTTTGAATAAGTCCAAGGTGTGAAATATTCATGCGGTGCTGTCTAAACTTTTCTTTTTTATTCCCTTTCTCTCCTCCTTCTTCTGCTCCTCGTTGACTTGACTTTCTTCTCCATTAATTATCATGCACATGAGGTTTTCAGGGAGAGGAGCAGCCATCAGGCTGAATCATCTTGACAAGGCGGCATGGCCCAATTACACCAGTGCTCCGCCGGGCTTTGATGTGGCGGAAAAGCAGCGAGATAGGGGCAAATTGCACAGCCATATTATGGTAATGATCTGATTTAATCCTGCTGCTAAACTTTATGTAGCTTGTTTAAAGAAGATGCTAACGCTAATTACAGAGGTGCACAGAGTCACTGGGTGGGATCGGGTGGAGAGGGCTGAGCCGAGGGGCTTGCAGCGGGGGTTCGCCGCTGAGGCTTGGTGGGAGTTTCCCGTTGACAAAGTGCAGCTCATAAATGTTGTAAATGAAAATGAGACAAAGTGGACTTATTCCCATTTAATTATACATCCAGCACAGGTGAAAAGGTCACGGGTACACGAGGGCGCATGCTCAAGCTCAAAACCTGTTGGGCTACCATTTTTAATTAACACATCTGAGCATGGGAGGCGAACGGGAATGAAGCTGAGGGAGAAGAGGGGAGGGGGGGTTACGGAGGGGTGTTACAAGGAACGTATGATAATATCAGCCTGTAATTAACTTGTCACTTCAATTACAGCCCCTCAGATTGGAATTGTCTTGGGTTACGGCGCCGGGCCCTGTCAGTATGGTTAATTAGTCTGATGAGTAGCCACCACGCTCCTCGCCACTCTCCACGCCGTCGCGCCTGCAGCATCTTGGTTTGTTGTTCTAGATGATTGACTAGCGTGGAGCACAAAACGGATCAAACTTACAAAGAAGGAGCATGACTGATCTGCCGTCAAGAGGTAAACCACACTGTCCTTTACTAGTTGTTATGACTTTAAATTATTTGTTTGCTTGGCTTTGTCAATTATTAATGTGTGTGAAAAATGCACTGTGGCCTGGACGGGCTGGAAGTAAGTAGATTTTATCTTCAAACAGAGGAGGCAGAGTGGCAGCACCACTGACGGATGGTTAAACCTGAACGCTTTGCTTTTGAAGAATGAATCAATCAAATGTCTGTGTGGATTCTTTTGGCTACTCTGGATTCCGTGTACAGCCCAAGGACATACAGGTTCAGCGAAATGTTGACTTCAGCCACAGTTCGACTGGCAGTGTGAGCCAACGCCTGAACTGAGGCCAGATTGTGGCCCAGACTCTCCAGCACTTCCTGCCAATATGAAGACCTGGGTTCGAATCCCACTTGTGCTAACTGTCTGTGTCCTTGGACAAGACTTTTAATCTACATTGTCTCAGTACACCCAGCCGTAATGGGAATCGACCTTTGTTGGGGAAGTAATCTGTGTCAGACTGCCATCCCATCCAGGGGGAGATAAGCACTGGCATCAGCACAGAATGAGCGAAAAATTGGTTCAAAATGGGCCTAATGGGTTACTGGCTTCAAGTAAAAAGTGGAGACATGCAAAAAATTGCTGTCAGTGTGAATATGAGTGTCAACAGTTATGTCACTGTCTTGTGATGGACCAACCACCTGTCCAAGGTGTAGTCTTCCTTTCACCCATTTACACAATGTGCAATGGGACTGGCTCCAGCCCCAAGTATTCCTCAACAAGATAAAGTGATTATAATGTTGATGATGGATGGATGGATGGATGGAAGAAAGAAAGACAAACATACAACTTCTGAGGAGTTGCCATCTTTCCACGAATGTCACATTACCACTGAATGTTGCCCAACATTTGTAGTGACTTCACCCCTAAGATGTTCTCCAACATAAGGTGACAGTCCTGCTGTCGTTGCAGATAATTTTGTAGAACAATAGTTATTACACTGGAATATGGATCAGACACTGTGGGATTGATTCTTGATGAAATGTTAATACATGATTTTGTTGTGATTGCTTTTCAAACAGAATCTCACTTGTTCTACATTCATGACAAACATGTTTTCTTTCCTCAAAATAAACAAACAAACAAAAACAAACAAACAAAACCAAAATAACACAACTACAAAAAAACCTGTAACAACAAAAGTGCCAGAATAAATTCAAGTTAGACCTCAGGCAATGATAAGCGTTAGGTTAATATTGTTGGTTAGTATAAGGTGAGGGGATAGATTATGGTTAGATTTTAGGTTCTGGCTGGTGTTTAAGTTAATAATAGATGTTAGGATAAGACAATTCCTTTCACTTCATGCTTGGTTTGTGCTCCGACATGGACTGTCAACTGTGGGACCTTATATGTAGACAGGTGTGTGCCTTTTCATGTCCAATCAACTGAATTTACTCCAGGTGGACTCCAGTTAAGCTGTAGAAACATCTCAAGGATGATTCGTGGAAACAGGATGCACCTGAACTCAAATTTGAGCTTCATGGCAAAGGCTGTGAATACTTATGTACTTGTGATTCCTTTTTTTTTTTTTAAATTTTAATCACATTTTTAATTTAAATGTTTTATTTACATTTCAAATTTTTCATAAATTTGCAAAAATCTAAAAAAAAAAATTTTTTTTCACATTGTCAGTATGGCGTATTGTGTGTAGAATTTTGTGAATTTCCTCCATTTTTAAATAGCTGTAACACAAACAAATGTGGAAAAAGTTCAGCACCTAATTAGGATTTGGGATTAAAGTGAAATTAGAGGTTAGATTATGGTTAGATTTTAGGTTATGAATAAGAAGTAGATTATGGTTAGATTTTAGGTTATGAATAGGTAGTAGATTATGGTTAGGGTCAGATGGGGTTAGGTTATCATTATGTTAAAATTAGGGTTAGGTTCGGTTTAGGCCTTAAATTTAAACTTGAGGTTAGATTGTGGTTAGATTTTAGGTTATGATTAGGGGTTAGGTTATGGTTTGGGGATGGGTAAGTGTGGAGGTCATAAAATGTTTGGCAACTGTAAGCAATCTCATGACATTTTCATGAAATTGATGTAACGTTCTAGAGAGGTCCCATTGTTGAGTTTTCCTAGATGGATGGGTGGGTGACTGGATGGACAGACTACAGTCTAAGTGCAATAAGGAAAGTCAGGTTGAGTAGCTCAGTTTGTTGTGAACTCACCTATGGACCATCTGTCCAACGTCCATCAATGAATGACACAGATAAAATTGACAAGGCAAGTAGGAGATACATTCATACAGGAGTTACAACTCAGGTTTTTTTTTTTTTTTTTTTTTTGTACCACAATAGCCTTTAGTTCCAGCCTGTGGGGATATGAAAGTGAATATAAATATCACACTGACAAATTGCAGACAAGAAAGCAGTCACAAAGCTCCCTTGTAAGAACAGGCTTATCTTTGATACCTCCTGTTACATTCTTAAGGAAAACAGTGTATATATCAATAGGCTCAAATAAGCAAACATAATTATCTCTTTGCATTTGGCTTGGCAGATCAGAGATACTCTGAAAGGTTTTCCAACTTTATAAATGCAAGTGAAAAGCTATAAATACAGATTAGAGAAGTAGTTCCAGTTTCTTGCACGGTTTGTCCTCTGTGTTACCTCTTTCACTGTAGATGAGGACATCTCCAGGGACACTGACAGCCTCTTTGTAAGGATTCATCACTTACACAGACCGTCATGTGTACTATCACTGCTCGATGTGTAACTCTTTGGAATCTCACTGTAATGCAGAACTTGTACTTGTGAAGGACTTGTGAAGATGTGTTGAGAATTTTGACAGGGGGTACAATCGGCACTGGGCCCATGTGGATCAGTGTGTTTTCCTGTTCCAAGAGAAAAAGCAGAAGAAACTTTTGACAGTTCTCATTCATCTGTGTTGATGAAACATTTTGCCTTCTAATTACATCCATTTATTGTAAAGCATAATCTGACTAAAAGCACTTTTATGTTGCTCTTCACCACGGAGGACGGTCAAAAGTGTCAGTTACAAAATATCCCCAAGTTAGTGACTGTTTCCATTAAGTCATACATTTTGGATTGCCAATGTTAGCCTCACTGAATGTAAAGAGCCCTATGAAAGGTGCGCGATATGCCTCATCTGACCATCTGTTTGGATTGCCAAAAACAGATGAAAGCCTGAAAGGGGAAAATGCTGTAAGTAAATTATATACTAAACAACAACAACATTTGTTAAGACAATAAAGATATTAAAAAAGACTTAATGAACACCTCCTGCACACTGGTGTCAGCTTTTTGACTCACCCGTTGCTGTGAGCTAATCTTTACCATCTTCATTACTTGAGATGCTGGGACAAAAATACAACTAGGTTCCATCATAGCTATTCACAGTACGACTGTATGTAAACGTTTGGGCACCCCTGATGATTTCCATGATTTTCCCTTTATAAATCATTGGCTGTTTGGATCAGCAATTTCAGTTAAATACATCATATAGCAGACAAACACAGTGTTATTTGAAAAATGAAGTTCATAGGATTTACAGAAAGTGTGCAATAATTCTTTAAACAAAATTAGGCAGGTGCATAATTTTGGGCATCCCAACAGAAAAAAAATACATCAATACTGAGTAGATCTTCCTTTTCAGAAATAACAGCCTATAAAACACTTCCTATACTGTAGCTTCCAATGAGAGTCTGGATTCTGGTTGAAGGTATTTTGGACCGTTCTTTACAAAACATCTCCAGTTCAATCAGGTTTGTTGGTTTCCGAGCATGGACAGCCCGCTTAAAATCACACCACAGACTTTCAATATTCAGGTCTGGGGACTGAGATGGACACTCCAGAACGTACTTGTTCCTCTGCATCAGTGGTTTTCAAACTGTAGGTTTGGCAAGTGCCAGAGGTCTTCAGGGGGGAGCAAGGGATGGGTATCATGAACCATTTCTTTTCGACAATCATGAAGAAATGATTCGATCCACCGACATCAATAGCCTTTTTGTTTAACGATTTCCTTATTGGTCCTTCAGAGCAGCCGTTGTTTTTGAGGGTGTTTTTGTTGTGTGGGCCGCTGAAGAGGAGGTACTGCTGGCCCACCACCAGAGGGCGCCCTGCCTGAAGTGCAGGCTTCAGGCACAAGAGGGCGCTGCCGCCTCGTGGGAACAACCGGGACTCATCAACTATAACAGCTGTCACCAATCACCACGTCATCACTCACCCTACAAGAGCTGGACAACATCTCCACCCCGCTGTCGAGATATCGCCTACCATTAGAGGTAATAATCCTCAGCCGTATCTGTGCCGTATTGCACTTCAACTGTTTGTCTGTCTGTTACAGGAGTACCTGGTTACTTGCGTCAGCAGGAGGCTGAGCTGGTCGGTGACGGCAGGGTGACAGGGTGATCAGTGAGACAAGTGACTGTTCAGGTTCTGTAAAAGACTGTGTTCATATTTGCGGAGGTGGAGGTGTAATTCCCACCTGCCTGAACTGAACTGGTACGAGGAGTTACTGAGTGTCAAACACGCTCACCTCGTTTTCTGTTTTTGTTTCCTGCCAGCAGTACCAGATCTGACAGCCGGAGACGTTGGCCACCTGGGGACTCAGGACTTGGCGGCTCCAGTATCCTCCAGGTTTGGTGGCAGTGGAAATCATTTACGCCCCCTGTTGTGGGTCCGTGTCATTACACTTTCCCAACAGTTTTATCGGGAAAATGATCATTTCTTTACGTTGATTGTAGACCCTGCAGCGGGTCTGTAATCAACCGCTTCTGTAACGGCACCGCTTTGAAGCATGAAACAACGAAGCAGTGCACCGACCCGCTGCTCTGTTGGTTCATTGCTTCGCTGCTTTTTAGAAGCGACAAACGCTTCTTCACCCCTCTCAAAGGATTTAAAGATGTCAATCATGAGTCACTTTTGTGTGGATTAAAGTCATTAATTGGGACTCTTGTCTTGTTGCGAGCAAGAAATGAGAATTGTCCTCCATTCCGTTCGCACAGCTCCAAACGCTGCGCTGCTCTCTGCAGAGACACGTTAGAGTCTGGTCGGAATTAAGAACGTCAAAGGGAATCACCGTTTAAATCCAAACATTGGAACACAGACAACAGACTAAAACGTTTTTGTTGTTCCCAAAATGAGACGTGCAGCGCAGTTGTTTGGAAGAGCTCAGAGGTATGGAGTTAGATTTGTGGCATTAATGTCTGAAAGGAAATGCTTTTAACAAAAACTACAGATTGTTTATTTTTATTTATGTCCAGACATCAAGGATCAAGTGACCAATTTCATATTTATTTACTTTAAGACTCAATAAAATGTTGTTGACATAGAAAACCTGTAAAGCCTACTTTTAGTACACAGAAAATTCACAGGAGGTATTGATAAGGGAACCAAAAAGGAATCGGATCGATAAGCGGAATCGATATCGATAAAATCTTATCAAACATGTTTAAAATGTTTGAAAAGGGTGGAAAATGTGTGAAAGAAAAGAAAGTTCTTTAAAAACATGTTTAAAATGTTTACAAAGGCTGTAAAATATGTACATGCATCTGCAGTTCCTTATAAAAACACACAAATACTTTCAAAATGTGTTTAAGATGTAAAAGAATAAAAAGAAACACAGAAGATATTGAAACTGTGTGTATGTGTGTCTGTGGGGGAGGAGGGGGGGGCAAGTGTTTTTCTTGGAATGTTGTGTTCTTTTTCAGCCATGCATACTGCCCCTTGTCATGTCCAAATAACTCAATTTTAGTTTCATCAGTCCACAGCACCTTATTCCAAAATGAAGCTGGCTTGTCCAAATGTGCTTTAACATACCTCAAGCGACTCTGTGGTGTGTATGCAGTAAAGGCTTTCTCTGCATTACAGTATCATACAGCATCTCTTTGTGCAAAGTGCACTGTATAGTTGAATGAAACACAGAGACACTATCTGCAGCAAGTGTTGGGAAAGTGTAGTGACACGGACCCACAACGGGGCGTAAATGAACGGACAATGGAAGGAGTCAAATTATAACACTTTACTGGTGTGAATGTCACAACCAAACACAGCAGAATCAGAATGTGCAACAGTCAATTAATAAAAGGTGTCGTGTGGGCAGGCTCGACGATAGGAGACGCCCGTCTGGAAACGAACCGGAACCACACGATTTCCACCGCCACCTGAACCCGAGGAATACTGGAGCCGCCAAGTCCCGGAGTCCCCAGGTGGCCACCTTCCCGGCGTGTCGGATCTGGTACTGCTGGCAGAAAGCAAAAGACAGTCAAAGGGTGGGTGTGTGAACACCCAGTAACACTGGTGGGAATGCCACCTCCACCTCTCACTCAGCGCGTTGCAGCGGTCTCAGCTGAAAAGGAGCGCCGTCTTGCACAGCCTCCTCAAAAACGACCGATTCTCCTGCAAACACTCACAATAAACAGATTTACAAAAGGCTGAGGATATTACCTCCAGATGAAGATGATATCTCGGCAGTTTGGTGGAGGTGTCTTCCTGCTTTTATACCAGATGTGTTGATTAGTGACAGCTGTCACGGATGATGGGTGACAGCTGTCACCATGGCTTGTTCCTGAGGCGGCAGCGCCCTCTCGTGCCTGAAGCCTGCACTTCAGGCAGGGCGCCTTCTGGTGGTGGGCCAGCAGTACCTCCTCTTCTGGCAGCCCACACAACAACAAGATCATGTTGTAGGTCTTTGGAGCAGGTCTGTGGGTTGACTATGACTGTTCTCACCATCCTTTGCTTCAGCTTATCTGAGATTTTTCTTGGCCTGCCACTTGGGGCCTTAACTGGTACTGTGCCTGTGGTCTTCCATTTCTTCACTATGTTCCTCACAGTGGAAACTGACAGCTGAAATCTCTGAGATAGGTTTTTGTATCCTTCCCCTAAACCATGATGTTGAACAATCTTTGTTTTCAGGTCATTTGAGAGATATTTAGAGGCTCCCATGTTACCACTCATTAGAAGAGATGCAAAGATGGGAAACATTTGTAAATGGCCACCTTAAATACCCTTTCTCATGATTGGATTCACCTGTGTAAGGAGGTCAAGGGTCAGTGAGCTTACCATACCAATTTTGTGTTCCAATAATTAGTGCTAAATGTATTCAAATCAATAAAATGACAAGGGTGCCCAAATTTATGCACCTGCCCAATTTTGTTTAAATAATTATTTAATTATTACACACTTTCTGTAAATACGAGAAACTTCATTTCACTTCTCAAATAACTGTGTATTCATCTGCTATATGATATATTTAACTGAAATTTCTGATCCAGACAACCAATGACTTATAAAGGAAAATCATGAAAATTATTAGGGGTACCCGAACCTTTGCACACAACTGTATGTAATAGTGTTAGGTAGAGGCTATAATTACAAGGCAGTTCCTTTCATGTACAGTTTAGTTTCCCTCTGGCAGATCCCGAGCAGCCGGGAAAGCAGGCCGACTGGGTGACTGTGAGGAGGAAGCGTAGTTCTAAACAGAAGCCCCGTGTACACCGCCAACCCATTCACATTTCTAACCGTTTTTCCCCACTCGGCGACACACCCACCGAGGATCAAACTCTGGTCATTGGCGACTCTGTTTTGAGAAATGTGAAGTTAGCGACACCAGCAACCATAGTCAATTGTCTTCCGGGGGCCAGAGCAGGCGCCATTGAAGGAAATTTGAAACTGCTGGCTAAGGCTAAGCGTAAATTTGGTAAGATTGTAATTCACGTTGGCAGTAATGACACCCGGTTACGCCAATCGGAGGTCACTAAAATTAACATTGAATCGGTGTGTAACTTTGCAAAAACAATGTCGGACTCTGTAGTTTTCTCTGGGCCCCTTCCCAATCGGACCGGGAGTGACATGTTTAGCCGCATGTTCTCCTTGAATTGCTGGCTGTCTGAGTGGTGTCCAAAAAATGAGGTGGGCTTCATAGATAATTGGCAAAGCTTCTGGGGAAAACCTGGTCTTGTTAGGAGAGATGGCATCCATCCCACTTTGGATGGAGCAGCTCTCATTTCTAGAAATCTGGCCAATTTTCTTAAATCCTCCAAACCGTGACTATCCAGGGTTGGGACCAGGAAGCAGAGTTGTAGTCTTACACACCTCTCTGCAGCTTCTCTCCCCCTGCCATCCCCTCATTACCCCATCCCCATAGAGACGGTGCCTGCTCCCAGACCACCAATAACCAGCAAAAATCTATTTAAGCATAAAAATTCAAAAAGAAAAAATAATATAGCACCTTCATCTGCACCACAGACTAAAACAGTTAAATGTGGTCTATTAAACATTAGGTCTCTCTCTTCTAAGTCCCTGTTAGGAAATGATATAATAATTGATCAACATATGGATTTATTCTGCCTTACAGAAACCTGGTTACAGCAAGATGAATATGTTAGTTTAAATGAGTCAACACCCCCCGAGTCACACTAACCGCCAGAATGCTTGTAGCACGGGCGGAGGTGGAGGATTAGCAGCAATCTTCCATTCCAGCTTATTAATTAATCAAAAACCCAGACAGAGCTTTAATTCATTTGAAAGCTTGACTCTTAGTCTTGTCCATCCAAATTGGAAGTCCCAAAAACCAGTTTATTTGTTATTATCTATCGTCCACCTGGTCGTTACTGTGAGTTTCTCTGTGAATTTTCAGACCTTTTGTCTGACTTAGTGCTTAGCTCAGATAAGATCATTATAGTGGGCGATTTTAACATCCACACAGATGCTGAGAATGACAGCCTCAACACTGCATTTAATCTATTATTAGGCTCAACTGGCTTTGCTCAAAATGTAAATGAGTCCACCCACCACTTTAATCATATCTTAGATCTTGTTCTGACTTATGGTATGGAAATTGAAGACTTAACAGTATTCCCTGAAAACCCCCTTCTGTCTGATCATTTCTTAATAACATTTACATTTACTCTGATGGACTACCCAGCAGTGGGGAATAAGTTTCATTACACTAGAAGTATTTCAGAAAGCACTGTAACTAGGTTTAAGGATATGATTCCTTCTTTATGTTCTCTAATGCCATATACCAACACAGTGCAGAGTAGCTACCTAAACTCTGTAAGTGAGATAGAGTATCTCGTCAATAGTTTTACATCCTCATTGAAGACAACTTTGGATGCTGTAGCTCCTCTGAAAAAGAGAGCTTTAAATCAGAAGTGCCTGACTCCGTGGTATAGCTCACAAACTCGCAGCTTAAAGCAGATAACCCGTAAGTTGGAGAGGAAATGGCATCTCACTAATTTAGAAGATCTTCACTTAGCCTGGAAAAAGAGTCTGTTGCTCTATAAAAAAGCCCTCCGTAAAGCTAGGACATCTTACTACTCATCACTAATTGAAGAAAATAAGAACAACCCCAGGTTTCTTTTCAGCACTGTAGCCAGGCTGACAAAGAGTCAGAGCTCTATTGAGCCGAGTATTCCTTTAACTTTAACTAGTAATGACTTCATGACTTTCTTTGCTAATAAAATTTTAACTATTAGAGAAAAAAATTACTCATAACCATCCCAAAGACGTATCGTTATCTTTGGCTGCTTTCAGTGATGCCGGTATTTGTGTTGGGGAAGTGTAGTGACACGGACCCACAACAGGGGGTGTAAATGAACGGACAATGAAAGAGTCGAATATGAACACTTTACTGTCGTGAATGAGCACAACCACAATACAGAGGAATGTAAAATTTTGCAAACAGTCAATCACAAAGGTGACGTGTGGGCAGGCTCGAGGATAGAAGACGTCTGTCCTGAGAAGAACCGGAACCACACGATTTCCTCCGCCACCGAACCTGGAGAATACTGGAGCCGCCAGGTCCCGAGTCCCCAGGTGGCCACCGTCTCCGAATGTCGGATCTGGTACTGCTGGCGAGGACCAGAGACAATCAGATGTGGGTGTGTGAACACCCAGTAACAACAAATGTGGAGATTCCACCTCCACCTCAAATCCAGAAAACTGGTACGTGCAGTAGTAGTTAGTACTTATCAATAGTTTGGCGTGGGGAGCGAAGACGTCAGCTCTCCACGTATCACAAACTCAGCTTCCAGCTGCGAGTACTCACAGAACTGACTGCAAACGACACAGAAGCAAACACTGTCTGAAAAGACAAAAAACAACGGCTGAGAAAGTTACCTTCACAGGTCGAAGATATCTCGGCAATGAGGTGGAGATGACGTCCGGGTTTTATGGAGTAGCATGATGAAGTGTTGATTGGTGACACCTGTCATGAGATGATGAGTGACAGCTGTCACCCCCGGCTGTGTCCGTGGCGGCAGCGCCCTCTCGTGCCTGAAGCCCGCACTCCAGGCAGGGCGCCATCTGGTGGTGGTGGGCCAGCAGTACCTCCTCTTCAGGTGGCCCACACAACAATTTGGTTAGACTCTTTCTCTGATTGTTATTTTCATTAGTTACTTCATTCAAACCATCAACATGTCTATTAGACCCCATTCCTACCAGGCTGCTCAAGGAAGCCCTACCATTATTTAATGCTTCGATCTTAAATATGATCAATCTATCTTTATTAGTTGGCTATGTACCACAAGCTTTTAAGGTGGCAGTAATTAAATCATTACTTAAAAAGCCATCACTTGACCCAGCTATCTTAGCTAATTATAGGCCAATCTCCAACCTTCCTTTTCTCTCAAAAATTCTTGAAAGGGTAGTTGTAAAACAGCTAACTGATCATCTGCAGAGGAATGGTCTATTTGAAGAGTTTCAGTCAGGTTTTAGAATTCATCATAGTACAGAAACAGCATTAGTGAAGGTTACAAATGATCTTCTTATGGCCTCAGACAGTGGACTCATCTCTGTGCTTGTTCTGTTAGACCTCAGTGCTGCTTTTGATACTGTTGACCATAAAATTTTATTACAGAGATAAGAGCATGCCATAGGTATTAAAGGCACTGCGCTGCGGTGGTTTGAATCATATTTATCTAATAGATTACAATTTGTTCATGTAAATGGGGAATCTTCTTCACAGACTAAGGTTAATTATGGAGTTCTACAAGGTTCTGTGCTAGGACCAATTTTATTCACTTTATACATGCTTCCCTTAGGCAGTATTATTAGACAGCATTGCTTAAATTTTCATTGTTACGCAGATGATACCATGAAGCCAGAGGACACACACCAATTAGCTAAACTGCAGGATTGTCGTACAGACATAAAGACATGGATGACCTCTAATTTCCTGCTTTTAAACTCAGATAAAACTGAAGTTATTGTACTTGGCCCCACAAATCTTAGAAACATGGTGTCTAACCAGATCCTTACTCTGGATGGCATTACCCTGACCTCTAGTAATACTGTGAGAAATCTTGGGAGTCATTTTTGATCAGGATATGTCATTCAATGCGCATATTAAACAAATATGTAGGACTGCTTTTTTGCATTTGCGCAATATCTCTAAAATTAGAAAGGTCTTGTCTCAGAGTGATGCTGAAAAACTAATTCATGCATTTATTTCCTCTAGGCTGGACTATTGTAATTCATTATTATCAGGTTGTCCTAAAAGTTCCCTGAAAAGCCTTCAGTTAATTCAAATTGCTGCAGCTAGAGTACTAACGGGGACTAGAAGGAGAGAGCATATCTCACCCATATTGGCCTCTCTTCATTGGCTTCCTGTTAATTCTAGAATAGAATTTAAAATTCTTCTTCTTACTTATAAGGTTTTGAATAATCAGGTCCCATCTTATCTTAGGGACCTCATAGTACCATATCACCCCAATAGAGCGCTTCGCTCTCAGACTGCAGGTTTACTTGTAGTTCCTAGGGTTTGTAAGAGTAGAATGGGAGGCAGAGCCTTCAGCTTTCAGGCTCCTCTCCTGTGGAACCAGCTCCCAATTCAGATCAGGGAGACAGACACCCTCTCTACTTTTAAGATTAGGCTTAAAACTTTCCTTTTTGCTAAAGCTTATAGTTAGGGCTGGATCAGGTGACCCTGAACCATCCCTTAGTTATGCTTCTATAGACTTAGACTGCTGGGGGGTTCCCATGATGCACTGAGTGTTTCTTTCTCTTTTTGCTCTGTATGCACCACTCTGCATTTAATCATTAGTGATTGATCTCTGCTCCCCTCCACAGCATGTCTTTTTCCTGGTTCTCTCCCTCAGCCCCAACCAGTCCCAGCAGAAGACTGCCTCTCCCTGAGCCTGGTTCTGCTGGAGGTTTCTTCCTGTTAAAAGGGAGTTTTTCCTTCCCACTGTCGCCAAGTGCTTGCTCACAGGTGGTCGTTTTGACCGTTGGGGTTTTTACATAATTATTGTATGTCCTTGCCTTACAATATAAAGCGCCTTGGGGCAACTGTTTGTTGTGATTTGGCGCTATATAAATAAAATTTGTTTGATTGATTGATTGATTGATTGATGTACAGCAGTAGTATTTAACTATGTGGTGCTCTATGCATCTACCTACCTACCCACCCACCCACCCACCTATCATAGTCAAGGGTGTCTCTCTTCAGCCTTGTCCAGTCACTGGTGTCTTCAGCAAAGCATTCTGTGGAAATGAGGTAATGTTCTGGGACATTGTCCTTCATAGTCCTCTGTACAGTACTGGGGAGCCATTTCATGGTAAATGGACTGCATTTATATAGCATTTTTCCATTTGCATCAGAAGCTCAAAGCGCTTTACAATTATGCCACGCATTCACCCATTTACACAGACACACTAACACACCAATGTCAGGGTGATGCCATACAAGGTTCTCACTACACTCCGGAAACAACTAGGGGATTAAGAACCCTTAGTGATTTTCCAGTCTGGCTGTGTTTTGAAACAAGGATCCTTTGGTCTGAAGCCCAACATTTAACCACTTGACCATCACCTCCCCGCCACCACCCCTTCAGGGAAATGTGACAACTGGCAAGGTAACAAAACTAACAAATCCTACTTAAAAAAAAATCATTTAAAATTTGAGTGAGAACATCTTATGACAGTTACTTCAGATATGTCATACTGTACCCAACAGAGGCATAAATATCCTACAGTTACAGTGCTAAGATCTACCGGGATCAAAATAATACCTGCAGCAATTAGGGTGCACCCTATGGCCCCCATGTATCAGTACTGAAGTAATGACTGCATCAAGCGAATGCCTGTTCAAGAAATAACAATAAAAATCTTAAGACAGTTCAAACAGCAGGCACGTGGTTTTAGTTTCACTGTACTCAGCATACTGAACTTACAACAAAGAGAGTGAATGATTGTTGTCACTGTGGAAATGTTGGTGATCAAACATAATTGCAAAAACAAATTTTCTGTTAGCGGCTGCCATCATGTCATTCACTTGAGGTTACGCTGTCCAGGTCACTGAGGAGGTTTTGGCTGGCGGGCAGGGGTGGTGGCGGTTGCACAAAGCCATAGTGATGCTGTCTGCTCAAAGCCTATTAGAATTCGGGCGCACAAAGCCTTCTGGGGCTTGTTGTGTCTGACATTGTCATTACTGGACAACAGACAAATGTTGTGGTTTACATGACTCAAAAGGAACAAAAAAAACTTCTTTTTCTGATTTTGGTGCAGTATCGTACTGTAGTACATTGGCAGTGAAAGGATCCATGAAAAATTCTGAAGTGTCGGTCAAATCTGGCAACAGTAAGCAAACGGAAAAAGAAAGGCTATGTGACTTTTTGACTTTATGTAATTTCTTATTACTATTTTGGTGCCTTCCAGTGGAAAAGATGCAAAACACATCAGTTTGAGAGGGTGATAATTGCTACATTGCTCTGATCCTGATACAAGGGCAGTCATCCATTGCGATCCACCACGTCAGCAGTGAGGAATGACCCCTCCCCAACCAAATGATGTGGCATGTAGGCCCTCAGTTGCAAGGAGCATAAATTCAAATGAGCTCTGTTATCAAGCTTCTCCATGGTTGTTTGCCAATGCCTGGACTGTGACCACGACCATTATCCAAATAAAAAAAAACAACTCCTTTGATCAGCAGTGTCATTGTCTAAACTGCTACTCGTTCTATTCTTCCATTTTGCAACACGCGGGTAAGTTCATAAGGTTCCTCCTGTGTCTTTGTAATTGTCACTGACAACACAGTTTGGCCCACAGAAACACATGGGACATACTTACAAATACAAATGATTCTTTGGAGATTTCTAGATCTGCAAGGGGTATTGGGATAAAAGGTAAAATTAAGCCGACAATTACAGATAGTGCAGTTCTGTCCATTAAAAAGAGAAACAGTGGTATTAAAGTGATTAAAGTGCACATTTTTTAGTCCTGGAGAGGTTCAACCACAGGAGTTCAGCTCAGTTTTTTTTGGCACTGCCACAAAAGTGGCTCTTCTCTCACAGTCATGAAGTGAGAGTAAGAAGTCCTCCATGGGCCTTTTCAAACTTATAAAGCCTATGATAGGCTATGACTTTCCTTAGGGTCCCTTCACACATAACACGATGTTGGGCGAAAGACGCAGAAATTGGAAGAAAATCTGCAAACCAAAAACGAAATGGGGAACCACGAAACATTCCACCTGCTGTTGCGAGGGACGCACGGTCGGACAGATGTGAACGATATCGTTGCACGATATCATGTACGCTCATGTTAGCGTGCACGAACACAATGCGAGCACGTGGAAAGTCATGCACACAGCAGAGGAGCAAAATATTAAAAAAAAACCCACCATAATTTATAATACTTAATTCCTGTTATAAAGAGCAGACTTAGACTCCGCCTAGACATACACCAGGAAGTAATGAAAAGACGTGGATTACTGTTCTCCCTTTTATGTTTTACATGAATTACCTGATGCACTCCTGTCATGAAGACATCAGCCGGGTTCCCATCTCATGAGGAGTCAGCTTCTGTGTCATGAACGTATCAGCCGGCATGGTGTGTCCAGCGCGCAATGTGATATGCGTTTTATTACAATGTGGGGAAATCCCTTAGTGACATGCACCTTGTGGTGATTTTCTGCATGGCATGATATTCATCAGCGTTGCGGTGTGCTGATACAGTGGTCAGCTAAAGTGATATGTTTTAAAGAATAAGCCAGGTCATATGCTACAAGCTACTACAGGTGTTCCCCAGCTGTGACTTGCGAGCGCAGATATCTGAACAGTTGTACATCACAGGGACACGCCCACCATTGTCTACAGACCTTGTCAGGTCACAGGAAAAAAGCTCACTCTCTGTTGCTTTGTTCTGTGATTTTAATGTATGTATTATTATTTTTGTCCATCATTTGTATGATGTCTGTGTCAGCAATGTAACACCTTGTGTGCACTGTCAGGTCCAGCTGTCAGTAAGTCAGCGGTCAGCTGACAGGCGCTGTATGTCCACAGCAAAGCATATGAGCAAAGTGATCAGACATGAATGAGTTCACGCCTTTACTCTTATGTGTCTTATTGAATTTCCACTCTATGTCTGTCATGTAAATTATAATTTACGTGGTGGAAGTGACAATGAGCCTGCCCGGCCGGCTGTGCCGCGTGCACACGTGCATTGCGTGTTCAACAGCTGAGGCGCAGTACACAGCGGTCAGCTGTCCCAGCAGCGCAGTGCACAGGACAGCGACTGGACTCCGGGACCCCCAGCCACAGCTGACAATGTTGGATTCATGGTGTGTGTGTATGTCTGTTGGGGGGGGCACACGCCACGAGCGGACGACAACAACATACTCCACATGCCATTTGTGTGTGTGGGGGGGGGTGTGGGGGGGGGGTTCGGCACAGTTACACCCATGTGTGTTTTATATATATATATATATATATATATATATATACACACATACATACACATACATACATACACACACATACATATATTCCATATTCCCAAAGTTCATTCAATATATTCAAGCTTCCATTCAATATATATTCAAAGTTCATTAAATAGATTCAAGTTTCCATTCGATATATATTCAGGTTTCGTTCAATATGTTCAAGGTTCATTCAATATATTCAAGTTTTCATTCAATATATTCAAGTTTCATTCAATATATTCAAACTTAATTTAATATATTCTATCTTCCATTCAATATATTCAAGGTTTTCAATGTCCATATATATATATATATATATATATATATATATATATATATATATATATATATATATATATATATATATATATATATATATATATATATATATATATATATATATATATATATATATATATTTCAGCTAATGCTTGTATGTAAACAGTACACAACATGCACCACAAGATTTATGTCTTGCATAGAATGCTTCAAACAAAAAGTTATGCTTAATACAGTCAAACATAATGATGGCACAAACACCACGTTTGTCTGTTATTTCAAGTGACACTGTTATTATACACTGACACAGCATCCTTTGTTTAGTGAGGCATAAAAATGTCCTACTAAACCGGCAGCATAGACACACTGATAAATTACATTTACATGCCATCAAACTGCAACATTTGCTGACACCAAAAATGCTTCTCCAGATCTGCCACGGCAATGGTTCTCATTATCCGGTTGAGGAGTGAGCAGAGCCGGGTTGTTAATGAAAAATACACCGACAGTGACCTTTGTAAAGTCTCCCAGCAACTAACACAGCTAACAAACTTGGCTTGGGGCTCAGCAGAAGCTGTAACAGACGGAGCCCGCAATGTGCTGTGAGAAGTGAATGCTCTACCTGTCTGGTTCCTCAGGTTGTCCCTTTATCTGGAAAATGACGGGGTCAACAAGGTCACTGTCTGTTTCAGAAATTACAGCTGAGGAGGCAGAAAACCTCAACCCTGATGCCTACCCAGGCACCGGGGGAGTTGGAACAAGTCAAAAGACGATGGTTTGACTCCAGAGTGTGGAGGAATTTCTATAATGGTAATGTCTTAATTAGCTCATAAGAAATAATAGAGCACAGGACTGAAAGACAGCCTGCCAAATCATGACAAAACGTCACTATAACGGTTCACTGAGAATCCCAAAAAACACGCAACTCATTAAATATCACGAACAGAGGCTAATTTGTTATTTTGCAGACAATGTTTATAGGGCAAAATCAAATGTACAATTTTATTAAATGTAGGTGGGTCCAGCAGACAGTACATAAAATTATATTTTGTTTCCTTTTATGTATCCAGATATGCAAGCTGTGGTATACTTATACAACTGTAAAGGCTCACAGAAAAACAATTACAGGATTTACTGCCAAGTATGAAATTAAACCGCCTGTGACCTCTGGGTTCACTCGTTCTCATTATTGCTTGCCTGGAGAGATTTATTGGAAGACCTTATGATGGGTTACCAGACAATCTGTGAATTTGCTGAGTTGATGATGGCGCCGCGTTTTTATGCTGCAGCCTATTTGCCACCTTTGGAGCTTAGTTGATGGGTCGACACAATGACAGGTGCTGTGTGAGATGCGCTCAGTCCTTGAATCATAAGTGCTGAGATAATGTATGTTGCTGCTGTTTGTAATCTAATATGTGTACAGTTTAGTTTAGTTTTTTTTTTATAGTTAGCAGAAATGACATCAAAACTTCAGTTTTCAGGTCACTTTTTCGTGGCATTTTGTTTGAAATCTGTAATCTTTCATTCTAAAAATGCAATGCATAAAAAGATGCCATTTGTTGCATTTAAAATGATTATATATACCGAGAAATGACGGTGATAAACGAACCGTCATCATGAGATTCATCAACAGAAAACACAAAACAGCACTGTTAAAACAAGGAAGAAAACTGAAAGGGACAAACGTATTCATCAATGAACATCTCACCAAACGGAATGCCGACATCGCCAGGAAAGCACGCTTCTTAAAGAAACAGGGAAAAATCCAGCACACATGGACTTCAAACTGTAAAATATTCATTAAACTGAACGGATCACCAGAACAAGCAAAGGTTATGGCAATAAGGAACATCGAGGAGCTGGACAAATATGAACAATAGGTATGAGGACTCAAACACATCACAGCACCATGATGCAGACTGGAGCAACCCACTCATCCACATCATCTACACCCGGAGACGAGAGACATAATGACTAAGGATAATGATCTGTTTATTTCTGCCCAGGAGCTCTGTCTAGATACATTTAATTATAATAACTCTGCTAACCACCCCTTCGAATCTGAAAATGATCCTGATACCTTTTTCAGTGAGAATATTGTGAGACAGTGCAAATATTTTACAGAAGAACAATTCAAAAATTATAAAATCAATGATGAAGATTTTTCAATTATACATTTCAACAGCAGAAGTCTTTCTTGTAATCTGTCCACTATTAATGATTGTTTGAAAACATCCAAAAAACGTTTTTCAGTTATTGCAATTTCAGAAACATGGTTAAATGAGGATAATAAAGATCTGGTATATCTTGATGGTTATGAATTGTTCCTGGTTAATAGGCAGACGAGAAGGGGCGGAGGCGTTGCATTGTTTGTAAGGTCAGATTATAACTGTAAACTCATCAACAACATGTCATTTACAGTGGACAACATCATGGAATGTGTTACCATAGAAATTACATCTATAATCTCCAAAAACATAGTTGTTAGTTGTATTTACAGAGCTCCTGGGACAAATATTGACACCTTTGGAGACATTATCTTAGGAATGTACAACAAAATCAACAGAAATAAGCATTTATTTGTCTGTGGAGATTTCAATATAGATTTTTTAAACCCTCACAATCATCCACAAATCACTTCATTTATAAACACCTTGTATTGTTTAGGACTGTTTCCAACCATCATTCATCCTAGCAGAATAACTATGGACTCAACAACTCTCATTGACAATATTTTAACTAACGTTATATCCGGTAATCTTAGTGGGGGACTACTGGTCAGTGATATCAGTGATCACTTGCCAGTTTTCTCAGTCTTTGCATTGGAGGGTTGTTGTAAGTATCGAAGCAATACCAAATTCATGAGTAGAAAAGTAACACCTGAAACAATTGATAATTTAAGGGAGGATTTATCAAGTCAGAATTGGTCGGATGTTTTTGTTGATGATGTTGACAGGTCATATGATGCTTTCATCTCCATTTTTTCCAGTTTGTATAATAAACACTGTCCATTTGTTGACAAAATATATAGAAATCAATATAGCAACAAACCATGGATAACTAAGGGGCTTCAGAGGGCATGTAAAAAGAAAAACGTACTATATAAACATTTCATAAAACTACGAACTAAGGAAGCTGAAAGTAAGTATAAAACATATAAGAATAAGTTAATCAATATCATGAGACTCAGTAAAAAAAAAATATTATAATGAGTTACTTGTCAAAAATAGAAATAACATCAAAAACACATGGAACATGTGTTAAATGAAATAGTAAAAAAGAATAGAGTAACTAGAGATTATCCTTCATTTTTTCAGAGTAACAACTACATCACGATTGATAACGACGAGTCTATTGCTGAACACTTTAATGAATACTTCGTTAATGTGGGTAAAAATCTTGCCAGTAAAATTGACTCATCAACTAATAACTTCTGGGTAAATAATTCAACGTTTAACAAATCTGTTTCAATGTTCATTGGTGGTACTCATGAAAGGGAAATACTTGATCTGGTTCATGGTTCAAAAAGTAAGAAATCGACTGATTTTAATAATTTGGATATGGCTTTATTAAAAAAAGTTATTGATTGTATAGTAAAACCGTTCAATTATATTTGCAATATGTCACTAAGTACTGGTAAATTTCCTTCTCAAATGAAAATAGCCAAAGTAATTCCTCTGTTTAAAACTGGTGACAAACACACATTTTCTAATTATAGACCTATATCACTCCTGCCACAATTTTCCAAAATTTTGGAAAAAATATTTGCTAAAAGATTAAATGATTATTTACTGAAGCATAACATCATTTGTGAAGAACAATATGGATTCAGAAGGTCTCGAACTACATCACATGCTTTGATGGACTTTGTGGAAAGTATAGCAACTGCAATTGACAATAAACAATACACAATAGGTGTTTTTTTTTTTTATTTACAGAAAGCGTTTGACACAATTAACCATGGAATACTATTACTTAAACTGCAGAAATATGGAATCAGAGGTCTGGCATATGAATGGATAGCTAGTTATTTACAAGGCAGATTTCAGTATGTTCAATTCAATAATACAAATTCTGAACTCAGGGGTGTCACATGTGGGGTGCCGCAGGGCTCCGTGCTGGGTCCTTTGTTGTTTATAATCTATATAAATGATATAAGTTGGGTGTCGAGTTCACTGAGATCTGTCCTTTTTGCGGATGATACAACTGTGTTCTGTAGCGGTGAAAATCTTGAACAGCTTCTGGACATAGTGGAGAAAGAACTGGAAAAATTTAAGGTTTGGTTTGACGCTAATAAGTTGTCACTCAACCTTGGGAAAACTAAATGTATTATATTTGGAAATAAACAGGCACCCAAATGTAAAAATTTAACTATAAACAATAAGGAAATTGAGTTAGTAACAGAGAATAAATTTTTAGGTGTTATAATTGATAATAAACTTAGCTGGAAACCACATATAAATTATGTGAAATCAAAATTGTCAAAAACTATAGCCATTCTGTATAAAGCCAAAGACCTACTGCCGCAAGAAGGGTTACTTACTTTATATCATTCTCTGATGGTACCATATATGACATGTTGAGTCATGGGGAAACACTTACAAATCAAATACCAATCCAATATTCCTTTTGCAAAAACGAGCCAAACGAATCATCTGCAATAAACAATATCGTGAACCAACTCATTCTTTATTTGTGTCTTTAAATTTATTAAAATTCATAGATTTGGTCGATTACATTACAATTCAAACTTTATTTCGAGCGAAAAACCAAGCCTTACCGAGACATGTCCAGAGTCTGTTCCGATTGAGGGAATCCAGATATAGTTTAAGAGGTTGTGCAATTTTTATGAAACCACCAGTAAGAACAAATGTAAAGGGTTTTTGTGTGTCTGTGGTTGGGGTGAGGAAATGGAACAAATGTTCAACAGAGGTTAGAATGAGTAGTACCTTAGTAAGATTTAAGAAACTACTCAAAAAGAACATCATGTCTAAGTATCATAAAGAAGCAAATATAATTTGATTTATATGGAATGTTCAATTTATAAGTGGGACTCATTGTATATTTGAATGTGTGGGTATGTATATGTGTATGTAGATATATAGATATGGGTAGGTGTATATGTATATAAGTGACTGTGTATGTATGTATATATTTATGTTTGTAAAGTATATAAGTATGTATATAGGTATATATGGCACAGCCCAAGCAGAGGGTCACCCCCAAGAGCCTGGTCTGCTTGAGGTTTCTTCCTTACAGGGAGTTTTTCCTCACCACAGTTGCCTAGTGCTCGCTCTGGGGGTTGGTAAGGTTAGTCCTTACTGGCGTAAGTGCCTTGATTCGAATTTCTTGTGATCTGGTACTATATAAATATAATTATAAGTGAATAGTATATTGATGTGTATGTCTGTGTGTCGACATGTAGTAGTGAATTTGTATTTATGTAAATATGACTGATAAGAATTGTTGGACTTGTACGAGCAGGGGTGGGCGCTAATAAGCTTTGCTTCAGCCCACACCCTTTCGGACTCACTAGTTTTGTCTGTGTTTGTTTGTGGAATTGTTCATTTTTTTCTATTCGAATATTTTGTGTGCCGAATAAAACTTTGTCACATTGTCACATATATATTATTATAGCCAAGTGGCCTGTGTGTGTGTGTGTGTGTGTGTGTGTGTGTGTGTGTGTGTGTGTGTGTGTGTGTGTGTGTGTGTGTGCGCGCATGTACGGCTTTGAGTACGCAACAACCGGGGAGAGCTGACATTTGCGAAAACAGAAAGTTGATAGGACAAATATTTTTGGTGAAATTAGCAATTTTAGCTAACCACTAAACAATGGATGCTATGCTGCAATGCACCATGGGAGTTCAGGGTTTTGAGGTTTTAATTGTTGTTATTGTAGTATATGTAGTTTAACAGTGTTGATAATGTTATTGATTTATTGTATGTTTGTAGCTCAGTTGGCTTAGTCAGTTTAGATAAGCCTCATGTTGCTATTACCATGAGTTTCATGTTGGTACCATGAGTAAAATGGTTATTGTTTTTAATGTCTTCAGCCACTGTCTTTGTTTGACAAATTAAAACCACCTGCTTCCAGCAGCTCTGCGTGCGCATGCTGCTAGCTACTTTCTGGACTCACATCATTCCAGCAAGGGGTGGTAAGTAATATTTATACTAAAAGCGTGAGTGTGGTGAGTGATTTATGTTCAGTGTAAGTACATAATATAATGCAGGGCGGGACCTAGTTAGTACCTCTTTGGAAGATCAGCGGCTGCATGTGTTTCTCTAGGTAAAACTGGAGTTGCATCAGGAAGGGCATCCGGCGTAAAACTTGTGCCAACTACCAATGCGGATCTTGCTGTATCCGCTGTAGCAACCCAATCACAAAATGGGAGCAGCTGAATGGACAACGACAACATGGAGGACACAAGAAAGTGAGAACACTTGTTTCCATTGTGGTCCATTTAAAAATCAAATGACTGAATAGAAGTAGAAATACAATAATAATAGTGTATATGATAACAAGAACATAAACAATTTATAAATACATTAAGATAGTAAATTAACATTAAACAAATTGCATAATTAACAGGAAAAAGGGGCATGAGTTCTTCTTCTAAAAACTGTTGAGGTCTAAGGTTCTAAAACATTCTGGACTCACACACCATTCCAACTCATTATACAAGCTTTGCTTAATTTATTACCACCCTTACCACAAAAATGCCAGCTACCTATTTTATAAACACTATCCAATCTAGACCTGATGGGATCAGGCTACACAGAGCAAACTGGCTGCCTGAAATATTGAACCAAATATTTCTGCTAAATGAGAAACTAACTACTTAGCTTATCATTTAGTATTGAACTATTTAGCTAAATACAAAATGTAATATTTAGCTAAATATTTAGCAAGTAACTATCTAAATATATGGTGAAATATTGAACTCAATATTTAGCAGAACTTATATTTATATTCTATATTCAGATTTATTCATTATTTGTCTATGCTCAACATGTCTTCCTCTACACATTTATCAAAATATTAAACAATACACTATGCTAATATTTAGCATCTGTCTTGAACTAAATATTAAATTAACTACACTCAACAAAAATATAAATGCAACACTTTTGGTTTTGCTCCCATTTTGTATGAGATGAACTCAAAGATCTAAAACTTTTTCCACATACACAATATCACCATTTCCCTCAAATATTGTTCACAAACTAGTCTAAATCTGTGATAGTGAGCACTTCTCCTTTGCTGAGATAATCCATCCCACCTCACAGGTGTGCCATACCAAGATGCTGATTAGACACCATGATTAGTGCACAGGTGTGCCTTAGACTGCCCACAATAAAAGGCCACTCTGAAAGGTGCAGTTTTATCACACAGCACAATGCCACAGATGTCGCAAGATTTGAGGGAGCGTGCAATTGGCATGCTGACAGCAGGAATGTCAACCAGACCTGTTGCTCGTGAATTGAATGTTCATTTCTCTACCATAAGCCGTCTCCAAAGGCGTTTCAGAGAATTTGGCAGTACATCCAACCAGCCTCACATCCGCAGACCACGTGTAACCACACCAGCCCAGGACCTCCACATCCAGCATGTTCACCTCCAAGATTGTCTGAGACCAGCAACTCGGACAGCTGCTGAAACAATCGGTTTGCATAACCAAAGAATTTCTGCACAAACTGTCAGAAACCGTCTCAGGGAAGCTCATCTGCATGCTCGTCGTCCTCATCGGGGTCTCGACCTGACTCCAGTTCGTCGTCGCAACTTCGCACAGCCATTGAAGAGGAGTGGACCAACATTCCACAGGCCACAATTGACAACCTGATCAACTCTATGCGAAGGAGATGTGTTGCACTGCATGAGGCAAATGGTGGTCACACCAGATACTGACTGGTATCCCCCCCCCAATAAAACAAAACTGCACCTTTCAGAGTGGCCTTTTATTGTGGACAGTCTAAGGCACACCTGTGCACTAATCATGGTGTCTAATCAGCATCTTGATATGGCACACCTGTGAGGTGGGATGGATTATCTCAGCAAAGGAGAAGTGCTCACTATCACAGATTTAGACTTGTTTGTGAACAATATTTGAGGAAAATGGTGATATTGTGTATGTGGAAAAAGTTTTAGATCTTTGAGTTCATCTCATACAAAATGGGAGCAAAACCAAAAGTGTTGCGTTTATATTTTTGTTGAGTATAGTTAGATAAACATTTTTTGAGCATCTACCTAAATATATAGCTAAATATTAAGTAAAACATTTAGTTTCTGGCTAAATATTATCAGTTATCAAGTTGTTCACCAATGAATATGGCTTTATACACCCTATACTATAAATGATAAATGTATGGTTTTCTGAAGGGTGTAAAAAGCCATATTCATTGGTAAAACAACTTGATAACAATTTTATCATATACCTATAAATGATAAATGTTGTATGGTTTTCTGAAGGGTGTAAAAAGCCATATTCATTGGTGAACAACTTGATAATGATTTTATCATATACCTATAAATGATAAATGTTGTATGGTTTTCTGAAGGGTGTAAAAAGCCATATTCATTGGTGAACAACTTGATAATGATTTTATCATATACAGTGGTCCCTTGTTTATCGCGGGAGTTACGTTCTAAAAATAACCTGCGATAGGCGAAATCCGTGAAGTAGTCAGCGTTATTTTTTACAATTATTATAGATGTTTTAAGGCTGTAAAACCCCTCACTACACACTATATACACTTTTCTCAAACAGGCATTAACATTTTCTCACTTTTCTCTCCTGTGTAAACACTCAAAGTTCAAACCTTAGTAGAAAAAAACAGAACGCTTTCCTATAAATAATTATGATGGCTTTTAGAACTAACAAATTTAATTTTAATGATCAACCTACGAGGTTGGACACATAAGAAATTATTAATAGTGACTCACCAGTATTTCACAGTTCCTCTGACTGCACCTCTTCGTCGTGGCGCCGCTCCGCTGTCCGGATTGGCTGATTACTCGGGTGGTATGAAAAATATTACCCGTCCGTGAAAAGGGTTATTGCTGTTTATTCTTTAGTGTTTTATCCAATCATTTTGGTGTATCATTTATAGGTATATGATAATTATATTTATCTGCTACATACTGAACAAAATATTTCACTGACATTGAGTATTTACCCAAATATTGAGCTCAGTACTCAATACTCTACATCAATATTCAGCTACATAGTGAACAAAATATTGACCTGACATTTATTGCTTATCCAAACACTCAGCCAAATATTGAACAAAGCATTTAGCTAAACACACAAACGTGCAACTTTTCCTACATTACAAATTTTATTTTGAAAGATTCCAGTTTTCAACCTTAACGTCATGTAACAGTGAGCTAAAAAACAGTGACCTAACTTTTCTCTGGCTAAACATGGAAAAATTGAACAGTTAATTTGACATTATCAATTTACAAGTGGCAAGCTACAGAACCATATCCACAGCTTACACTGACAGACCAGTGGCTTGAGCTTACATCAATTTCAATGGTATTAAATGGATTGAATATCCTAAAGGGTCTTCAAATGTCAGGTTTACTCAGTCCCAGCCACCTGCAGCAGGTTAAAAATAACCTAAAAGTTATGTTCAGATCCTAGTCGAGCACTTTTTGTGTCATCTCAGAAGTTTCTGGGATTTGTTTCAGTACTTTGTCAGGTTGTCTTTGCTGTACGGCAGGTGCCCTTTCTCACGCTCTCACCGAGAACATATGGGCCCCGTTCAGCCTGAGCCCGAACTAGGTTCACCGTCTGCCAAAGCACTGTCACACCTGAGTAGAGAAGATCAAAGAGCCCCGTGGTGCCTACAACCACACAGCTGCTGCACGCGCCAAACTTCCTTCACTGCTCCACTTCCTGTGCTTTCAGCACGTGTTTCCAAGGCTGACCACTAATCCTCCATTTATGTGCATTATCGCGTCTCGACAAGTCACCAGAGTGACAGCTCTGGAAACTCTCACTCGTCGTGTCTTTGCATCTCATCCCCTCGGGTTTGTTAAACTTTTGTTCCCGTCCCTGTTTGTTTGCTTTCTTGGTTCACCTTAACTGTGGAAAGCTGAAACCTTCTCACCAAGCCAAACCGTAAACATAAGGCACAATTATCATTGAGGTTTTCACTTGTAAAACAATTGATTTGGTGGTAATGGAGGCAGCTTTTATACCAGCCAGCTGAAGTCTTTTATTTAGTTCTGAACTGAGACCCCAAATTTTGACAGACGAAGAATTTCAGAAGAAATATTGCTCATACAAATTACTGATTTCAAGGACTATGGAGGGCCAAACATGAACTGGGAATAAATGAATACATAAATGTATAATTAAATAGATTTAAAAAATTATTCATACATTTATTTATTTACCTTTTATTTTTACATTTATTGTACTTTAATATATATTTGTACATTCAAACATTCATTTATACTTTTATAAATGCATTTATACTTTTATTCATTCGTTTATACTCCTAGCCATTTATTCATTCTTTTATACTTGTATTTGGACTTTTAGCCATTTATTACCTCCGCCAAGGAGGTTATGTTTTCAGTCGAGTTTGTTTGTTTGCTTGTCTGTCTGTCTGTTTGTCAGCAGGATAACCTCCGCCAAGGAGGTTATGTTTTCGGTCACGTTTGTTTGTTTGTCTGTCTGTTTGTCAGCAGGATAACTCAAAACGTTTTGAACGGATTTTGATGAAATTTTGTGGAGTGGTTGGAAATGATAAGAGGAACAAGTGATTAAATTTTAGTGGTGATCTGGATCACGATCCGGATCCAGGAATTTTTTAAAAGTATTCTTCACCATTGCGGGATGGGGGAATTTTAACATTCTAGTTTCTAACTCCACAAAAACAAGGCAGAAAGGCTTGAAAAAAATTAGGGTGTAACATAGTCAAATGTTCTATCAAACAACAAACTTTGGTGATGATCGGATCCGGATTCCGGATCTGATGATCCAGAATATGCAAAAATATAGGGAAAACAGAAAATGTGTCAGTGTGAGGTGACAAATGAAGCTAGAGATGCACAACTAACACCAAATTGTAGCTGAATCTGTACTGATTCAGTAAGGTGTCATCAGATTTGATGTAGCTTCAAATGTTATGGAGCTAGATCCAGAAGAAAACCGCCATTACCGAAAAATCATTTTTATACAATAACTTTTGAACTAATAAAGACATAAAAGTGATTCCAAGTTCTAGTGGTATGTTTTCATGGTCAAGGATGTCAGATATAAAGGAAAGAAAAGTGTATGTATCATAGGTTTGGTTGTAACACTGAATTGTTGAATAGATCACTGTGCCAAGGAGGGAATCTCTTTAGGGTCAGTGACCCTATGGCCTTGTTAGTAAACGATGTCAAATACAACACACTGCAAAGAGGAAATCCCTCAAGACAAACTAACAGGGCTGGGGAGCACAATGACTTTATTAGATGAAGGACTATCATTTGGCATTATTATATTTTAGTGGCACTGAATATCACTATCCAGATCACTTCACTTAGCAAAAGCAAAGTGATGAGTCAGCAGTATACTCAGCAGTGGTTAAGTTCTGGTTCAGTGCACATCACTGAACAAAGTACACAAGGTGCAAAACCCACTCCCAGGTGTTGATGAATCACGCCTAGGATCCAGAAAACCCAGAGGCTGACATCAGCACCTTACTGTCACATATATTCTGCTTCGGTGCACTTCACTGAATATATAAAAGGTGCACTTCATTATGTAGCACATGCAACACTTAAAAATAGTTCTGTTTCAGAATTTACTGTTACTTATTTAGAGAAGTGTTTCATAAATGTTAAAAAATTGATATATTTGCAGTTTAGTTGAATAATAAATTGAATTTAGTCTCTTATTTGTTTCTGTCTATAAGCACATGCAATATCAATATCAGTGCTCAGATGACAGTAGCTTCTGGGAAAGGTACAAGTTGCAATAACTGTGATGCCAAGCGCTACAAGGATGCCAAGGATACATGCTATCCAGTCACAGCAGATGAAACTTTTTTTTTACTACTGAGCAAACATCATTGTTAGACTTTTTTAGGTTCAATGATTCCACAGCGTGTAGATGTTATGGCGTCAGTGACCCCATGGCCTTGGCGGAGGTTTGCACTCTCTGCGTGCTTCTAGTTCATTCTTAATTCACTTTTGGACCTCCAAATCATACATAAATGGATAAATACAGAGATGCATGAGGTGGGCAGTACTACCAGCAGCCTAGAGTTTGATTAACCCCAGTGATATGATTGATGTTTTCATGTTTAAATCAACTAAATCCTCTATTATTCCCTCCAGATGAAACTGAATGTTGTCCATTTGAATGTTCTTCAAAGTGGTTGCAAGAGATCTTAAATTACCATCTGTGTCTCTCTGACAACTTTGCACAGTGCTGTTGGCATCTGGCTAGCTAAGAAGCTAATGTGATCTCTAGACTGCAGTAGTGAATTCAGTCATACCGCTTGGGCCAATAAAACTCTGCTCGTAAGACTGCCCACCTCATGCATTTATTTATTTATCCATTTATTAATCCTATCCTACATTCTATTTTGCACTATAAATCAAATCAGGCTGCATTTAATCAGATTTTTAAAAATCATTTTACTGTTGAATTATTATCAACAACTGTCTTGTGTAGTCACGTACCAGGCATCAGCAACGAGGGCTTTTTTTTTTTTTTTTTTTTTACTTCAAATGAGGTTTATAACTTCATAATTGAATAATTTTTAAATTCAGTGCAACAAAATCTCAAATACAATTTTTGTTGTAGGGACTTGTAGACATTTCAGATTAGCCAATTACGTGTGTGTGTGTATATATATATATATATATATATATATATATATATATATATATATATATATCAGACTACATCATCAGAATTGTTTTTGAACTAGGTGACTGTTTTTGCAGGTTGACTGAGAACAATTTTGGACTCCTATTTAAGGTTTGTGTTGGGCTGTGCACGTCAAAGCACCAGTGACGCACACCAAAATTTAAGTTCCATTTCTGTTGTTTATAAATTAATAAAATATCAAATGTCAACGATTGATTTTAGCCGTTACATAAAACAAATAATGAATGTTTTTTCATTCATTCAGTGGTACAAATATTTCACACGGTTAGAGATGGAATGTTCCATCTTTCACCGTGTGAAATATTTGCACCATTGAACACATATACATTCATTATTGGTATGCTAAAACACTACTGTCAGAAATAACCATGATTTATTTTTAAGCATAAGCAGTAGGTTTTATGAAAACAGTGGCATTCATTTTTATAGAGCAAGAAGAAGAACCTAAACAATTTATAAATACATTAAGACAGTATATTAATATTAAAAATAATTGTAATTAACAGGAAATAAAAGGGTTGAGTTCTTCTTCTAAAAATTGTTGAGGTCTAAGGTATAAGACTCAAAAAACATTCTGGAGTCATGCCATTTCAACTCATTTTAGAAACTTTGCACAATTTATTACCGCCCTGAAAAATGTCAGCTACCTATTTTATAAAAACTGCCCAATAATATAGAGCCCATGAATCCCCATGGGCAACGTGCTAATGCATACACACACACACACACACACACACACACACACACACACACACACACACACACACACACACACACACACACACACACACACACACACACACACACACACACACACACACACACACGAGGGCTGTCAATAAAGTTACGGTCCTTTTTATTTTTTTCAAAAACTATATGGATTTCATTCATATGTTTTTACGTCAGACATGCTTGAACCCTCGTGCGCATGCGTGAGTTTTTCCACGCCTGTCGGTGACGTCATTCGCCTGTGAGCACTCCTTGTGGGAGGAGTTGTCCAGCCCCTCGTCGGAATTCCTTTGTCTGAGAAGTTGCTGAGAGACTGGCGCGTTGTTTGATCAGAATTTTTTCTAAACCTGTGAGACACACCGAAGTGGACACGGTTCGAAAAATTAAGCTGGTTTTCAGTGAAAATTTTAACAGCTGATGAGAGATTTTGAGGTGATTCTGTCGCTTAAGGACTTTTCACGGTGTGAGACGTCGCGCAGCGCTCTCAGGCGGCGTCATCAGCCTGTTCAAGCTGAAAACCTCCACATTTCAGGCTCTATTGATCCAGGACGTCGTGAGAGAACAGAGAAGTTTCAGCAGAAGTCGGTTTCAGCATTTTATCCGGATATTCCACTGTTAAAGGAGATTTTTTAATGAAAGAAGTGCGGACGGGTCCGCGCGTCGGGACGCAGCCGACGCGGTGCGGCGGCACAGGAAAAACACCTCCGTGTTGATAACCATTTGTAAAATCCAGGCGGCTTTTGATGGCTTTCAGTGGAGTGAGTATATGAGAAATTGGTTAACAGGCAGGACATGTTCCAACTTGTCCTTAAGGCTTTCAACAGAGGTGTTTTTCCTGTGGCGGAGCGTCGCGGCGGCTGCGTCCCGACGCGCGGACCCGTCCGCACGTCTTTCATTAAAAAAATCTCCTTTAACAGTGGAATATCCGGATAAATGCTGAAACCGACTTCTTCTGAAACTTCTCTGTTCTCTCACGACGTCCTGGATCAATAGAGCCTGAAATGTGGATGTTTCAGCTTGAACAGGCTGATGACGCCGCCTGAGGAGCGCTGCACGACGTCTCGCACCGTGAAAAGTCCTTTAAAGCGACAGAATCACCTCAAAATCTCTCATCAGCCTGTTAAAATTTTCACTGAAAACCAGCTTAATTTTCGAACCGTGTCCACTTCGATGTGTCTCACAGGTTTAGAAAAAATTTTGATCAAACAACGCGCCAGTCTCTCAGCAACTTCTCAGACAAAGGAATTCCGACGAGGGGCTGGACAACTCCTCCCACAAGGAGTGCTCACAGGCGAATGACGTCACCGACAGGCGTGGAAAAACTCACGCACGGCGCACGAGGGTTCAAGCATGTCTGACGTAAAAACATATGAATGAAATCCATATAGTTTTTGAAAAAAATAAAAAGGACCGTAACTTTATTGACAGCCCTCGTATATATATATAGAGAGAGAGATACTCACTTTTTTTCCACAACTCTACAGCAAAATGCTGCAGGTATTCAAGCAAATTATTGTATTGTGTCAGGTCTATGATGTGAGACCAAACCATCTTCAGTAGATTTGAGGCAGGAATTCAGAGTATGCGGTGCAAATCATATAATCAGCAGTCAGTTAATTTCACCATGTAATATCCAAAGAAATGACAAAAATTTGCAAGAAAACAAATATTACAAAAGCTAGTACATTCTTCATTGCAGTGATCTACAAATGCTTGATCACCAAAATTGTAGTTTGAAGACACTTTTCTAATGTCAAAAAGTGAACTCCTACCAACAGTGTTTAAGCCACTGCATAAATTGAGAATAACTAATTTTTAAAAACCGACATGATCAATCAGTGTGAAACATGGAAACACAAGACCTCACTCAATCTGTAGCCAATATTTCTATCTGACGCAGCTGCATGCTTTAAGAACTCAATAATTCCAAGGGGGTTGGTGTAGGACAATCTTGTACGCGTAACTGATATTCACTGTACCATTACGGAGACTCAAGTGAGGCCACGCTTTCGTTTTATGATGCGATGTTGATCAAAAATGAGTCAGTGCTCCTCAGGCACTTAGGATCTGCACTGCTATAGCGGCATTATTGCACGGACTACCAGATGCAGCGGCCTCAGTTTAATGTTTCATGAAACTATTAAATCCCTGCCAAAGCCACAGGGTAGTACATCTGCACCAGTTTTACTTACTGAATCGCCATTCAAGGTGTGGCACAAAGCAGATATCTACTATTTCATAAAAACCAAACAAACAAACAAACAAACAAATAACAACCTCCCCTACATAAAAGAAAGAAAGAAATGTGTTGCCAGTTGGAAACACAAGAAAAGCAAAAATGGCAAACTGAAAATAATAATACTGTTTTTGGGATATAATTCTTTTTTATTTCATGACAAAAATCGCCAGATATTGAGGATGGTTTTAGAGTTTATAAAATGTCTGTCATTGCTTTCAGATTTTGGTTGAAACAGGTCTGCAAAAACATATGTCATAGATTTGCAGCTTGATATGCCAAGAATTTAATGGTATTTTTTCAACGGATTGAAAGAATAACTGAAAAGCAGCGCAGTCACATTTTAAAGCCGTGACTGGAAAACCTTCCCATTCTTCCTGAGTCCTGATGATTAGCTATAAATCTGCTTGTGAATAATTCCAGACACCACATCAATTCAATACCACCAGATGCGACACTAACAGGAAGTATATTGTTAAGGGGGAAAAATGAATAAAAATCAAAGCAGAGCTGAGATATATTAACTTGAACCCGCCTGGAAAAACGTGGACATTTATAAAAAATAGACAAACTGTTTGTGCCATCAGGTCAGATCTGGGGGCAGGCACTGGCGCCTGACATGTCTTGGTCTTTTCCTTTTGCTGCAGTCTTCCGTACTGCTACACAAGGTGGTGGTGTCACAGTTGATGTTAACACATCTGCCTTTTGGGTCCTCAACACCAATTCCTCGGTGTGCTGGATCATGGCCCAGCAGGAAAATGCACCACATGGTCAAAAATGTCCTAGCTGTGCGTCCTAACAGTAAGTGATCATTCCTCAATCTGAATTTTATTAAGCAACCACTTCTTTGACACAAAGTCATGTCCAGTAGTACCCAATGATTCCCTGGAGAGGACTAGAACCGAAGACATCCTGTCCTCAACTGTAGGTGACTGCAAGGATCTAAAGGTGCTTTGACACTTGCATGAATTTGATCCGCGTACTGGTACACAATCTGCTGTGCAAGAGAGCAAACTCGTAAACTGTACGCGGCTTTGTGCAAGTGGGCAAAAGAAAATTTTGAACGTTCAAAATCTCCGTCATGCATTAATAATGTGACCTTCATGTGAACATTGCGCAAATGATTAAAAACCACTTGTGTGAGTGCATCACCGCACTGCACAGCGCAGTTCCTCTGCTCGATGATATAAGATAAATCTATCATACAAAATAATTTTTACAGCTACTCATGAGAAGGAATGAACATGCAACTGTTTTTACCAAGCCATTACAATATAATCTTTTAAATAATACCTTTTTAGACTGTTGCAAAATGCATTCTCCACCATATGAAGCACAGGAGAGAGAAAGAGAGAGGACACCAAGAGAGAGAATTAAAAACTACTGAAAATGATTAATCTGCTACAAAATAATGTTTTATATGCTGTATATAGTTAATATACAGTGGGTGGCACTGCCACGGCAATTGCGGCAGCAGTGCAGGAGGTAAATGCGTGCAAATGTCAAGGCACCTTTAGTCTCACAACCATACATTAAAACCAGGATCCAATAGCCTGGGACCTTCAATCTTCTGCAAAGACATCATTGTTGCCTAACAGTTCTATCCAACAACCTCATGACCCCACAAGCTCTTCCCAGGTGTCTCTCGATCTCAAATGTTGAGGACCCAGACAAGTGAATGTCTGTACAAGTTCAATACTTTTGCCACATACAGATGCTTCTAAGGGCTGAGTCCACGGTGTCATTGAAAACCTGGATCTTCATCATGATCCAGTACAATTGCAAACCCAAACCTCTGATTCTTCACTGGGGTCCAGTAAACCTTTCTTTCACCAATAAAGGCGCAATTTGTTGGTTTCCACAAAGGTACCCAACACCCAGTCCCTGCAAGTACTGAACAGTGTTGGAGCCAGAGAACACACCCCTGACATACATCAGTTTTCAGAATATGTGATATATAATATTTTGAATATAATCTGATAGGAAGTTTAGCAGTTTTGTTGCTTGTTTCGAGGAATGTGTACTGCAGACGAAGAGGATTTCGTGGACTGTATGTATAGCTCGGAACCAGAAGGTTTGGGGTCATTCGGGGAGCAGTGACAGCATGCCACTCACCAAATCATCTCTCCTCTCTAATGTAAAAATTAACCGTCCTCTCAATGCCAACCACAGCAGATCTGAGAGCTTGAGCTTTGCAGCCGTGCAGTATTTCCTTCATAATTCAATAAAGATCAGTTTCGTTACAGAAAGCACTGGCGTCAAGGAAGTGAAACCTTCAGAGCAACAGAAGGCACAATGAAGTGCAAATGCTGAAGCTGGCCAAAAGGTTTTGATTTTGGATGTCATGCACTGCGTGTTAGACCAGGGTTGAGAGCATTTGGTCCATCGCCCGATGTGTTCGTGTTGGCACCTCGCCTTCTCTTGGAATGGGTGCCAGATGTGTTTTTTTTTTCTTCCAGAACTGAGGACCTGAAACACAATGACTTTTGGGGAGCCCACGTGCTTCTCCGAAAGAAAAAAACCAACCCACCAACAATGCAAACAGGCAACATTAAATGAGTCACACAATTACTTCAAAGCAAAATTACATCCATTTAAACCTGTCTTAAACATCACCCAAAGAGGCGCGGAAAAAAGTGTCTACCTTCAATTTACAGTCGAATGTAAACCGCAAAGACAAAAGTGGGACATGTGCAAGTTATTATGGATACAGTCTATTCTCAGTGATGAGAGCAGCATGTATAAAATGTGGGGAGAGGGAGGGGTGGCATAATCTCTGCCCAGCATATTTGTCTGATACCAGACTTTGAAATGGAAAAATCAAAGGAAACCTTTTTAGAACAAAATGCGAACGTTCTTGCCGTCTCTTGTTTGACCTCCATGACCAGGCGTGGTGTGTAATCATCATTTCAGCTGTTGTTTCAGGCCGTCAAAGGCCCTGCGCTCCGTCACTGTATTACAGGTGATCACAGCGACATCGGGAGGCCGCGTGAATAAATCCGTGCGAGGAAAAGTACAGTCTGTGCTGCTGACAGAGTACAGAGAGCGCAGATTGTTTTGGCACGTCAAGCTGACATTCACGTATATGTGAAAGCAGGACTATAAAGCTTCAATATGACACTCAGGAGGTAAATGGGGGAAAAGCCACTGCAGCTTCAAGTTAGAGGCAGGGAAAAGTGACACTGTCTCCAGTGGCAGCACCTGAAGGTTTCTGTAAGTGGAGGGAACATTATTTAGTGGTGGGACAAAATAAGTTTGCATTTTTATTTCACTCACTCACTCATTTTCAACCGCTTATTCCAATTAGGGGTCACAAGAGGGCTGGAGCCTATCCCAGCAGCCATAGGGCATGAGGCGGGGTACACACCGTACAGGGTGCCAGTCTGTCACAGGGCCACATATAGACAAACACACACATTCATACCCACCTACAGACAATTTAAAGTTTCCAGTCCACCTAACCTGCATGTCTTTGGATGTGGGAGGAAGTGGGAGCACCTGGAGAGAACCCACGCAAACACGGGGAGAACATGCAAACTCCACACTGAAAGGCCACAGTTGTAAGGTTTAATTTATTTCCTTTTAGTTTTCCAAATAGCAGTTGTAACATAGACTTCTTTAAGTTTTTCTTTACACTGTCGGATTGTCAGTGGCTCACCAGGTTATGTACGCCAAGATGATGTCTCTCGTAACACAAACTGATGGAATTATTATTTTTCTTAAGTTTCTGAATGACCAGTTGATATAATAGTGGTGAACTGGGAACCCTTTGACTGTATTTAAGAATCTAAATGAAGAACCAGTGCTTACATGTGTTTCATAGCAGAAAGACAATTGTTGGCAATGTGCTTGCTCTTGAGGTGGAACAAGGCCTCGATCTTACTGAAATACAGTGATTTGAGATGACTGATGCTATGATTTGGAGCAAGATAAATAAATTTAATTTGAGTGAATTAAAGAGCCAAGGCATCTGGAGCAACATTTTGTATCTCCACACAGATGTCCTTTAGGAACCATCTCTAAAACTTTCTTGGTACCACGAGCAACTGTACAATCGCTTGTACCCAAAATATACAATCCTTGGGAGCATAAAGGCTTTTCATCATTGAGCAAGGAGGACTGAATTGCCTCAGAGGAATTAATAAACATTTGTCCCAAATGTCCACCACAACCCCAAGATCTAAATTAAAAAAAATGATGGCATTGCAGGCCTCAGATTCAAATGTGGTGTCATCTGCCTTTACAAGAGCACTCCATCACCACAACCTAAAAGCCTGTGACCCAAGGAGGAAGCCATCAATCCAAAATTGACATAAGAAAAGGATCAGCCATTGCTCTGATGATCAATGTAACCGTTTGTCAAGCTTTTCATTGCAGTCGGACAAGCCTGCAGTTTTGCAATATGAGAGACATTACTCACATAAACAGGCATGTACATCTGCATGTCATCAGCATAACAGTGAAAGTCAATCCTATGACTATTTATAATATGACCAAGAGGTGCAACATAAAGAGAGAAAAAACAGTGGACATAGAGCAGAACCCTGAGGAATACATGTGGAAAATGCTGATGAAATGTTGTTGTAAAGAACACTGACTTGACCTGACGAGATCTCAGCCGAGAAAATACTGAACCAGAAAATAGTTTTAAATTCTCTCTCTCAATAAAAAAGTGATCAGCTGTATCAAAGACTCCACTTAGATCCAATAACTAACATCGAAAATCCTAAGAACTAAATCCTTCACTGCTTTAGTGAGTGCAGTCTGTGTGGAATGATGCACCTAAATGCCTACATCATGAAATGTCTCAGTTGATGCCAGTACTGTGAATAGGCAATGTCCACAGGGTGGCTTTGGGAACTGGTATCAATCAAAAAAAATGGACTGCATTTCAACAGCACTTTTCTATCTGAAGCAGATTCTCAAAGCACTTGATGCCTCACATTCACACACACACACACACACACACACACACACACACACACACACACACACACACACACACACATCACAACAACACACATCACAACACACACACACACACATACAAATAAGTCCATGAGAACGTGAAGAGAGGCTGAAAACTTGATTTTAAAAATGGCAAATATAATTTTCTGTTGGAGTTATGGTGAGGCTACTGAAATTCTTGGGAGAGTTACAGGCCTATCAGGTCCCACTCTAGAGCCATGTATGACCACATCCTCACAGCTGCACACGGGCGTCTTGGTTCATGGTTCAAATGGAGTCACCAGTGCCACACTGACACATAATTTTGCATACAGAAGCCTACATAAGCACACGTGTCAAACACATTCCCCTGTTTTACAGAGCACATACCATATTTCTTCAATTAAACACCTGGCCTTGAATGGCCTCATTTAATGGCCGGGTCAAAACTGTCTGAAAAAAATAAAACACCTGCCTTATATAAGCAATGGGCATTATGTGTATTAAAAAAACTACATTTGGTCAAATCACTCTTTTTTCAAAGGTCCGCTGCGAAGTGGTAACCTTAAAGTCCTAAAGCAGTAGTGTTCAGAGTATTCCAGGAAAGGGCCAAGAGGGTGCAGGTTTCTTTGCAGCCACTGACTTCCAACAGGTGATTTCACTGATGAACTCATCACCTCTACTCAAAGTAACAGTGAAATCACCTGTTGGAGTCAGTGGCTGCAAAGAAAACTGCACCCTCTTGGCTCTTTCTGGAATACTTTGGACACCACTGTCCAAAAAGCCTAATTTATGCTTCAACAACTCTGTAAATCTGTGGGCCATGCAATGACATTGATGGGGGCGTGATCCTTTCAAAGTTCTCCACTGCGTTGGTGGGTGTCGTAATGCGATTTACCACTGGAATAGTAGGGGCGTAATGTGGAGAACAAGGCGCAGCTTTCTTTCCGCCCACACTGCACTCTTCCTGGTATATAGTGTCAGTATATAGTACGTATATAGTACAGTTGACGCAAAAGCACCCCTGATAATTTTCATGATTTTCCTTTATAAATCATCGGTTGTCTGGATCAGAAATTTCAGTTAAATATATCATATAGCAGATGAACATACTGATATTTGAGAAGTGAAAGAAAGTTTCTAGTATTTACAGAAAGTGTGCAATAATTATTTAAACAAAATTGGGCAGGTGCATAAATTAGGGCACCCTTGTCATTTTATTGATTTGAATACATTTAGCACTAATATTGGAACACAAAATTGGGTTTGATAAGCTCAATGACCCTTGACCTCCTTACACAGGTGAATCCAATCATGAGAAAGGGTATTTAAGGTGGCCATTTGCAAATGTTTCCCCTCTTTGCATCTCTTGTAATGAGTGGCAACACGGGAGCCTCTAAACAACTCTCAAATGACTTGAAAACAAAGATTGTTCAACATCATGGTTTAGGGGAAGGACACAAAAAGCTATCTCAGCAATTTCAGCTGTCAGTTTCCACTGTGAGGAACATAGTGAGGAAATGGAAGACCCCAGGCACAGTACTAGTTAAAGCCCGAAGTGGCAGGCCAAGAAAAATCTCAGATAAGCTGAAGCGAAGGATGGTGAGAACAGTCAGAGTCAACCCACAGACCTGCTCTAAAGACCTACAACATGATCTAGCTGCAGATAGTGTCTCTGTGCATCGTTCAACTATACAGTGCACTTTGCACAAAGAGATACTGTATGATGCTGTAATGCAGAGGAAGCCATTTCTGTGTACATGCTACAAACAGAGTCGCTTGAGGCATGCTAAAGCACATTTGGACAAGTCAGCTTCATTTTGGAATAAGGTGCTGTGGACTGATGAAACTAAAATTCAGTTATTTGGACATAACAAGGAGCGGTATGCATGGCTGAAAAAGAACACAGCATTTCAAGAAAAACACTTGCTACCTACAGTAAAATGTGGAGGTGGTTCCATCATGCTGTGGGGATGTGTGGCCAGTGCAGGTACTGGGAATCTCGTTAAAGTTGAGGGTCACATGGATTGCAGTCAATATCAGCAGATTCTTGAGAACAATGTTCATGAATCAGTGACAAAGTTGAAGTTGCACCGGGCCTGGATCTTTCAACAAGACAATGCTCCTATGAGCCCCTTCACACAAAGTGCGAAGTTTGGAGGAAGTACACACTTAGTGCGCATGACGCAGGAATCGTCTGTCAACCGTGTAATGTCCCTGCCTCCAACACCTCGTACACCTCGTACACCTTCCTTGGTCCGCCTGGCGGACCAAGGAAGACGTTGCATCAGAATTTTGGCTCTCTGTTGGGACTGTTTACACAGAGACTGCTACATGCTGCTTTGGACTTTGAACTAACAGTCTTTTCAAGACTTTTTATTTTTTTTACCTTTTACTTTTTTTTTTACTTTTTTACTGTGCTCCAACGCCTAAGGAAGACCTCTAACGGTCGAAACATCGCGACGGAGCACTTTTATCAGCTAACTTTCATCAGCGTTGGCAAGCTAACTAGCTTGCTAACGCTTTCGTTTTTATTTTTTTAGCACTGTTGTCGTGCGTTACCTTGTGTGCTCCACAGCGTGTTTAGTTGATTTTTATTTTATTTTAGCACCGTTGTCGTGCGTTCGCTGTTGGAAGGAAGACGTTGCATCAGAATTTTGGCTCTCTGTTGGGACTGTTTACACAGAGACTGCTAACTGCTGCTTTGGACTTTGAACTAACAGTCTTTTTCAAGACTTTTTTACTTTTTTACCTTTTTACTTTTTTTTTACTTTTTTACTGTGCTCCAACGCCTAAGGAAGACCTCTAACGGTCGAAACATCGCGACGGAGCACTTTTATCACCTAACTTTCATCAGCGTTGGCAAGCTAACTAGCTTGCTAACGCTTTCGTTTTTATTTTTTTTAGCACTGTTGTCGTGCGTTACCTGTGCTGCTCCACAGCGTGTTTAGTTGATTTTTTATTTTATTTTAGCACCGTTGTCGTGCATTCGCTGTTGTCGTGCGTTACCTGTGCTGCTTCATGGGCCTGTTTGGTGCCTCAATTAAGGGCACTCCTTCTGCTGAATCACCTCTAAATTATTTACACATTATGTCACTTTGTGTGTTTTTAGGAATCCGCTAGGTTGCGTAGCTACTAGCTCTTAGCCGATTTAGCATGGCGGGCTTCTCCTGTCTCTCCCGTACTTTTCTGCTCTGGGTGTGAATGTTTAGTTATTCCTCGGCCTCCTTTAGCAGTAACGGTACTTGTAATAAGTGCAGCTTATTCGTAGCTTTGGAGGCTAGGCTGGGCGAATTGGAGACTCGGCTCCGCACCGTGGAAAATTCTACATCTAGCCAGGCCCCTGTAGTCGGTGCGGACCAAGGTAGCTTAGCCGACGTTAGTTCCCCCCTGGCAGATCCCGGGCAGTCGGGAAAGCAGGCTGACTGGGTGACTGTGAGGAGGGAAGCGTAGCCCTAACATGAAGCCCCGTGTACACCGTCAACCGTTCACATCTCTAACCGTTTTTTCCCCACTCGCGATACACTCGCCGAGGATCAAACTCTGGTTATTGGCGGACTCTGTTTTGAGAAATGTGAAGTTAGCGACACCAGCAACCATTGTCAATTGTCTTCCGGGGGCCAGAGCAGGCGACATCGAAGGACATTTGAAATTGCTGGCTAAGGCTAAGCGTAAATTTGGTAAGATTGTAATTCACGTCGGCAGTAATGCCACTCGGTTACGCCAATCGGAGGTCACTAAAATTAATATTAAATCGGTGTAACTTTGCAAAAACAATGTCGGACTCTGTTTTCTCTGGGGCCCCTCCCCAATCAGACCGGGAGTGACATGTTTAGCCGCATGTTCTCCTTGAATTGCTGGGCTTGTCTGAGTGGTGTCCAAAAAAATGAGGTGGGCTTCATAGATAATTGGCAAAGCTTCTGGGGAAAACCTGGTCTTGTAGGAGAGACGGCATCCATCCCACTTTGGATGGAGCAGCTCTCATTTCTAGAAATCTGGCCAATTTTCTTGGATCCTCCAAACTGTGACTGTCCAGGCGTTGGGACCAGGAGGCAGAGCTGTGGTCTTATACACCTCTCTGCAGCTTCTCTCCCCCTGCCATCCCCTCATTACCCCCATCCCCCGTAGAGACGTGCCTGCTCCCAGACCACCAATAACCAGCAAAAATCTATTTAATCATAAAAATTCAAAAAGAAAAAATAATATAGCACCTTCAATTGCACCACGACTAAAACAGTTAAATGTGGGTCTATTAAACTTAGGTCTCTCTCTTCTAAGTCCCTGTTGGTAAATGATATAATAATTGATCAACGTATTGATTTATTCTGCCTAACAGAAACCTGGTTACAGCAGGATGAATATGTTAGTTTAAATGAGTCAACACCCCCGAGTCACACTAACTGTCAGAATGCTCGTAGCACGGGCCGGGGCGGAGGATTAGCAGCAATCTTCCATTCCAGCTTATTAATTAATCAAAAACCTAGACAGAGCTTTAATTCATTTGAAAGCTTGTCTCTTAGTCTTGTCCATCCAAATTGGATGTCCCAAAAACCAGTTTTATTTGTTATTATCTATCGTCCACCTGGTCGTTACTGTGAGTTTCTCTGTGAATTTTCAGACCTTTTGTCTGACTTAGTGCTTAGCTCAGATAAGATAATTATAGTGGGCGATTTTAACATCCACACAGATGCTGAGAATGACAGCCTCAACACTGCATTTAATCTATTATTAGACTCTATTGGCTTTGCTCAAAAAGTAAATGAGTCCACCCACCACTTTAATCATATCTTAGATCTTGTTCTGACTTATGGTATGGAAATTGAAGACTTAACAGTATTCCCTGAAAACTCCCTTCTGTCTGATCATTTTTTAATAACATTTACATTTACCCTGATGGACTACCCTGCAGTGGGGAATAAGTTTCATTACACTAGAAGTCTTTCAGAAAGCGCTGTAACTAGGTTTAAGGATATGATTCCTTCTTTATGTTCTCTAATGTCATATACCAACACAGAGCAGGGTAGCTACCTAAACTCTGTAAGGGAGTTAGAGTATCTCGTCAATAGTTTTACATCCTCATTGAAGACAACTTTGGATGCTGTAGCTCCTCTGAAAAAGAGAGCTTTAAATCAGAAGTGTCTGACTCCGTGGTATAACTCACAAACTCGTAGCTTAAAGCAGATAACCCGTAAGTTGGAGAGGAAATGGCGTCTCACTAATTTAGAAGATCTTCACTTAGCCTGGAAAAAAGAGTTTGTTGCTCTATAAAAAAACCCTCCATAAAGCTAGGACATCTTTCTACTCATCACTAATTGAAGAAAATAAGAACAACCCCAGGTTTCTTTTCAGCACTGTAGCCAGGCTGACAAAGAGTCAGAGCTCTATTGAGCTGAGTATTCCATTAACTTTAACTAGTAATGACTTCATGACTTTCTTTGCTAACAAAATTTTGACTATTAGAGAAAAAATTACTCATAACCATCCCAAAGATGTATCGTTATCTTTGGCTGCTTTCAGTGATGCCGGTATTTGGTTAGACTCTTTCTCCGCAATTGTTCTGTCTGAGTTATTTTCATTAGTTACTTCATCCAAACCATCAACATGTTTATTAGACCCCATTCCTGCCAGGCTGCTCAAGGAAGTCCTACCATTATTTAATACTTCAATCTTAAATATGATCAATCTATCTTTGTTAGTTGGTTATGTACCACAGGCTTTTAAGGTGGCAGTAATTAAACCATTACTTAAAAAGCCATCACTTGACCCAGCTATCTTAGCTAATTATAGGCCAATCTCCAACCTTCCTTTTCTCTCAAAGATTCTTGAGAGGGTAGTTGTAAAACAGCTAAACTGATCACCTGCAGAGGAATGGTCTATTTGAAGAGTTTCAGTCAGGTTTTAGAATTCATCATAGTACAGAAACAGCATTAGTGAAGGTTACAAATGATCTTCTTATGGCTTCGGACAGTGGACTTATCTCTGTGCTTGTTCTGTTGGACCTCAGTGCTGCTTTTGATACTGTTGACCATAAAATTTTATTACAGAGATTAGAGCATGTCATAGGTATTAAAGGCACTGCGCTGCGGTGGTTTGAATCATATTTGTCTAATAGATTACAGTTTGTTCATGTTAATGGGGAATCTTCTTCACAGACTAAAGTTAATTATGGAATTCCACAAGGTTCTGTGCTAGGACCAATTTTATTCACTTTATACATGCTTCCCTTAGGCAGTATTATTAGACGGTATTGCTTAAATTTTCATTGTTACGCAGATGATACCCAGCTTTATCTATCCATGAAGCCAGAGGATACACACCAATTGGCTGGACTGCAGGATTGTCTTGCAGACATAAAGACATGGATGACCTCTAATTTCCTGCTTTTAAACTCAGATAAAACTGAAGTTATTGTACTTGGCCCCACAAATCTTAGAAGCATGGTGTCTAACCAGATCTTTACTCTGGATGGCATTTCCCTGACCTCTAGTAATACTGTGAGAAATCTTGGAGTCATTTTTGATCAGGATATGTCATTCAAAGCGCATATTAAACAAATATGTAGGACTGCCTTTTTGCATTTACGCAATATCTCTAAAATCAGAAAGGTCTTGTCTCAGAGTGATGCTGAAAAACTAATTCATGCATTTATTTCCTCTAGGCTGGACTATTGTAATTCATTATTATCAGGTTGTCCTAAAAGTTCCCTAAAAAGCCTTCAGTTGGTTCAGAATGCTGCAGCTAGAGTACTGACGGGGACTAGCAGGAGAGAGCATATCTCACCCGTGTTGGCCTCTCTTCATTGGCTTCCTGTTGGTTCTAGAATAGAATTTAAAATTCTTCTTCTTACTTATAAGGTTTTGAATAATCAGGTCCCATCTTATCTTAGGGACCTCGTAGTACCATATTACCCCATTAGAGCGCTTTGCTCTCAGACTGCAGGCTTACTTGTAGTTCCTAGGGTTTGTAAGAGTAGAATGGGAGGCAGAGCCTTCAGCTTTCAGGCTCCTCTCCTGTGGAACCAGCTCCCAATTCAGATCAGGGAGACAGATACCCTCTCTACTTTTAAGATTAGGCTTAAAACTTTCCTTTTCGCTAAGGCTAGTTAGGGCTGGATCAGGTGACCCTGGACCATCCCTTGGTTATGCTGCTTTAGACGTAGACTGTGGGGGGGTTCCCATGATGCACTGTTTCTTTCTCTTTTTGCTCCGTATGCATCACTCTGCATTTAATCATTAGTGATCGATCTCTGCCCCCCTCCACAGCATGTCTTTTTCCTGGTTCTTTCCCTCAGCCCCAACCAGTCTCAGCAGAAGACTGCCCCTCCCTGAGCCTGGTTCTGCTGGAGGTTTCTTCCTGTTAAAAGGGAGTTTTTCCTTCCCACTGTAGCCAAGTGCTTGCTCATAGGGGGTCGTTTTGACCGTTGGGGTTTTTCATAATTGTTGTATGGCCTTGCCTTACAATGTGGAGCGCCTTGGGGAAACTGTTTGTTGTGATTTGGCGCTATATAAAAAAAGTTGATTGATTGAGTTGATTGCACCCTCTCGCAGCAGGTGCTGGCCAAATTCCAGGTGACACGCACAAACATCTGACACCGCTCGCATGGCACTGAGAAAATGTGTGGCCAATCGCACTCTTGGCACAACAACAGACTGCAGACAATCACTTTCCTACTCGCTGAGAAATTTGTCTAAGTTCCACATGAGTATGGCTTTGGTGTGTGTGCTGAGATGACAGGAGGTGTGTCCTCCCACTAAATTGGCTGTGGACATCTGTGGATCTGTGTGTTGTCCACAAGACACGCGCGTGTAGCCGGTTGGAGACACACCAGCAGATGTGGACATGAATGAGACGAGTGAAGTGCTTCTCATTCATGTCATTTCATGACTGTATGCCTGTGACCATGGGTCATCTACAGAGAAACAGACTGATCATATTTGCATTGCTCGCTTGATAAATGCTGTTTTATATGGTGTGTGATTTTAATTTTTTTTTGGAATACTTCCATGTCCTTCCTGATATGAGGCAGATTCCTGCAGCTTTCAAAGGACAGTTCCATAGCTCAGTGGCAACCAGAGCTTTTGGACTGTGCAGCTTCACGTCCAGTGGGTCGTATGTTTTTTTTTTTTCCACATAATCGGCGTGATGTGGTCCCACAGGTACCGGTTGTTTTTTTATATTTCCTCCACATAAGCGGTGCGATGCATCACAGCTGGCACTGGGGGTTCCTGCCCGAAAGAAACTGGTGCATGTACGAACTCTCGCACCGGGTTCGTGCATGCCTGCCAGTTGGCGCAATGTTTCGTGGTGCACTAATTTCGAAACTTTTCGCGCTATTTTGCAGTGTTCATCCAAACACCGTCCAAACTTTGCACTATGTGTGAAGAGGCCATAAACACTGCTCAAAATCTACTAAGGCATTCATGCAGAGGAACAATTACAACGCTCTGGAATGGCCATCTCAGTTCACAGACCTGAATATTATTGAAAATCTGTGGTGTGATTTTAAACAGACTGTCCGTGCTCAGAAACCAACAAACCTGAGATGTTTTGTAAAGACAAATGGTCCAAAATACCTTCAACCAGAATCCAGACTCTCACTGGAAGCTATAGGAAGTGTTTAGAGCAGCGTGGGCAACCTGTTCCAGAAAGGGCCAAGAGGGTGCAGATTTTCTTTGCAGCCACTGACTCCAGCAGGTGATTTCACTGATCAATATCCCTTTGACCAGATGGAATCAGTTAATCAGTGAAATCACCTGGTGGAGTCAGTGGCTGCAAAGAAAACCTGCACCCTCTTGGCCCTTTCTGGAACAAGTTGCTCACCCCTGGTTTAGAGGCTGTTAATTCTGCAAAAGGAGGATCTACTAAATACTGATGTATTTTTTCTGTTGGGGTGCCCACATTTATGCACCTGCTAATTTTGTTTAAAGAATGATTGCACACTTTTTGCAAATCCTATAAACTTCATTTCACTTATCAAATATCACTGTTTGTCTGCAATATGATATATTTAACTGAAATTTCTGATCCAGACAACCAATGATTGATAAAGGAAAATCATGGAAATCATCAGGGGTGCCCAAACTTTTACATACAACTGTATAGTCGAGTAAAGTGTTTTTTAGAATGCTATACAGTATGACTCATCAAAAGGTCACTTATACCAATCTCTTACTGATGTAAATGAGCTTTTGATCAAATCTCTAGCCACACTGGTAGTGGAGATATTACGGTAAACATGGCTGTTTATGTAATTAAGCTGATCCTTGTATCCTGAAGCAGACGCAATGGGCACCAGCTGCCGCCGCTCAGGCAACCAACTGATGTCTCCTCTCAACACCTGAGCACAAACAGTGACGGTAGAAGAGCCACACGGCTGTGACACACTCATCATGTTTTCAAATCAAAATTCTAGGCAGTATGAATCTCATGCCTGATAACATACATGTTTATTATGTTTATTATTTTTAGTCAAACTGGTTTTTAGAACATTTTCCATAGTTTTTAAGTTTGACCTTGGAAAGGTCATGGAGGATACTTTGCTTTAGGTTGTCCAGATCAGTTGCATTCATACTGGAAAATGTCTACATTTTGCAATAAAAAAATAAACAAAGTAGAAGCACTCGGAGAGCGCAAACCTCCGCCAAGGCCATAGGGTCACTGACATCACATGGAATACCCTTTGGCAAAGAGACTTATTCCATGTCGTTTCAAGCATCTACCATCATGTTTCAGATTCAGTGATTAAACTCTTAGATCTTCAGCAAATGTATTTATAAAGAGAAACTGCATGAACTACACAAGTTTTTTATTTTCTAATAAGTTTATTCAATGAGGAGAAACAAATGCTAAATCATTGTTGTATCATAACTTACTTTTTGTTCAGCCTTTGTGACCCGTCTGCATGACGTTAGATGCAAAAATGTTGAAATTGGCCCTATCCTGCAATGATAAAGAATCTTTAAAAAAATTACTGGATCCGGATCGTGTTCTGGATCATTACCAAAATTTAATGACTTCTAAGTTAGGCCAAGATACACCCCTGGTAAAAATTTCATTGAAATCCGTTGAGGATTTTTTGAGTAATCCTGCTAACAAACCAACCAACAAACAAACAAACAGACGCGACCGAAAACATAACCTCGTTGGCGGAGGTAATAAGAAATGCTTGTGGTCAAATTCAAATGTTTTCCAGTGTCACAGACCCCAAACTGCCACATGCTTTTGGTTAGTTTTTCAAAAAACACCAGATAGAATGATTACAGTACCCCCCCGCCTCCCAATCCCACCCCACCTCATCTCTCTGGCCTCTGGAATAGTAAAGCTAAAAGGTACCATAAATAGAACGGTGCTGTTGTTACTTTAATTAGTCTTGTCACAATTTCTTTATAGCATAAACTGGGCTCTGTGGTGTATTTTTGACAGAGGAAATACACTTTTGATTGCACTTCTGGTTTCTTTAGTTTTGTGGCTCGTTCATGTCAACCAGCTGGGAAAGTCGGCTGAGTTTAGGGTTGTAGCTTGGCCTTAATGCTTTCCATCCCTCCGGCTGGCACCGCCGCCTCTGTTGTCCAGGAGAAGATGATGAAGAGCGGCAGGAAGTAACACCTGGTTCCCCTGAGCCCTGTGTAGTGCCACAAAGAGGCGTGGCCAGCTGCAGCATGGAGGATGTGGACGTGCGTGTCCAGGATGGCTGAACAGCTTATGTTTGAGCATTCAGTCGACAAGAGAGGTGGAATGGGGACATGTTTATGGGTGTGCACAAGATTTAAGCATGCGGCGGGTGAAATCAGGTAAGCAGTCACCAATAAATCTGATGGCGCTCGCATATGTTTTACAGACAGCCCATCTGCATCTGGCTGGTGCTGTAAAACTATCAGCCACAAGAAGAAAAGTCCAACACACACACACACACACACACACACACACACACACACACACACACACACACACACACACACACACACACACACACACACACACACACAACCAGCAAGTTGAAATATTCAATGATGAAGGTGGTACCATCAAACATACATGCATATGTGTGCACATACAGGACACGGTGCATCCACTTCACAGGCTGTGTTTCTCTCCTGCAGCGTTTAAAGTGGAACCACACAGGGCAACGCCACCTCCCTGCCCCTTCCACACATCTGGAGCTGCTGCTGCAGAAGGGCCACAGTCACCCTTCTTCTCATCATCCTCAGCGCCCATTATAAATCCCGTCTTACTGTGTCCGTAATTATTCCACACATGCTTATGCAACAAAGCAGTAGCCAAGCCAAATGACAAACAGACCAGAGCTATAAATTAGGACTTATTTCTTACTTTAATGGCTTGCACTCTCATAATGCTTGCCACTAATTGTGCTGCAGCAAATGGCAAATGCACTTTTCTCCCTTGTGAATCCCAGCAACGAAGCAAAATGGCATGTGTAGAGACGGCCAAAAAAAAAAACACATTGCATTCTGTGAAGGGATTATGGGTAAACTTAAATGATCTCAGCGAGGGGGACTTGACCAGGCAAAGGATATATATATATATATATATATATATATATATATATATATATATATATATATATATATATATATATATATACACTCCACTCAGATTGCAATAGCCAATCACAGATTAGCCTTTCTGTCCATCATTTACCTGTATTTTGACATGCTTGGTGTCAGAAAGTTATGTTGGATGCAAAAGGATCCAAAAAGGCTAGGACCAAAAGTTATATTGGATCGGTTCCCACTGACCAATAGCGTTAGAGCTTACTGCCAACAGCTAGCCAATCACAGCGCAGCATATGAAGGTCAGGAACTAGCTGACAGACGCTGGTTGAAAAAAATGACAACAAACATGTCAACAACAGCAGAAAATTGTCTGCCAGTGAGGTTTGCTGAGTTCACAGAGGAGGAACTGGTGGAAATATTGAACTCCAAGGATGCCAAAAACACTAAGAAGGTAGACAAGCACGCTACTGACGGTTTAGAAGCATTCATCGCATCAGAATCAATTATATGCTGTTTACAACAAAATATATCATCTAATAAATTATCTAATTTACTTGACTCTTTGCTGTTTTCAATATAACTTTTCTTCATCCAATATTTCTCTATGTTGGACTCCTTACCATCCATTATATATACATATATATATATATATATATAGTGCATCCAGAAAATATTCACAGTGCTTCACTTTTTTCACATTTTATGTTACATCTTTATTCCAAAAAGGATTAAATTAATTTGTGCCTTAAAATTCTACACACAATATTTGCCATTAAGCTCAAAATTTTGCTCAGGCACACACCTGTCTGCATATATGGTCCCACAGTTGACAGTGCATGTCAGAGCACAAACCAAGCAAGAAATCAAAGGAATTGTTTGTAGACCTCAGAGACAGGATTGTCTCGAGGCACAAATCTGGGGTAGGGTACAGAAACATTTCTGCTATTTTGAAGGTCCCAATGAGCACAGTGGCCTCCATCATCTGTAAATGTGGGGATGTTTTTCAGCAGCAGGAACTGGGAGACTAGTCAGTATTGAGGGACAGATGAATGCAGCAATGTACAGAGACATCCTGGATGAAAACCTGCTCCAGAGCGCTCTAGACCTCAGACTGGGGCGACAGTTCATCTTTCAGCAGGACAATGACCCCTAAGCACACAGCCAAGATATCAAAGGAGTGACTTCAGGACAACTCTATGAATGTCCTTGAGTGGCCCAGCCAGAGCCCACACCTGAATCTGATTGAACATCTCTGGAGAGATCTGAAAATGGCTGTGCACCAACACTCCCCATACAACCTGATGGAGCTTGAGAGGTGCTGCAAAGAGGAATGAGTAAACTGCCCAAAAATATGTGCACCAAGCTTGTGGCATCATATTCAAGAAGAATTGAGGCTGTAGTTTCTGCCAAGGTGCATCAATAATGTATTGTGCAAAGGGTGTGAATAGCAGTGGTGGGCCCACTTCCGATAATCCGATAACTATAAAAGAAAAAGTTTTCATTATCGGATTATCTTTTCAGATAACTTTGAAAACCATTTGTCTTTTAACTTTTAGACTGTTAACATGGTAAACAAAGGTGACAGATGTGTAGTTCTACCCTCTAGAAATGGAGGAGTGCTGGTTCTCGAACAAACTGCTCTATCCTCTGCAGTCAAAGGAGAACTGATCACAAAAACCCTCATTTCTCTTACTCCCATACTGATACGTGGCCAATATCACCCAAGTCATCTCGAGGCATACATTTTTAACTTATGGTTCAAATTTTAACCAAACTTATTTTGGACAAGTTATTTAAATTAACGTCACTTCTGAAGTTTTATAAAATGAAAATATCAGATATATGTTTTAGTTTTAAAGTAATGCACTAATTTTTAAGGTTTTAGTGTGGGCATGCTGTGCCCAGCAGTGCATTATGGGCAGGATAGGGTAATCTCAGTACGGTAATCTCAGTACGTTCATGACAGGAGAATGCATTTGAGACACTCTGATCAGGACAACAGCATTAAACTCTAGTGCTTAAAACTCTCGTGAATATATTCTCTGGGTTTATAGACATTGTTATTGTGTTTGCTTTTATTAAATTCCACGCATCTTAAATGTAGCAAGTAGCAACACAGATTATCTGGAATTTTGTTTTGGCAAGTTTTCAAGGTCTCTACTGCCATATACTGGCCAGTAGTGTTCATAGCGGTGTTCAGACTCAAGATGGGCAGATGTACCACAGAACCGCATGGTGTAAAAGTTAAGAGCACCCGATTTATGTTCTCACACACATTGTACGGTCAAAAACCACACGTTGGACTCGTTTCCAGAAGCAAAACGTAAACAGATGCTTTTTTTCAAACCTAATTGAAACCTAAAAATTACAAGACAGCTCTACAGTGTTTGCACAGGCACAAGAATATCAAACAGGTTTGATTTTCATCTGACCATACGATCGGCGATCAGGAGGTGGTGAGATGTTAAAGGCAGCTTGCTACTGTTGGGAAAGTGTAGTGACACGGACCCACAACAGGGGGCGTAAATGAACGGACAATGGAAGGAGTCAAATTATAACACTTTACTGTTGTGAATGTCACAACCAAACACAGCAGATTCAGAATGTGCAACAGTCAATTAATAAAGGTGTCGTGTGGGCAGGCTCGACGATAGGAGACGCCCGTCTGGAAACGAACCGGAACCACACGATTTCCACCGCCACCTGAACCCGAAGAATACTGGAGCCGCCAAGTCCCGGAGTCCCCAGGTGGCCACCTTCCCAGTGTGTCGGATCTGGTACTGCTGGCAGAAAGCAAAAGACAGTCAAAGGGTGGGTGTGTGAACACCCAGTAACAATGGTGGGAATGCCACCTCCACCTCTCACTAAACACGTTGCAGCTGTCTCAGATGAAAAGGAGCGCCGTCTTGCACAGCCTCCGCAAAAACGACCGGTTCTCCTGCAAACACTCACAATAACAGATTTATAAATCACAAAAGGCTGAGAGTATTACCTCCAGATGAAGATGATATCTCGGCAGTTTGGTGGAGGTGTCTTCCTGCTTTTATACAAGATGTGATGATTAGTGACAGCTGTCACCGATGATGGGTGACAGCTGTCACCACGGCTTGTTCCTGAGGCGGCAGCGCCCTCTCGTGCCTGAAGCCCGCACTTCAGGCAGGGCGCCTTCTGGTGGTGGGCCAGCAGTACCTCCTCTTCAGCGGCCCACACAACAGTTACTCCATGTATACTAAACGATTAACCTGAAACTCGGTGCGATCCAAAAAAATTCTCACATGAATGAAAAATCAGATGAAAAAGGGCCAAAACTTGCACTGGCACCAGTAGTTGGCAGTGTTCTCTTTGATACCGGTTATACGAGTATCAAACAGTTATCTAATTACAACTTGGCTTTTTTTTTTTTTTTTTTGAAAATGGCTGTTTTTTTTTTTTCTTTTTACAAATAAAAAATGGCATATTTCAAAAGCACATTTATCTGTAAACACCAACACATGACACACCTCACATTAACGTGTTGGTTTACATAGAACTAATCAACCGATCAGTTGATTCATTTTTACCCAGAATGCCATCTGTCTGTGTTTGTTACAAAACTTCAGAATTAGTGCATTATTCAACATTAAAAGATATATGTTATATCTTAACTTTGCACAAATGACAGAATTGACATTGAGTTATTCTGTCAGTATTCATTTTATTTATAAACTAAACCTTAAGTCAGCAGGGCTTTATTTTCCAAGATCTCGGCCTGATGGCAGTGCTGTGATTGATTAGAGTTGAGCTTTCTGGCTTCTTTCAATGGTGTCTGTGCTGGAACCCATGCAGTAAACTGGAGCTTCCAGCAGGGGGCAGGATGCTGAAAGACAAAAATGTTGACTCATTGTTTGGGTCTGTTGTCACTTTTGATGCTTCCAAAAGCGATCGCGGTGTTAAAACTCAAAATCAGCTTGTTAGTAGTTGCAATTATACCGGAGACAATACTGGAATTTATCGGTTATCTGTAACTTCCGATACATTTTTGGGTGGTTTATCATTTTATCTTTATCGAAGATAACTTTTCAGTTATCTGATTATCTGTTATCGAAGTTAATTTTTTTGGTTATCTGTGCCCACCACTGGTGAATAGCTATCTACATGTGATTTCTTAGTTATTTTATTTTTAATAAATTTGCAAAAATTTCCAAAATCTTTTTGTTGTTGTAATTATGGAGTGTTGTGAATACAATTTTAAGGGGTAAAAAACCCAAATTTACTCTATTTTGGAATAAGGCTGTAAATAAGTCCTTTCGGCTGCTCCTTTTTTTTTCACTTGGGTCACCACAGCTGATCCAAGGTGGATCTGCATGTTGATTTGGCAAAAGTTTTACGTTGGATGTCCTTCCTGACACAACTCCACATTACATGGCAAAATGTGGCAGGGGTGGGGTTTGAACCGAGAACCGTCTACACTGAAACCAAGCGCACTAACCAAGGCTGTAACATAACAAAATGTGGAATAAGTGAAGTGCTGTGAATAGCTTCCGGATTCACCGTGTGTGTGTGTGTATTTTTTTTTCACCTCCAGCTACTGCATGAGTTGAAAAATCCAGAAACTGTTCTCATCAACTCATCCCTGAGTCCAGAATCATCTGTCTATGTCCTGTCTTCAAATCTGTTCATTTGTTTGTAAGATATCCTGCATATAAACAAGAAGACATGATCCAAAAGCCGTCATTCAAATTCTTTGCAGAAGTAATGAAATGTTGTTGCCACCAGAGATAGTAATTAACAGATAGTATAATGTTTTTTGGAGTCTGATACATTTAAATGTAAATCCTCAATTTGAAATAATTTTTATACTTGCGCACAAAAGTAGTGCATGTTGGCGCATGTTTTTGGCCATGTTTGTCTGCTTCTTTGTGTGTGAATTACTCAAATGCTGATCTGATTTGGACTAATGTTTGGGGGTCATCCAAGGATAAAGTGATATGATTTTGACAGAAAAAATAAAATAAAATAAATTCAAGGTCAAAATCTGCACCAAATGTGTTTGGGAGTTTTAAGAGGAATTGATAAAAGTTGCACCTAAATACCCTAACAAAGTATGAACTCTTCTAAAAAGTGATTGAGATCATGTGTAGTTAAGCTGTACAACAATAGTGGGTGGAACAAATACACTCAATGCTTATAACTCTTAATTTACTTTACAGCTAGCGGCTGTGCTAGTATGCTAGCATGTACAAAGTCGGCGTGACAATGATCGTGTTAAGTTTGTTTGCGCCAAAATTATTTAAATATGTGAGTATTGGGTAATCAAACATTGAAAACATTAAAGAAATATTGGTGAAAATGGGAAGAAAAAAGAACAATAGGCCAAAAGGTTCAGGTTTATTTTCTTTCCTACAGCACTAATTTGTTCAATAATTTATTCAAATGCATTAAAATAATTTCTACAGTCTCTTACTGTTTCTTATTCAAATATGAGCCAGTAGTCACAAAATAAGATTTCAAACACTTCCATCAGTTTCATTATTAAACCCGCCAACAGGGCTTGTTGTTTTTTTCCTGTGAACATTAAACAAACGCCGAGGAATTTTAACCAAATTTTATACACTCAATAAAAATATAAACGCAACACTTTTGGTTTTGCTCCCATTTTGTATGAGATGAACTCAAAGATCTAAAACTTTTTCCACATACACAATATCACCATTTCAATCAAATATTGTTCACAAACCAGTCTAAATCTGTGATAGTGAGCACTTCTCCTTTGCTGAGATAAACCATCCCATCTCACAGGTGTGCCATACCAAGATGCTGATTAGACACCATGATTAGTGCACAGGTGTGCCTTAGACTGCCCACAATAAAAGGCCACTCTGAAAGGTGCAGTTTTATCACACAGCACAATGCCACAGATGTCGCAAGATTTGAGGGAGCGTGCAATTGGCATGCTGACAGCAGGAATGTCAACCAGAGCTGTTGCTCGTGTATTGAATGTTCATTTCTCTACCATAAGCCGTCTCCAAAGGCGTTTCAGAGAATTTGGCAGTACATCCAACCAGCCTCACAACCGCAGACCATGTGTAACCACACCAGCCCAGGACCTCCACATCCAGCATGTTCACCTCCAAGATCGTCTGAGACCAGCCACTCGGACAGCTGCTGAAACAATCGGTTTGCATAACCAAGAATTTCTGCACAAAACTGTCAGAAACCGTCTCAGCGAAGCTCATCTGCATGCTCATCGTCCTCATCGGGGTCTCGATCCGACTCCAGTTCATCGTCGTAGCCGACTTGAGTGGGCAAATGCTCACATTCGCTGGCGTTTGGCACGTTGGAGAGGTGTTCTCTTCACGGCTGAATCCCGGTTCACACTGTCCAGGGCAGATGGCAGACAGTGTGTGTGGCGTCGTGTGGATGAGTGGTTTTCTGATGTCAATGTTGTGGATCAAGTGGCCCTGGTGGCGGTGGGGTTATGGTATGGGCAGGCGTCTGTTATGGATGAAGAACACAGGTGCATTTTATTGATGGCATTTTGAATGCCAGAGATACCGTGACGAGATCCTGAGGCCCATTGTTGTGCCATCCAAGAACATCACCTCATGTTGCAGCAGGATAATGCACGGCCCCATGTTGCAAGGATCTGTACACAATTCTTGGAAGCTGAAAATGTCCCAGTTCTTGCATGGCCGGCATACTCACCAGACATGTCACCCATTGAGCATGTTTGGGATGCTCTGGACCGGCGTATACGACAGCGTGTACCAGTTCCTGCCAATATCCAGCAACTTCGCACAGCCATTGAAGAGGAGTGGACCAACATTCCACAGGCCACAACTGACAACCTGATCAACTCTATGCGAAGGAGATGTGTTGCACTGCATGAGGCAAATGGTGGTCACACCAGATACTGACTGGTATCCCCCCCCCAATAAAACAAAACTGCACCTTTCAGAGTGGCCTTTTATTGTGGACAGTCTAAGTCACACCTGTGCACTAATCATGGTGTCTAATCAGCATCTTGGTATGGCACCACCTGTGAGGTGGGATGGATTATCTCAGCAAAGGAGAAGTGCTCACTATCACAGATTTAGACTGGTTTGTGAACAATATTTGAGGGAAATGGTGATATTGTGTATGTGGAAAAAGTTTTAGATCTTTGAGTTCATCTCAAACAAAATGGGAGCAAAACCAAAAGTGTTGCGTTTATATTTTTGTTGAGTGTACATCAGTGAACTGCCACCAAAGGACGAACACATTAACATTTTAGGTTCGGTGTTCGAGGTTCAACTCACAGCTCAAGGTCAAATATTTGCCCAACACAAATTGGGGGGGGTTACCTTAGGGATGTAGTACATGAATCAGAGGTGATAGACACATGGTTACTGTTAGACATGGATAGGAATGCATATGTGGCCTGTCAAAATATACCATTGCATTTGACCTTGAGAAATCTTGAAGGTCACAATCAAGGCCACTCAAACTTTGATCATTTATAGTGGCTAAGAGGTGTTAGATAAGTCTATAGGTACTTTTACATATAGGCATTAATAGGAAGTCATTTGTGGCCTTTCAAAATGTACGATTAAATTTGACATTGAAAGTCACAAACATGGTCACTCAAATTTTGATCATTTATAGTGGCTAAATGGTGCGAGACAGGCATATAGCAGGCTTCAGGCTAAATAGAGTGTCCATGTCTCATTTAAAAACAACTTATTAATGAATAAGATAATTTAATAGAGAGGCATCTGAAAAGCACCTGTGGAGTCATAAGGTCGCTGGACAGAGGTGTTTGGTTGATGCCGATATCTTTGCAAGTCCAAGTCTTTAGGGTCTTGGTGCTGCCTGTGTTGCTGTGTGGTTGTGAGACCCCGACACTAACAAGTGACCTAAGTCCACGGCTGGATGTCTCTGGTACTTGGTATCTTTGAAGGATCCTTGGGTACCACTGGATGACTTTGTAACAAATGAGTGGATACTAAGAGAGACTAAGATGAGGAGGATCACTTGGATTGTCAGGCAGTGTCAGCTATGGCATTTTGGCCTTGTGGCCCATTTCTCTGTGCATGATCCAGCACACAGGTACCTGAGTGATGAGGACCCCAGTAGCTGGAGAAGGCCAAGGGGACATCCACATTTCACCTGGCATCAGCAGATAGATGGTTATTTTAGACATGTGGGAATGGACCAGCTGTCTGCCTGGATGGATGGTTGACATCCAGAATCCAAGGTGGTTCCATGGATGCAGCAAAGCACAGCAACAGCACATGTTCCCAGACTTGACTTGATTGGATCATCTAATGCATGTTTTCATGATGGATAATAGGTCACACCATTAGTCTTTTTGACTAAAAAATAAATAATAAATCAATAAATAAAACTAAGGGCCCTTCACCGGCTGCCGGGCTGCAACTTTAAGACCTCCTTATTTCCAACTCCAACCCTAGGCTCAGTCTATGAAAAGACTGAGATCATTTAGCCATATGGCCTTAACCCTCTGGAGTAGTTGGCATGCATGCACGACCTAATCAAAAATGATCACCAACCCACTATTTGGTTGTGGAGGTGCTTCATGCAGCATGTGTGTGGAGGTCTTCCTCTTTTCTCTGTCACTAGGTGGAACTTCCCCTTTATCACTGGTAGAAAATGCATGACCTAAATCAGTGAAAATCACCAACCCCATGTGGCCGTGTTGCTGAGGGAAAAAAAGCCACCAAAGACAGATTGAGGTGCCAGCGCTGCTTCCAGGTGGACAACAGGACGCATACAAAGTGTCAGGCCTGCAGGGTTGGGTAGGATTACTTGAAATGTAAGACAAAGTAATCAGATTACAAGTAATCCAAATGTATGTACTACATACAATGTATCCACATGTTGTTGTGTGTTGGGGGGTTTGGCTGGATGTTTTTTGTGTTGTTTTCTTTTTCTTTGCCTCTCCAGGTGGTATGCAACTGGTTTTTGTCTGTGGAGACGGTGCTGCAGAAAGAGTCCTTCACCCTCATCGCATTATTAGCTGCCACCTGTGGAGGATGTTACCGTGCAGGGCTGCTGACTCGCAGCACTTGTGGATGATGCTCATGTGTACAACTTAAAGACTTTCATCTGAAGCAGATAATGAGATGGCGTTCTGCATTAAGCCATGAGTGGTTCAAGCAGAATTGCCGGGAACTCGCCGTGTGACGTTCGTTTGTGAGACGCTGAGGGACCGCGCCAGGGTTTGACACATCGTGCCTGTGAAGGAGGACGGGTGAGGGACCATGTTGTCAGCACGCATCAGAGGTGATTATTGTCTGAATGATTGTTAATAGTAATTTGGCATTTTGTTACGCAGTATATTTGAACATTGATGAGAATTGTGCAGTTTGCTTCTCACTGCCATGGCGTACGGACTGATGATCCTCCACCTGTTTGTGAGAAGCTGCTCATTTACATAAAGCGTAAAATTCAGACCTGAATGTGTTGCTGATAGTGTGTGCCTCTGAAAGATATTTGCTGTAGCTCTGTTGACTTACCTCACCTTTTCCGTCCTTCACAGAGTCAGTTTGTCGTGTCCACCTGGGGGGTGTTTGGTGTGAATCTGAGTCCAGAAGCGCCGAGGGCTTTGATCCTTTTGGCCGCTGGAGAGCGCGCCGTCCTGCACTCCGCCAGACAAACCAGATATTTATGTTGTACACTAATTATTGCACTGGAGGGGAAATAAAATCGTTTTGTTTGTGGAACCGCTTTCTGGTTATTTAGCGCCTGGGTTCGGTCAGACGTTGGTCCGCTCCTCAACCTGCGTCTGCACATAACACATGTATTCTTTCAAAGTAATCCTAACCCAACCTGCAGGCCTGTTACCTGTCCAACACAAGACAGAGTGTTGTGTTGGACATGAATTGTTTATATGAGTAGCACAAATAATTTGTGTGGCATCTTATTGTTTTTTAAATAGTACAAAAATGCCTGAAGCATTCCTGCATTTTAATTGTAAATAGCTCCTATATAACGTTGTTGTTTACTACATTTGTACATAAGATTTTGAAATTTACAATTGATATTTGCATTCTAAGTTCTGAAAAAATGGTTTGTTAAACATGTTTCTGTTTTTTAACTGGAAAAAAAACTTTTTCTGTTCAGATTTTATGTTTGTGTTGTGAATTTGGGTTCATTGTATTTATACCATGTCAGAATGAAAGAAAAGCTGTAAAGTCACACAGGTGAGGTTGTTCTGGAAAAAAAATTGACACCAAACAAGGCAAAGTAAATATTTTTGTAAGGTAAATTATGAAGGTAAAACCAAAAGTAAGTCACAAACAGCTAATTAATACCCTGGACTCCAGAGGGTTAATAGGATCAAGTGAAGACAGAGGAGAGGAGAGGAAGTTCTTCCTTCAGCCTGACCCAGCACCTCACCTCCATCAAGCAGACATGTGGCATGTGGGGCAACTGGCCTGTGTGCACAAATACATGTCTTGCGGTTTACGCATGGTTTAAGTCAGACGGATGTGACACCATTGGGCAGCTTGTCTCAACTTGTTTCTGGTATGTTTGGTTTGACAGTCTGCATCTGACCCTATGGGCAGGGGCCCCTCTCACCCCCGCCTGATCCAAAAACAGATACTTTGGTTTCACGCAACCGAAATGAGAAGACACACATTAAGCGCTGAAAATATGAACTGGTGCCCCAGAGACAGCGCATTAAAAAAAAAAGTCATATTAATATTGTTTTTTTTTAATACCCCCTTCCTTCGGCGTTTTAGAAACAGACACACAGCCAGTTCCAGCCTTGAAAAACCATATGTAGTGAGCATTAATCAAACATTTGGGGCTTCGCCGTTCGTATCCAATTCACAACATAACAAATGTTCCTCCAAGCAGCACATCTGTAGAGGATGTCAATAAAGGACTTTGAAATGTACTCCGACGCCAACATTCAGCAGACAAGAAAAGAAAGGCTTTGAAACAGCTCCCATTGGAGGCGCTCGCGGCTGAAAGGAAGACCAGCGGGGTACTGAAATGATGTCCGTTTCCTTAACTTTTCTATATGTAAATCCAACCCCCCCGGCTTCCGTTTCTCAGCGAGGTATCTATATATGAGCCACTTTATTATAGACAAATCCTCTTTAATGTTCGTGTCGGCGGAAGAACAGCTGGAGCGAGATAAAACGAGGAAGCAATCTGCACCAGCTGTTGAAGTATTAATACAAAATTAACTACTGTGTGTTGGTTAATTGCTTTCTGCTTAATGTGCTTTCAAAAGCCTTGATTCCTCTTTTCTGTTACACAGTCGCAACTGCGGCAGGATATCAAGAGGCCTGTGAATTAAAGATTCATTTAAAGGGAGCGGCCTCCTTCCCCCCATTCTTCTCACGACTCAAGCAGTCATAATGGACTCATGTGTTGAATAACCAAAATGGTCAATAGACACCTGCCAACGCCGTCTTGGTAACAAAGACAGAGAGCGTTTTTCGACTTTAGCAACACAAGTGCCGCTCATTTCCGTCAAGAGCTCAGGCAAACATTACCATAAGCGAGACTGTAAGTTCAGAACGCTCTGCTCTGCCCGATTCCGCAATCGCACGCTGACTGACTGAGTGACGACAAGCGATTCCAAAACAGCACAGCTGGCATATTTGCTTTAACATACCATGCGTTTTATTTGCGCTATTATCTGTTGCCACGTTACTCCTCAGATCTGTACCAACTGAAGCCACATGGAAGCAGTTACAACTACGTGTCCCTTACAGAAAACAAAGAGATTTTTTTCTTTCTTTCCTTCCTCTCTTAAAGAATCACAGCTCTGCTTCTCTGGGCCCATACATGCAACGGGTCGTGTCTCCAGCACATTTAATTCCACGCTGTAAAAACATTAATCGGAGCCAGATGAAAGTGGGGAGAACTCTCATACAAAAATGTTTTTATGGATAATTTGAGGTGATATATACAGATAAATAAGAAAATAAGCACACATACAACAAGGGTTTCTGTGTGGACATGGAAATAGATAGACAGACAGACAGACAGACAGACAGACAGATAGATAGATAGATAGATAGATAGATAGATAGATAGATAGATAGATAGATAGATAGATAGATAGATAGATACACTGCAAAAACTGATATCTAAGAAGTAAAAAAAGACTTGTTTAAAGAAAACTGGACTTATTTTTTGTCTAAATAGAAAAATAATCTTGTTGAGCATTTTTTACACAAGACAAAATGTCTTACTTTGGGAAAATGTTTGCTAGATTTGAGAATTCTAACCAAGCAAATTTTTCTTACCCCATTGACAGATTTTTTTGCTGAATACAAAACAATTTGGCTAGATTTAGGATTATTTGGCTTATTTTGAGAGGGGCAGTTTTTGCAGTGTAGATAGATAGATAGATAGATAGATAGATAGATAGATAGATAGATAGATAGATAGATAGGGGTAAAGAGAGATGGTGAGATACATAAGACAGTGACACATAAATCAAGAGGCTGAAATAGAGATTTAAATAAAGGCTGTGGATATTTTGCCGGACACGGCAAACATGCACCTAGCGCTCCTCGGCCAATTGGCTAGTTCAAATGACATCATCGAAGAGTTTATTTCAACATGGCGGTGCCCTCGGCAAAGTTGAACTGGACGATATTTCGCCATACGCGGCACTAGCAAAATGGGGGGTTGCGCTGTTTTGCTGGCCTTCTAAATTTACTCACGAAGGATGGAACGGAATGGCCGCGGTCAGGCAGGCGATCAGAGTTTAAGATCTCCTTATTTCACATTCATGATAGTAGCTCGATATTGGTATTTTTCTTTATTGAAAATTTACATATTTTATCATTCACTATTTTCAGGGGTGGACTAATCGAAGGTTTTGCAGACATAACACTGACAGAGTGTTGAACAGGATAAACACACGTGCCGACATGGACTTCTGTATTTCTGTTTACCATGGCACTTTAAATGTTTTATCATGTTAGCTACACAAAATGAGGCCATTTAAGGCCAAATAAAAAATAAGTTTATCATCCCCGCCCAACAGAAAATTACCAAGACTGCAAAAATGATTTCCACGTAACCAAAATTATTTCCACTGTGTGGTGAAAAGCACTAGTGGAAATAATTTCGGGCACGGCGGTGGAAATAATTTTTGCCACAGGGTGGAAATAATTTTGGGCACGGCTATACCATGTTTTTGAGCTGCTTTTAGTGATGGTACCCAAAACGGCACAGAATCCCTCCTCCAGTTGGTGATTTTCTGTTCCGATTCAAACGGAACACCAACACTCAATGCCAAAGGCGCTGCCATGTTGAAATAAAGTCTTTGATGATGTCATTTGAACTAGCCAATCAGCGAGCAGATCCGGTCAAATAGCATAGTGTGGTTTAATCGTATCCGGCAAAATATCCACTTCATTAAATAAAAGAAGAGTGATCGATAGAAATACGGAGTCAGAGGAAGATGGTCCACAGATTGAGATGAGATGAGAGTATACTTTATTGAGCTCACAAGGGAGAAATTATGTTTACACTCCAGTTACCTCAGACAGCAATTAGTCCACAATTATTACGTGTTTACCGTAATAATGGCACACATCAGAATTAAGGACAGCACATACACATTTGACATTGTTTATGTGCACTAAGTTTGAAGAAGTCCGTTATCCGAATTGAGGCAAGTGGGTGAAGGTCGCGCAGCAACGCCGAGTTACGCCACCATCAGCTTGGGAGGGGGAAACGGGGACTAGCAGCAGCTAGAACCGCGCCGCCCTGCAGAAGGGAAGGAGGGTGACGTGAGCAAGAGCAGGAGTGGGGTGTGTGTGATGGGTTAGGAGGAGGGCGAGGAGAGGGTGTGGAGCATGCTTCAGTCCTATGAAAAACAGTTTATTGTCTTTGTGGGTTGAAATAAGAAAGGAGCCAAATAATCACCATGGCCTGAAGACATTCCTCTGGAGGAAAACAGTTGGGCAATTTGTCCTTCAGGCTTGATAAGCCTGCCGTGTTGTGGTTTGAGAAGTGAAAAACACTTTTTACAGTTCCACTTGAACAACCAAATCCCAATTATGAACTAAGAATATTCCCAGGCCTCCGAAATCTTCAACTTCATCTGCAAGGCACGCATTTGCTCCAAGATGTCATCCAATTTGCATCTGAGTTCAAGAGTCATCGCAGTCTGAGAATGCAATGCCTTGCCCACCTCGTTAATCATGACGGACAAACGAGGGGCCGTGGTTCTTGATGCCGTTGTCTTGCCAATTTTCCAATAGATCAGGGCAGCACATAAGACAGAAAGTACCAGCCCTGCTACCATAAGACCAAATATGAATAAATCCTTGACGTCCTCAACGGAGAAAGACGCCAAGCATGCAATACGCCAAGACCCGAGAACATAGCCCGTAGGATGCATTCCATCTGGGCAGGTAGGATTCCCCAGTCCTGACCTTCTTGTAGAAAAGATGGTGTCAATAGCCTTCAGAGACCAGCTGATCAATTCCATGGTTAATCCAATAGTAGTCCAATAGAACCAGTATCCAATATATTTGAGGAATTCACAGTCTGGTGAAGTAGGGACTTGAAGGTTAAGCAGAGAGCAGAGATAAGGGAGAGTGGAGGAGATGCGACCCGCCCTCATCGGAGTCCCAAGCTGAAATAACAGATAAAGAGCGAGACATGAAAGAACGACAAGGGGATAAAGACAGAAGGATGGATATAAAGACAGGGAGAATAAAAGCTGCACAGTTAGTGAAATAGGACATAAATACAAAGAGAGAGACTGTCAGAAAACAGATCAGTGATAAACACTTAAAAATACCCAGATCTGCTAATCTATAGTCTAGCTAGCTAACAAAACTGCATAGTGCAACTTTGTGAGAAAGAGAGAGAGAAATACAAAAAGACAATAAAAGTTTGGTAGATACAGACAGACAGACAGAGAGAGAGAGCAAAAGAGAGAGAGAGAGGAATGAAGAGATTTAAGATAGCTAGCTTTAGCTACCTAGAGTCAAGCTAGCTAGCTTTCTGATGGGCAGAATTGGACAAATTTTAATGCAGAGAAGTTTGATTTTTTTCAAAATCTGAATTTGCTAATTTTTTTTTCATGTGTAATTGTTCAAATGTTTGCATTCCACTGTAGGTAGATAGCTTGATTGATAGCCAGGAAGGGAGAAACAGAGACAGAGATGTGAAAAATGATTCCCATGAAAATAGTTTCTGTTGTTGTCCATTAGATGGCTTACTTGTGCTGCAAACCCCACTGTATCAGGGCTCACAGTTCATGATCAGGTCACGGTCGACATCTTCCAGGAAAACAATGCTGGATGAGAATGCCATGTGACATATGACAGGCCAGAGAGAGGCCCACCACTGCAGAACAACAGCCAAAAGATGAGAACGGGGCAGGCCAAGTTGACACACACAAAAAACACACACTGCTCTGAGGACACGCTCACACTTACACACACACATACACATAAACACTAATAATAACTGTTATAGAAATGGAGAGAAAATGATACAAGTATTAGCTTTAAGGGTGATGTGGTGGAAAACACTAATACATAACCTGTTGTTGTTGTGTGCTGCTTTAACATGGACATGCCGGTGCGTCCAACTCATGTATCTATTAATTTATACCTCAGCTGGATGTGGATCCTCGGGGTTTATGAGTGGATCCAGACCCCAGGTGTAGTGGATGCAGGTTGTGTGAACTATTTTCTTTCGGCCATCTTTGTTTCGGTCGGCGCGTAATATGAATTTGTTGTCTGCTCACACCAAACAAACAAAATGTCAGACTCTTTAACCTCCGAGATACTGCCTGAAAATGATTATTTCTATGGAAATGGTGTTATAGAATTTTGTGATGACATCCACTTTTGTTGGGGATGGCGGATGATACGGACGGATCACCTTCGCCTCCGGCTTTCAAAAAGTAATAATCTTGTTTAACGTATCAGTTTTGTAAAAACACAGTCACGGCTGATGTATAAAACAAAACACCCAAGTCTGGGGAGCAATTTGAGCAGATGATCGAGTTCGTTGGGGGCTGGTGGATCACCTTCGCCTCTGGCACAGGTGATCCCTCCACCATCCCCAACTCACTGAATCCACTCACATTGCTCCCCAGACTTGATGTGTTTGTCATTAAATCAGTGACAGAATGCCACAGATATTCATTCAACCACTAGTTTCAATGTATATTCTATACGAGCTTTGCTCCATAGCCAATACTAGTGCTGGGAGCAGGTCACATGGGTCTCTCTCTCTGATACTTAAACGGGCTCATTCAGAGTGCATCATCATTATGTTCTGGAGGCAGGCAAATTCATACTGGTACTAAACCAATTCAATTTCAATTTATTTTCATTTATATAGCACCAAATCACAACAAAGTTGCCTCAAGGCACTTCACACAAGTAAGGTCTAACCTTACCAAATCCTAGAACAAGCACATAGGTGACAGTGGTAGGAAAAACTCCCTCTGATGATTTGAGGACGAAGCCTCAAGCAGACCAGACTCAAAGGGGTGACCCTCTGCTTGGGCCACGCTACCGACACAATTTACAAAACAAATATACAGGAAATGTTGGGCGTCCATGCCGGTGCACAAGACGGGGGGCTTGCAGAAGAAGACACCACTCCTATCTCTGGATGGAGCTGCACCTCAAAAAGAGAGAGAAAACAGAATCAGGCATCAGAAAAACAACAAATACAGTATAATTTGTCACCATTAAGCAACAAGAAGAACAAAAGAAATACTAAGGTGATCGCCGGTCACTAGACCTAAGATTCACTAAAAGACCCAGACTTTAGATAAAGTTGAGGCTGCGGCCCGCTCTCTTATTAATAAATGAATTTAAAAGGGTAAAAAGCATAGTACATACTATGCCACTATGCTAGCCATACAAAGGGAAAATAAGTGTGTCTTAAATCTGTACATGAAAGTCTCTACAGAATCTGTTTTATTGACACAGGGAGATCATTCCACGGAACAGGGGCACGATAAGAGAAAGCTCTGTGACCCTCAGACTTTTTATTCACCCTATAAATACAAAGTAGTCCTGCACCCTGAAAATGCAGGGTTTAAGCAGGTCAGTTAAGTAGGGAGGTGCTAGTCCTTGAATAATTTTATAGGTTAGTAACAGAACCTTAAAATCTGATCTCACAGGGGACAGGAAGCCAGTGAAGAGATGCTAAAATTGTGTAATGTGGTCAAACTTTCTGCTTCCTGTCAAAAGTCTGGCAGCAGCATTTTAAACCAATTGGAGACCCCAATGGTGCACTGCAGTAAACCAGAAAATAGGGCATTGCAGTAGTCCAATCTAGAAGAAACAAATGCATGAATCAGGGTCTCAGCATCAGCCATAGACAGGCTGGGACGAATCTTCTCTATATTTTGCAGGTGGAAGAAAACAGTCCTAGTAATATCTCTAATGTCAAAGGACAATGTAGGATCAAAAATTACCCCAACGTTCCTCACTTTGTTAGTGTGATGTATGACACACAAGCCTAGGCTAAGCGTTAGCTGGTCGGATTGATGCTGATGTCTCACTGGACCAAGAACCATCATTTCAGTTTTGTCAGACTTTAAAAGTAGGAATTGCTAAACATCCAGCTTTTCACTGATGCAAGGCAATCTTCTAAGGATTTTATGTGGATGAGATTACCAGCAGTTATGGCATGTATAACTGAGTATCATCAACATAGCAATGAAGATAATCCCAAGAACCGTATATGTGCCCAGGGGGTGCTATATAAAGGGAGAAGAGCAGGGGACCTAAGAAGGACGCCTGTGGAACCCCAAATTTCATGTCACTAAGATTAGAGGTAGTGTTATTGTACAAAACACAGTGAGAACGACTGGTCAGGGATGATATCAACCAAGGGCATTCCCAGTAATCCTAAAATGATTCTCCAGCCTATCAGGTAGAATATGATGATCCACGGTATTAAACGCATTGCAAGCAGAAGATCATTCACCACTTTAGTGAGAGCTGTCTCTGTGGAATGATATTTTCTAAAAGCAGACTGCTGTGGCTCAAAAAGATTATTCTCAGTAAGGTGGTTCACGAGCTGCTGTGAAACCACTTTTTCCCCAGAATTTTAGAGCAAAATGATAGAGTTCATACCAGCCTATAGTTTTTTCAATATACTAGGGTCAAGATTAGGTTTCTTAAGTAATGGTTTAATCACTGCAGATTTAAAACATTTCAGAACAGATCCAGAGGTTAATGAGAGATTAATACTTTCCAGCAGTGTCAGCCCACGAGTGGGCCACAGGTCCTTAAACAGTTTTGTTGGTATAGGATCAATAAACAGGTTGTGCTTTTTGTAGACATTACGAGTTTCATCCGTACACCTAGTGAGATACTATCAAATTCTGTAAATCTAGGTAATACCTCAGTGATGGCACCCACCTCAACAGCAGAGTGTAGTGGCTGGATTAAGGCATGCTGGGATATTTTTAACTGAATGTCGTCTATTTTCCAAAAAATCTTGTGCTGTAAAAGGAGAGCGACTTACAGGTGGTTGTCCATGTATAAGTGTTGCCACCATGTCGAACAAGAACTTTAGGCCCACTTTGTAGCCAGTAGTGCATTCAGAGGGGAGGGGGCCAGATAATTGTTGCCGACGCATCTTTCTGGCAAGGTCACAAGTCCAATCTATGTCCATTTTTGTGACCTCAGAGTGCTTCATTCTGACATCATTGGGGCTGACGTGAAAACCCTCATAAATGCTAAAAAAAGTCCTGTCAGGCTAAAAAGAATTTTACTTTTTTGTAGTCCTACAGATAAAACATACTGTCATTAAAAAAAATGTGGATGGGCTATTTTCTTTTCGCAGGATCTACAGCTCCTCCCCCCAGCCCCCCACAACAGAGCAAATGGGCATTTTTAGAAAAACAGGAAACATCTACCTGGAAATGATGAGTGATTTTATTTTTCATTTATTCATGTTGACGTACAATTTCCTTCATATGTTACACTACTTTTGTGAGCCATAGACATTGTGGTAAACCCATTCCAAGCACTAAAACAGTTCTTCCACATGAATAAAGGTGTATTTTCAAAAAAAGATTTGAAGAACTTGTGGAGTTAAAATATACTGACATGCAGTGTTCGCAACAAATATGTGTCACGTTTGAAGGCTGAGAGTCTTCAGAACATTTGATATGCAATACATAGCCATTATACTAAAACAAGTACCTTAAAGGACAATTACTGAAGGTTCTGGAAAAATCGAGAGAATACCCTTTAGATGTGAGAGGGTTAAATGGAATGGAGCTGTTGCTTGCCATGCCCTCATTCATGTCTATCCCACAGACCATGTGGGTATGTCTCACAGACCAACACATTGTGCAGTTTGTTTAACTGGGTGTGTCTCACAGTGCAATTCCGAGTCCAGCTATAGATTTCCATTACATATGTCATAGAAGTCGAAAACCAACTACTTCAGAGGCTGTAATTTTGCTTATATTAGGATATTTTCTCCTCGGGCAGTTACAGAAGTGTGAGACTTTTGGAATGTCTAATGTGAAGCCTCAAGCATATTTAACTGTAAAAATTAGACTTAAAAAACCTGAAACATTATGACCCCTTTAAACTTTTTTTTATATTCAGCTACATTCAAGTGTGATTATATTAAGAAGATGGTAAAAGGAAAAAATAATGTTATAACACAAGTTTCATATATATAAACCCCCCCCCCCATCTTGGTTTGATTTTGCATGTGTTGTGAAGTCTGGATGTCTGTTTTGGCTGCACCACCTCAAACTGTCACTAAAGCGCACGTCCTCAGGTGGAAAACGACTTCTGCGGAGAAGCTTCTCCAACGATAACATGGATTTGCTCTAAAAATGCGTTGCTTTTTTTCCTCGGCTCATCATGAATAAGTAAACGCTGATGAAAACCTTTTGCATTTTCACTGTCATTCCTAATGTTCCCGCTTTAAGATGCACATTGAGGCATACATAAAACATTCTTTTTGCCCCCTTTGGAGAAGCAGTGAATGATGGAAAAAACTATAAAAAACCTTCCTCATGAACAGAAAAGAGATGAACAAACAAAAGTCTAAATGTGTCCGAGGCGTAATGCAGAGGCCTAAAATGACGTCTTTGCCGTGCGTTTTTGCAGAGCATTGTCTGTGTGAGGTGTGCTGGCGTCATTCGAGTTTACTTTGGTCGGATGAACTTCACATGATCTTTTTAATTCATCGTTTGTCAGCATGACACTGGAAACAAGGCTGTGATATTGCCGCGGTGCTGATAAGTTTTTCACTTAGCATTGAGAGGATTAAATCATTATGTTGATTCTGTATTTACTGCTTGCGTGCCCACAGTCGTTGTAATTAGCTTATTGCTTTTGATCCTGATGTAATGTGATGAAATGCCTGGAAGCAGCCCTGGGAGTCTGCTTGGCTGGAGCGACTGGGGTGGGCGCCGCTTCTAGGACCTACACCCCCCGCAGAACCCAGACCGATTGTCCAAACTCGGGGGGGGAGAGGAAGGACCGGGGGGCGACTCGCGTGATCGACCACGGACAGAGAGGCTGGTGGATCGTGTCACGGAGGAGGGAGGGACCACCCGCTGTGATGGCAGCATCCTCCAATCCTCATTACCCTCGGAGGGCTTTCGCTTCACATTCATGTGTAATTACACCCACCCCGCCACAACACCTGATACCCACAGTGAGAGCGCCACAGGGGGGTCGTAATGATAGGTCTCCAAGCCCCAAGGGCCCGCTTAGAGTAACCAGCATTCAACTCTGACCACACCACATCAATCAAAGCCTGCATAACACACAGTCTGATCATCTGTGCAGAAGGAAAAGAGCTGTTATTCGCAGAAGGCTAATTGCTCCACCTAGCCACTGTTCTACATCCAACACTGTACTACAAAGCACAAAAGCTGGTGGGCAGGATTTGAAATAGTCCGATATATTGGACTTGCCTGAAGGATTTGGATTTTGTCTGACAGTTTAAGGACAAGGAAGTCTTTTCAAGTAAATTCTGTCAACCTTCTGGTGAACAGACGGACAAAGTCTTTGGCTTCACTCATGAGAATGAGCTGGACCTCAGTTCAATAAGGAGTTTCAAGTGTTGCCCATCTTTCCTCAAAAGGGGATCGGCTCCAGCATGAATTCCCTTAAACTATCCTCCAAGAACCTCTCCAAAGCAACCCCTCCTCACGTCTACTACTTCCCCCAAACTGGTGAACCAGACCCGCGGTGCACTGCTGTGTTTATGAAAGAGGTCAGGGTACCACATATGGCCGGTGCGTTAAAATACACACGGGTGCTAAAAACGTATTGCGGCTGTCTGTACACGCAGGAATAAAATAAACTCTGGATGTTTCGACGAGCGGCGCTTAGAATTTAATGATTGAGTATTTGAAACTACAGTTGGATTTGTGCATGAAAAAGCGCGTGGCTTGAAAAAGTCCAAAGATATTGGCTTCGACGTCAGCAGCGCAGACACGTTTGTTTGGCTTGGCAGGAGGGGACGTGCAGATTTGACGGGGATAAGTGCGTGTCACACGCCATCAGAGAGGATAGCAGGGCCACAGTAAGCCGAAGGAAACCAGCGGTAAAACTAAACACATGCAACGACAGCCACAGGCAAGAGATGCGAGCCAAGGAGTCTTAACTCCCAAAAGACTGGCCTGAGGGGAGAAAGAGCGTGACGACTGATATGTGGAATAAAGAGCAGAAAATATGAATCCCTTCCCCTTCAAAGTAAACCATTATATGCCATTAAATTATGATTAATTTCTATGCAATCCTAATGTATATTTCTCTTGGTTCTGCGGTGCTTGTCTCTTGCTCTACAATTCACCTCACGCACAGAACGCAATAAGACAGCGCCCGGAGATTACACTGTGTCGGCATTAAGAGAAATGCTTCTCACTTGTTTTACGATCACGCCAACAATAAAAACCTCCACAGACACCAAAGACAAACTCTCCAACACAGCGACTCACTGCAGGCGCCAGTAAATCTGCAGGAAAGGTCAAGAAGGCACCGTGGCATGTCACTGGGTGTTGTTCTGGTTTTACGACTGTAACACCCCGAGACGCGGTGCAAGCATGGCGTGATGTCTGCGCCGACACTGCAAGGTTCTCACTTATTTCCAGCTGATTCATCCACCCCTGGATTCAATGAATCACTGAACTGTTTCACCTTTGATGGTTGTGCTTGTCTTGTTCTTCGTTTGCATCACCTTTTTCCCGATGCTTCCACATCAGGTCAATAACCTTTTATGGTTTTGGCTAAGCTTTTTACAGCCAGATGCTGCGTCCGAAGCGAACCCACTCTGATTTTATTGGTTGGGAACAGGGGCAGTTTGGGTTCACTGCCTTGTTCAAGGACACCTCGACACCCAGGAACAGCTGGGGATTGATTCGTTGACCATTTGGTTACATCCTGCTCTGCTGTACCCGTGTTGTCCACTGAACTTTATAGTGATCAGAATTGGATTAATTTCATAACTAACTTGACACAGCTCGTTGTAGTTTGTTTTATTGCTGGAGAGGTTGGTTATGTACTAATACTGTCACTGCTGGCTGCACCATATTTAGAAATGGGCATGCAATGGAAATTAAGCTTTTCTATGAATGCAGTTCTAAAAACGGACTGCATTTCTTTTGCGCCTTTCCATATGAAGCATAAACTCAAAGTGCCTTAAAATGGACTACACCCACGTGCCACAAAATTAAGAACCGTGTCCAAGGAACCACAGGGATTTTCGTTTCTAGCAGCGAATCTAAGTGAAGATCTTCTGGTCGCCTATCTGCCTGACAAACCTCTCGACCATTGACTTTCCAAGTGCTGTCCTGTGATTTTGTCGTGCATGTGGCATTTGTCTGCACCTGTAAAAATAGATAAAGAAAATGTCAACTGAGTTGCCCTGACTACAATGAACTGTTATGTTACAAGGCTTTGAAAATAAAAGAAACAGACAAATAATCTAATTTTGAGTCATACATGACTTCAGTTACATGTGCTCCTAATTTCCATCATTCGCATGATGATAAGATTGTTCCCTGCAACAAGCCCAGGCATGTCCAGCAGCTGGCAATCAGGCCTGTGATATAATTTTTTTTTTCCTTTCTTTTTTGGATTGATCTGGTGGATTAAATGTAACCATCATACAATAATTTATCCGCATCATATGCCCTTTTAATTAGGTGAGTTACAGCATAATAGCATTAACGGTTTTTGAGTTATTCTGTTAACAAGTAAGAGGATTTATTTGTTGATCTGTTCAGTCACTGCTTTTTGCAGGGTACATATCTGGGGTTTTCCAAAGCCTAGGAAAAAAGAGATAATCAGTAAAACCAAACCAAAAACAAATGTTCTTATCATGTGAGGGATGTGTGTACTCAGAAGCCATAAAAGGCCTGTTTGTTTTTTTACTCTGGTCTAGAAATATAGAAGCAAAACAAACCATAACAAACGTACAGTGTTTGTTTTTAATAATTTAAAAAAACAGAAGGAATAGCCCAACATCTGATTTTACTTAGTGATTTATTTAGTCTATAAATAGAAATTGGTAATTAAAAAGAGAGTGTAGAATTTTTGTTTTTTGTTTTCCGTAGAGTTGCTTTTTTTTTTTTTTTTAACAAGAAAGTGTCAAAGAGGAATATGCAGATGACACTGAAAATGACGTCAATGTCATTTGCATATTCCTCTTTGAAAACCTTTGTCTTGTACCAAACTGAGTTGAAAATGCCAGCATGCTCTCAGCACAACACAATAAGCAAATTCAGCATCTCAGCGCTTACGGTGCATGTTGGGTCAGTGTCCTGATGAGATGAGCTACTCGTCGAGAGGAAATCCATTGTGCAACTGCGCATGCGCATCTCCCCATTGAGATGAGCTCCCCGTCATCTAACGACAGACACCAAAGAAAACCCACGTAGGTTTTGTCTTTACATAAAACTACAGTAATCTGTTTTTCAATTTTAAAAGTAAGACTTGCATGTACACACGCTGTTGTTAGATGACGGATGCTCAGCCCGACGGGGAGCTCATCTCGACACACGTGACTGTCAGTTTGCACTACAGGGAGCGGAACTCGACGGGGAAGCTCATCTCACCAGAACACCGGGTCAAAGTTCACTACTGCCTAAAAGGCACTATAAGTGCCGGCAGCAATGCAAATATTAAATATTTTGAGGGCTGGAAAGTCAAAGTTTTGAAAGATTTTTGCAAAAAACGGGGCAAAATAGGTGGGAAGCTGAAGAAAGAACTTGTGGCTCAAGCTTATGCAGTCAAGCTACAAAATGCCCCGTAGTACTAACTAAAGAGGTCGAAAGGGAGGCTGTTAAGAAAAAAATATCTTTTAAGTCTTTAGTGATGGTTGTCAGTTGACAATTCCCGACCTGTTACAACTGTCAGATGGCTGAGAAAACAAGACACCGGCAACAAGAAAACGTGTAGAAAGTACATCACATGGAAGGACAAGCAAAACCTGCATGGCCATGCGACACACAGAGTACACAGACTGAGACCTGTCCATTTCTAGTGTTTTTTATGCAGACTGGCTTATTCTTCTGGGTTTGTTAAATTTATTGATTTATTTTTGCCTGAAAGAAATAAAATTGATTGACTCATACAAACACACAACAGCTACAAACAGATCGCTACCCATCCCCCAATCCATCCATCCATCCATTTCTATACCCACTTTCTCCAATTAAGGGTCACGGGCTGGAGCCTATCCCAGCAGTCATAGGGTGTGAGGCGTGGTAAACCCTGGACAGGCACCAGTCCATCACGGGGCCACACATAGACAAACAAACACATTCACACACATCTACAGACAATTTAAACTTTCCAATCCACCTAACCTGCATGTCTTTGGATGTGGGAGGAAGGCAGAGCACCCGGAGAGAATCCACACAAACACGAACATGCAAACTCCACACAGAAAGGCCACAGGTAGGAATCAATCCCATGACCTTCTGGCTATGAGGCAACGGTGCTAACCACTAGTCCACCCACCCCTCCATCTACAATTAAATAAATAATCTAAATTTAGAATAAATATTTAGTTTCTGGTTTTACGCAAATTAGAACACAAAATAAAATCTGATAATGGTCAGTTTGTTCATTTTTTTTAAAAAGCCCTCATCAGCACATTATTTGGGTCAAATTTAATGGATTTGTTTCTGTATTTTTAGAGTTGGGAAACAGGCCATTTCCTGCTTTTGGTTTTTTCATTCCAAAATAAGCATACATTGGTTGTTGAGTACACGGGCCATGAGGCACCAACGTGTTTGGCTAAACGTGTACATGGGCACCGCGGTGCAGCACCGGGTGTTTTCCTTTGACACCCTGTTTTTACGAGCTCCGACCTGCTTCTGGGTAATCTACCATGACCTGCGGGCAGGAAGATTGTCCATCTCTCATGTCTCACACCTAACGGTGACACCCCCCCACTCTCCACCCTCCTGCTGGCCAATCAAAATCCTCCCGTGCCGCTCCAGTCTCTTGATCAAGGAACCTTCTGGGAGTGCGGGTTGGAGGGCTTGCTCACAAAAAAAAGAATAGAAACATATGTAATGAGAAAACATGTGGTGTGTAAGTATTGGAAGTCATCAACAACAGAAAATAATAATTAAAGTGCAGGATAAAGGGGGAAAAAGCTGAAGCTGTCTTTTCGTGGCTGAGAGACCACTGTCATCATGTCTCAGGAATTAGGCAAACATATGCTGGTCTGCTGCTGTTGAAACCGAGGCGCCTCGCTCAGGCTGCGGTTTGGGAACATGAAAGGCTTTGTGGGATGAGCAGGAGGACTGGCCCTAATTCAGGGCCTCATTGCCAGAGAAACTGGCAGCTAACTCCGATTGTGGGACAAGGAAAGGAATTTGGTTACATATTCCAGCAAGGACCGCAACTCCAAACAAACCGGAGCAACAGGCTGCTGCTGCTGCTGCTGCTAACCATTCCGCCCGCACTCAAACCCCCATGCTTGGCAGTGCTGCTGGAACGGGTGGCGAGGCATGCACTCCCACCTGACCGAGCCATGCACGAGGCGAACACGGTGAACGGAAACGGAGAAGAAACCCAAATTTTGATGCTGCAGTTCTCATCCATGCTGAGATGCAGCCAAATGTGGCTGCTCGTTGGTGTTAGGCAAACACAGCAGGCTTTGTATTGTTTTACTGCATGCAATTAAATTACATCTGATACGCGTCTTTGAAAGGCTGCATGCATGAGGCGGGGGGGCCAACCTGAGATGCGCAGTGAAAACAGAGAACAGCTAACAGGTCTCGATAATCCCGCCGGCACTAACAATAGCATGCCTTTGCTGTAACTTAATCGACTTTGCAAAATTGCATCAAACTCCGCTGCTCCTGTCTTTTCACAGCCGTTTGAAGGTAAATCCGCGGGGCAGGCTCATCTCGATTGCTTTCCAGATGAGAGACATTTTCTGGCGTTTTCGGACAAGTGCGGATTACATTAATCGTGTCTCCGTTTAGCGTGCATATGATTATGGTTGACTGTTTACAAGTTTGCTCAGATATGCTCCCTGTGCCAGGACATGGTGGTATAGAGCTCAGAGACTCCTGTGGTGGTCTTGTTATAGCTCAAGCTGCAGCAAAAAAAAAAACAAAGAAAGAAAATTAATTGACACTGGAAAATACAGGCATGAGGTCACGCTGGATTTGCACTCTCACGCTTAACATCTGTTTAACTTGCAGGAGGGCTCAATATGTCAAGTAAAAGAAGATCTTTTTTAAACTTTGGTGACATTAATTATCATTTACTATTTTAAAATTCTCCATACTTCCAGCACTGTGTCAGTCTCATGCCCAACCAGTAGGAGGCAGCACAGACTGGAGGATGCATGAGCATAGAAGATGCCTGCAGAGGTGCTGATACACAAGCATGCACACAAGAGATGAGTCACCGGTGTGGTTGAAGGTTGACCATTTCACACATCTGCCTTGCAGACCAAAATGGCCCCGGTGGCAAAGGAGAGGTCCAGTGCGACAGGCGCAGAGAAGCTGGCGACATGTGGCAAGCAGAGCTTCGTTTCTGTAATCCTTCGCCTCAGAGAAAAGTTTGTTTTTGGTTAAAAGGCACTGTTGTCCCACATTTTCATCCACTTCTAATTACGGCATAGCTGAGGCTCGTTGGTAGCCGGCGGAGCTGTTGTTGTTGCTGCTGTTTGTTGACATTACACAGCGCTCCTCCACAACACATTTGTCACAAGCACATGTTCAGACCGAGTCATTTGCACCCATGTGTAACGCAACTGGGTGTGCAACTCTGCCATGCGCGCGTCTCTGCGTGCACAGGCGTCCACGTATTCAAGTAGGCTAATAAATGCAGAGAGTATGAGTCCAAAAAAGCCATCAGCACAGCCAAGCATTAAAGTCCGGTGCAGAGACATAAAGCTGATGCCAGTGGAACAGTCAACCACGATGAAAACCAAAACCATCATGAGGATCTGGAGCTTGTACCTCAAAATGCATTAAAATGTGACACACTGTACTCTAAAAATCTAATTATAACAAAGGTAGATGACCAGTGGCGGCTGCTGGTCTGTCAAACGGGAAGCTCATTGTCGGCTTTAATCATAAAATTTGTCAATTTATTTATACGTAATTTCAAATATGTAAAATGGTCATAACAGTTCCTATAGCATTTCACAATTTATATCTCTATTACATACAGTATTTTATGATGGCACAATTACCAAGTGGTTAGTGCGTTTGGTTTCAGTGTGGAAGGTTCCTGGTTCAAACCCCACCCCTGCCACATTTCTCCATGTAATGTGGAGTTGCGTCAGGAAGGACATCCGGCATAAAACTTGTGTCAGAATCAACATGCAGGTCCACCTTGGATCTGCTGTGGTAACCCTGAGTGAAAACAAGGGAGCAGCCGGAGGGACTTACTTTTACAAGAATATCGTTAATGTTTTAAACAAAAATATCATCAAAAAATTCAAGAAGCACATAGAACCTTTATTATTAAACATACATAACAGAGCCTGACTGTTGTGTTTCCTGACATTGTTCCATGCAAATGTTATTTTAAATCGATTTGTGATAAGTAGCTGATTCTGAACAAACACATCTTCAAGATGAATGTGTTGTAACACATTTATAGTCAATGGAATGCTAACAAACTGTACATACTGTATTTGACCATTTTATTTTTTTGACACTCTAGGGGAAGCTGAGCTTCCCTTGCAGTCTTAGAGAAACCGCCTTTATAGATGACCTAGTGTAGACAGGCATCCTGTCCAGGGTGTACCCTGCCTCACGCCTTATGGCTGTTGGGATAGAAAATAGGCTAGCAAATGGGATAGAAGACTGACTGACTGAATGAAAGAATATATATATATATATATATATATATATATATATATATATATATATATATATATATATATATATATATATATAGATAGATAGATAGATAGATAGATAGATAGATAGATAGATAGATAGATAGATAGATAGATAGATAGATAGATAGATAGATAGATATGACCTAGTGTGTCACAAGCAGCTTTGATGTGGATGTTTGGACAGGTTGTACAATTGTGATTTTGGCGTTAAATTATTCTGACATTCAAAACTATTTCCGTTCTGCATTACATCACCATATGATGAAAGATTCAAATGTCATAGAGATCATCTCTTCAATCAAACAATTTTACTCACCTATTCCTGAAATACAGCAATGCAGTGAGGAAACATTTCATCAGGTCCAAAGGTCAATGCAGGCCTTTACTATTGTTTCAAGATAAATATTCAGTTGGTTCAAAGGGAAATTTGGGTTTGACATTTTCAACCTAGAAATAATTTTTAAAATAAAAATACTATCACTACCGCAGGCTAACCGGCTAATTTGCTACTGATTGGTGCAATCAGAAATACTCAGATTAAACCGCTTCTTGTCATCACGGAAAAAGTGAAAATGGCATTAGAAGTGACCTGTTGCAGGGAGAGATTGTCTGCAGAGGTAAAAGTATGTATATGTACCTCACAAAATTAAAGTAAACTTTGAAAGATGACCAATTACGCTGTACAGTTAGCTGCTTACTTTAGACCCTTAGCTGCTCTGGCACTGCTGTCCATTGAGGCATTACTAGTCAACTGCCAATGAGGGGCTTGTTCTCTCACACCCAGAACCTCAACAGAAATGGATTTGTAATCATTCAGTGGACAACAGGGATGACGGCTAGGCTAAGGTAAGTGGCTAACTGTAAAATGTTAAATATTAATTCAATCAGTGAGATAAACATGAGCATGTTTACCTTTGCAGAAAAACTGACACTTTAAAATGATGTTTTTGCTTGTTCACTGGTGACAACAAGCATTTAATCTGAGTATTTCTTACTGCTTAGCGGTTGACTGCTTAGCATTTAGTATGCCTGTTTTTAAGAGCAGAAGGTTCCCAGTCAGTGGCGGCTCCAGAGATTGTTTTCTGCAGGTGCTATGGGGGAGCTTTGCATTTCTATGAGGGCGCTATGGGCTTGTGTGTCATGATGGCTCTCTGCTATACCTCTGCCTCATTTACGAGCATGAGTACACATAGCCCCATTCTGATCTGCGACAGTCACTAATGACATACAGAATGACCAAAATCACACACAAACCTTGGTTACTGTTCAATACAAACATCCACAGACCTACACGTGTAGCCTATAGCCTCAGGGAAAAAATGCCAAGAGCAGGCAGAGAGAAAAAAATCTTTCACCTACCACTGATGTCTTCATAACAGCACAATGCTCCTGTTGTTGTGGTTTAGAGCAAAAACATCAATGATTTGGCTGCTGTCCAGAGGCTGTTTTCTGAGGGGTAATTGCCAGGAGTGACACTGGGTCACTGGTTTGTCTGTGCCTACTGCTGTTCCTCAAGTAGTTCTTTAGGCGACACAGACTTCACTTCTTTTCAGTTCCACTCATGGATATTTGGTAGTGGTGGGCGGATTGATCCTAATATCAATAATAACGATACCAACGCTGGTATTTATAGTGAACAATCCTCGTGTGAAAAGATCGATACTCAAGCTTTTTTTCTCTCCCGCATGCACTGACTGCTGCGCACAGATTCATCAAAGTCTAACCTCTGTCTGTAAGAGCAGCGCTGCGCTGTGTCACACAACATGGAGCAGCGCACCCTTGTATTGTGGTTTGTCAGCCCTCTCCCTCGGGAGATTTTGTTTTAAGTTGTGTTGAGTGATATTTTTTAAACAAAAATGTTGATTGTGATAATAAAGTTTTTTGTTGTCACGTACGATGTTTGGCGAAATTCTATCCTAGGTCTTTTGGATCCTTTGGATCTATGAAGCTTAAATATGAAAACAATATTGGTATCGGTATCGATATCAGCGATACTGGGCCTGTATTTACTTGGTATCGGATCAGTACCAAAATTCCCAGTATCGCCCACCTCTAATATTTGGGCAGCAAAAACTGAACCATTTCAGCAACTTGAAACTACACTCACTACAGTACGAGGTCCTCCTTGATGCTGAAAAAACTTGTCCATGCCTTTGTCTCCTCTAGGCTTGACTACTATAACTCCCTGCTCTTTGGGATCTCTGGAAAAAAAGTCAAACGCTCCAATATATTCAAAACAGTGCAGCTAGAATTCTGATGAGATTATGTAAACAGGAACACATTACACCTATACTCCATAACCCTCACTGGCTCCCCATCACCTACAGAATCCATTTTAAGATTGCTTTCATCACCCACCAATGCATCCATGGCAATGCCCCCCCGCTCACCTCAAAGACCTCCTCACTCCCCATATATCCTCCCGTTCCCTCTGTTCATACAACACTAATCTTCTCCGTCCTCCTCGCACCAAGCTTCACACCACAGGGCCTTCTGGTCAGCTGCCCCTCATAAAGGCCAAGAGTCATCAGGAGATGACGCTTGGTCCATACAAATCAGTAATAGAAAGTGTCGGGGGATCACCCAAGTACACACTTGTGCTAAATATGAATGAAATTGGTCAACTGGTTCTTGAGACATCGCACTTACAAGCGACACTGGACGAACGGACATGCTGATTGCTCTGTCCCTGCATTTCATACCGGAGAGGTAAAAATACCACCTAGGTTGAAAAATTCAAGATTTCTCCTTTAAGTACAGAGTTTCAGTTTAAATTACTGAAAACACCCAAGTGTACCTTTGAAACAAATTACTTTTTCCGCCATGAACCTGATGAAACAGCTATAAGTCAGCCTTTCTCAAAAAGTGATAAGCAGGCCATGAGTGTAACATGAGTGACCCCTAAGGGTTTGCGAGTAAATTGGTAAAATATAAAAGTTTAAATTATTTTCAAACTGAAAAGTATTTCCCAAAGTGTTTCCCCAAGTGCTTCTTGGTCTGAAAAAGTTTGAGAATCACTGCTCTAAGTTGATCTTTGGATAGGAATGTGCATTTTGAATAAGTCTGTCATTTGACTTTTAAAAAGCAGTTGATGCCCTTCTATATTTCTGACCGATACCTTTAGCTTTGGTATATTAAATATAAAAAAGTTCTGTTCTAAATGAAAACTGCTTTCTTTGTTTGAAATGGGAAAACGGACAAAGGACTCATCTTTGAGCGCTCAATGGATAGCACAAACCATGAAATGCAAGTGTCTTGATGAGACTGACATTAAATACATAGTGCGCAGTGTATGCCACCATTTCTCAGTCTGTAATTTAACTTTGCAATTAAAAACTTCTGTGCTGTCTCTCAGAGAGCGTAATTTACTGAATCAATGCCTTTAAATCAAGTGTTTCCCTTTGTGACAGACTTGTGTCTCCCTGAGGAATTCGCTATTCCAAACCACAGTCTGCAATCCCCACGTTGTTTTCACTCCCAATCACACGCATCATCTCCAATTGCTGACTAATTACCAAGGGTGAAGGTTGATGGGAAAGGCCCCAGAAAACACTGTGACGCTTTTGTGGTTCAGGGTTTTGGTAACTCCTTTCTTTGTGTGTGTGTGTGTGTGTGTGTGTGTGTGTGTGTGTGTGTGTGTGTGTGTGTGTGTGTGTGTGTGTGTGTATTAATTTACAGTGCATGTAAAACTGGTGTCATATATTTCAAAGGTCAATATTGGGTCAAAGTTCAATTTCAGTGAAATCACAAACAAAAATAATGTATTTGTAATGAAGAATAAAGTTTCCAGTCACAACCTGAGCAAAAAATATTTGCAGTTGTTTAATTGGTATCCCAGTGCCACATAAAAAGTGGGTTACTCAAACTTGAATTATTTTACTTTTTGTGACATGCATTTTTTTTTTAAGTTGTAGGGTGCAATGATCAAAATTAAAATAAAAACATCTTTTCATCTCACCCTGTCCTCTGTCACCCCAACCATCTGCATGTCCTGGCTCAGCACATCCATAAACCTCCTCTTTGGCCCCCCTCTTCTCCTCCTGGTTGGTGGCTCCATCCTCAGCATCCTTCTCCCTATATACCCTGGGTCCCTCCTCTGTACATGTCCAAGCCACCTCAATCTTGGCTCTCTGACTTTGTCTCCAAACCATCCCACCTGCGCTGTCCCTCATATGTTCATTCCTAATCTTGTCCATTCTCATCACTCCCAAAGAGAATCACATCTTAAAATTGCATTGCATTCCGCATTGCATTCCAGCAATGCATTCAGGGCTTGACACATTAGTGGAAATACCCAGAGCTTGATCCTCGTTGGCGGTATCACTATCACAAATATTGACATCATGCTTCTTGCGTCAATGGTCTCAGGTCACTCACTTCTTAAGTTTACAGTCTTGTTGTCTAGTTTACTGAAACAAGAACCTTATTTATCATTGTGGCGATACATCAACTCCAGGCTCCCTGATATTTTAGCCTCACTTTTGGAAAATGACCATTCAGTGGACAGTCTTGTGGACTGTTTAAACTCGGCACTCACAACCACACTCGACATGATTGCTCCACCTCCACTAAAATTGGGTCCCCCTAAAACACTGTCGTCTTGGTTCATTGATTACTTACGCGGCCTTAAGCATAGGTCTAGAGGTTTAGAATGAAAATGGCATAGAAAATGATGTCTCACGTCTCCAGTTGGTACAAAAAGCAGCTGCTCACCTTCTAACTGGAGTATGTAAGAGGGAGCACATCACTCTCATTCTGGCCTTTCTCTTTTGGCTGCCTGTGCACTTCAGAGTTCATTTTAAGATTTTTTTATTTGCGTTTAAAGATTTTAATGGTCTCACCCCACCTTACCTCTCTGAGCTACTCTACTCTTACGCCCCTTTTTGTTGCCTCAGGTCAGCTGATCAGCTGCTCCTGGAGGTGCCTAGGTCAAAGCAGAAGCTCAGAGGGGACCGAGTCTTCTCTGTTGCTGCCCCTACTCTTTGGAACGAGCTTCCACTCCACATCAGAGAAACCCCCTCCTTTTTTAAAACTCATCTTAAAACCCATTTTTACTCCCTGGCTTTTAACCCAGCATGAGACTCTATTTTATAATTCTTAATTGAATTTACTTGTTGGTTACTCTTTTCAGTTTTCTGTTTTTTAACTTGTTCTGTTGTTTTATTGTCTCATACATTTTATGAGACAGTAGAATTTTATGTCATGTACAGCACTTTGTGGCAGATGTAGTTGTTTTAAAGTGCAAAATAAATAAAGCTGAGTTGAGTTGAGTAGTTCAAAACTAGAAGTATTCCACCTCACCTGGCATAATGCTGGTCTATACTACAAGCACGCACTCCTGTCTACAGGAGCATAAGTCAAAGATCCTGTTCGATACGTTGGCAACACTTATTCACAGACAGCCACCTGTAAGTTGCTCTCCATTTATAGCCAACAAGATTTCTTAGATTACTTTGAGAAGAAAATACATGACATTAGGTTAAATATATCCCAGCATCCCTTAATCCAGCCAATGCACTCTGATATTGAGGTGGGTGCCATCAATGATACATCACCTAGATTTACAGGATTTGATAGTATCTCACTAGGCGTGCTGTCGAAACTTGTAATGTCCGCTAAAAGCACAACCTGTCTGTTCCACCCTATATCAACAAAACTGTTTAAGGACCTGTGGCCCAATCTTGGGCCTACTGTACTAGAAATTATTAATTTTTCATTAACCTCAGGATCTGTTCCTTTGAGCTTTGAGCTTCTGCAGATGGAAAAGCACTATAGAAAGGCAGTCCATTTACCATAGTGTATTGAAAAATTATCGGCTGATATCAAACCTATCATTTTGTTGGAAAAAGGTGGTTTCACAGCAGCTCGTGGACCACCTTGTCAAAAATAATCCCTTTGAGCCACTGCAGTCTGCATTTAGAACATATCATTCCACAGAGACAGCTCTCACTGAAGTGGTAAATGATCTTCTCCTTGCAGTAGATTCAGACACCACTACGGTTCTGGTGCCGTTAGATCTAAGCGCTGCGGTTAATACAGTGGATCAGCGTATACTACTTTGTAGGTTGGAGAATCATTTTGGGAATACTGGGAATGTCCTTGCATGGTTGACTTCGTACCTAACCAGTCGCTCTCATTGCGTCTTGTACAACAACACTACCTCTAACCTTAGTGACATGATATAGCACCCCTTGGGCACATACTGTGGTGTTTTGGGATTACTTTTCTTTGCTATGCCGATGACACACAGTTGTACATGTAACTGCTGGTAATCTTGCACACATAAAGTCCGGAGAGGACTGCCTCATGTCAGTGAAAAGCTGGATGTCCAGCAATTTCTTAGTCTTAAACTCGGACAAGACCGAAAGGTGACCAGCTAATGCTTAGCCTAGGCTCATGTATCTTAAATCATACATCACACAAATAAAGTGAGGAACCATAGGGTGATTTTTGATCCCACGCTGTCCTTTGACCTCCACATTAGATATTTGAAGGACTGCTTTCTTCCACCTGCAAAACATAGCAAAGATTTGGCTCATCCTGTCTGTGGCTGATGCCGAGTCCCTGATCCATGCATTTGTCTCTTCTAGATTGGACAACTGCAATGTTCTATTTTCTGGTTTACCGCAGTTCAGCATTAGGGGTTTCCAATTGGTTCAAAATGCTGCTGCCAGAATCCTGACAGAAAGCAGAAACTACAACCACATTATCCTCATTTTGGCATCTCTTCACTTGTTTCCTGTCTCAGTGAGGTCAGATTTTAAGGTCCTGCTGTTAACCTATAAAAATTATTCATGTACTAGCACCAACCTACTTAGCTGACCTAATTAAACCCTACATACCGGCCCGAGCTGTGTTCTCATGGAGCAGGGCTACCTTGTGCCCATCGAGTCGGGCCATGGAGCCTTCTCTTATCATGCCCCTATTTTGTGGAATGACCTCTTGTGTGGTACCAGTTCAGAAGAAAAGGTCGCCATACCTGGATGACTTCAGCAGCTTCAGGCCGGTAGCACTGACACAACATCTGATGAACACACTGGAAAGACTGGTCCTTGGACATCTCTGCCCCCTGGTGAAATCATCAATGGATCCACTTCAGTTTGTGTACTAGCCTGGCATCGGAGTGGACGATGCTGTCATCTACCTCCAACATAGAGTGCTGGCTCACCTGGAAAAGACTGGGAGCACTGTGAGAATCATGTTTTTTGATTTCTCCAGTGCTTTCAATAGCATACAGCCGGTGCTTCTGAGGGACAAGCTGGAGACCACAGTTGTCAACCCCTGCGTCTCATGTTGGATCTTGGACTACCTCATAGAATGACTACAGTACATGAGAGCTAAGGACTATGTCACACATCCTTTCCAGCTGTGTCCCTTTGTCTGGCCTGACTAGTTAACTTCTTGTACAGCTCCCTGTATGCTTTTCCCTTAGCTTTTCCCACTTCTGTTTTCGCTTTACACCAGATTTCCTGATACTCCTGTCTACTTTCTTCATCTCTCCAACTATCTCAATTCTTTTTTTGACGACCCCTTTCTCTTTATGCTTTCCTGGACATCTTCGTTCCACCACCAACTGTCCTTGCTTTCCTTTTGCTGTCCAGATGTCAGATCCAGTACCTTCCTAGCTGTCTCCCTCACCACATCTGCAGTACTTTTCTAGTTGTCCAAAATTGCTTCCCCTCCATCCACTGCCTCTGTCTCTCATCTGCTCACTGACTTTCACACAACAGTCTTGCAACTTCAGCTTCCACCATCTGATCCTTTGTTAAGCTCTCACTCTCCTCCTCTTCGTCTTCTTCACCTCTAAAGTCATCCTACAAACTACCACTCCATGCTGTCTCGTTACACCCTGTCTTGTCGCCACCTTACAGTCTCCAATTTCTTTAAGCTTGCATCTCCTACAAAGAATCTATCCCCACTCCTGTGCTCTTCCCTTTTCTTAAAGTAGGTGTTGACCACAGCCATTTCCATTCTTTTTGCAAAATCAACTACCATCTGCCCTTACACATTCCTGTCCTTGATGCCATATCTACCCACTCCTATCTCAACACCTCTGTTCCCTTCGCCAACATGCCCATTGAAGTCTTCTCCTATCACCAGTCTTTCATGCTTGGGTACACTCTCCACCACCTCATCTAACTCACTCCAGTTTATATATAATGAGCTGAGAAAATATGAAATTCTTTCTGAAATACCTAACAAAAATACTGTAATTTTTTTGAGATGCAACTGTAGACCAGATTTTTGGTTGTCTATGGTGCAGCCGCTTTCTATTGCCTCACAGTATCAATGGTCCAACAATGTGTTTTAATACCAATACGCTCATGAGCACACAAAGGAGCACAAGTGCTTTCACTATGTATTTTGTGAACATGACATCTGTGTTGGTTGGAACCAAGAATGACACTTGTGTTGTGATGAGAGCTACTTTACACTGGTTGGAAGACAGAGACTTTGGGCTTTTCAAAATGGAAATGCCACTGTGGAGTAATGTATTACTGATTGGTCATAATTGGTCATACTTTTCTCCTCTGTGATCTCAGATCTTTTGGATGAAGAAATCTGACGACAATCCAAACCTCCAGTGATGTGCATGTGAAACATCTGAGGTGACGGGCTGATATAAAAGCTCTGTGAGGTGTGACATGTATGATTCACCACAGAAAGAAATAAGGGGGGGGGGGGGGGGGTTGTTTTATGCCTCTGTTCATGATGAAGCAGCAAATTATGGAGACAGGGTGTGTCATCACATTCTGTGCTCCTTTCATCATAATCTTCCTGACTATGTGCAGAGAAGGCGTCCACAGGACAGGCTGCCACTGGAGACCGAACAGCAGTCTTGAGCATCATCTACAGATGATTTATTTCACCATCTCAAACAGCTAGTTTATGGATTAACAGGCACCGTCATAAATCGTTATTGCCTGCCTTCACGCCTACCAAATCAACCATGTTATGGCTGCAACCAACACAGTCCACATCCTGTATGTGGAAATAGTTGTGATTCACTGCTATGAGAATCTATCCCCAATTAATTACAAAACACTTCAGGTGACACCTGACTGGTGTTGTAATTGAAGCCCTGGCCAAATCTACAAACCTAAAACAGCTCTTGTACATAGTCGTGCAAACTGTTTGACCACTCATTCATTCATTCACTTATTTTCTGCCGCTTATCCCGGTCTGGGTCATGGTGGCAGTAGACCAAGCAGCTCATCCCTTGGCTCTGTCCTTGGCCAAGTTCTCTAACTATTTTGGGGGGATCCTGAGGCATTCCCAAGCCATCTGGGAAACATAATCCCTCCAGCATGTCCTGGGTCTTCCGTGGGGTCTCTTCCCACTTGGACGTGCCTGGAAGACCTGCCTAGGGAGACAATCAGGGGCATCCTCACCAGATGCCCGAACTCCTTTTGATGTGAAGAAGCAGCGGCTCTACTATGAATCCGTCCCGGATAGTCAAACTTCTCACCCTGTCCCGGAGTGTAAGCCTAGATACCGGATGGAGGAATCTCCATTCCACCATTTGTACTTTCAACCTTGTTCTTTCGGATATTGCCCAAAGCTCATGACCACAGGTGAGGATAAATTCACTGGTAAACTGAGAGTCCTGCCTTCTGGCTCAGCTATTTCTTCACCACAATGGTCTGGTACAGTATCTGCAAATCATAAGCAGGGATGAAAAATCGTAGGTTTTTGGCAGATTTCCATTTTTTTGCCAGTCGTCTGGGTCATTCTTGAGATCAGCGTTGTCCTGCAGAAACTGTTCAGTGTGGCACATTGGCACAGTGCCTCATAGCAAGACGGTCATGGGATGGCTTCCCTTGTGGAGTTTGCATGTTCTCCCCGTGTCTGCGTGGTTTCCTCCGGGCACTCTGGTTTCCTCCCACAACCAAAAACATGCTTATTTAGAGTCTGCTCCTTTCTCTGCCCCTAATCAAGGCAGTGTCTCTGCTCACTGCTCCTAATGGTTGGATTGTGTTTAACTGTAATTAGGATGGATAAAATGCAGAGGATAAATTTTGTTGTATGTATATGTAAAATGACAATAAAAGCTCTGTTCCATTCTGTTGAATTTTGTGTTTTTTACATCAGGCACCTTGTTGGGCAGCTAAGGTAATACTGAGCCGTTGGCGGCATTCTCATACCATTTTACATTGATGACTGTCTGCATTTGTGATAAAAGCAGGTTGTAATGGTCCGTTAATGATCATTAATTTGTTCTTTCGATATGCAAATGGAACAGCTAATTTCTGTGCTAATATAAGATAATGTTGTTTATATCGCAGTGTATATCTGGTGTTTAACATGCTAACTGACTTGCTAGCTGTTACATCTAGTTCAAGTTAATGTGCTCATTAAACTAGCGCACCTTCTCCGTTATATTGTGTTTATTTCACATACCAGTACAGACCAAGTCAATTAGGCAACATGTGAACTGAAGGCACAGACAGGCTAATTAAAGCATAAGACAAACTGTCAGCAGCAAATGTATGAAAGACGAAGGTGTACAGAAACTGGAGCGTGGTTCATCATTAAAACCACATTGACTGTCCGAATGTGTCCGGCCTCGCTCTCTAATCAGAGTGTCTGTGTGGATGAGGTGTTCCAGAGAATCCCCCTAAAACAACATACAGTCCTAACTCTCCCCTATGTTGGTACTTTATGTTTTTTGTCAACAGTTCTCACAGTTGGGAATAAACCTCTAATCAGGAAGCTTAAAGGAAGGTTGTGCTGTCATCATTCACATTACACTGGAGGGAGGTATAATCAGTGCAAATCCACTGAGAAAAAATGAGGGGTGCGTATACATACATACATACACATATATATATACCGTATATAAAATGTGTTGTGAATCTGATGTGCGACGTGTACACAGTTGATTATTATAAACTAATCGTCGACTCTTGTTTTTTCCACCAATAGCAATATAACAAAATGGCTAACAGGATTTTGGACAGTAAATACCACTCATTAGAGAAATCGACTCTACAATGAAGAATCGAGTCAGGTGGGATTGTCTTGATTGTGTTGTGCAATTCAAGCTAGCGGGAAGCGAGGAGACTGTCAAATGCGTCCTCTGGAAATGTTTTTGCAAGATCAATGTGCCTGGGAAAGTGTTGTGCATTTTCTGCCAGGATTCCGTTAGTTACGCTTCATGTGGTGTGAAAACATCAAAGTCATGTCACTAGCAGTAAACATTGTAAAGTTATAAAGACCAGACGGACAAACTACATGCTGCCCGGTTCTAGCAAAACCTCGACAGCATCATATGGTGTCCATCCGCTTTTCAAAGATGTAAAGACAAGACCAGAGGTGGGCAAATCAATCATATCTGTAGACAGCAGGTTGAAAAATTACGTAGTACGCTAGTACTTACTTCTAAAGTATATTTATGTAGTACAGGTGAAGTAAAGTGGTTGTGCATTACTTTACAGGTATGATTAGTTTCTATTACTTTATAGTGAAAATATATACAGTATTTGTAAATTATTGTGAGAATGCTACTAGAGGAGTGATTCTGAATAAGGAAAATTGTTGAAAATTGTTTTTTTTGTTTTTTTGTCACCAAAATGGGTGCTGCACTCACGCAATTTATTGTCTGGAATACCACCTGATTGCTTCTCAGACCTTCTAGAATTCAAAAGTAATTTTGGTTTTCAGCTTTTTTCATTTTTCAATACTTTCATCCAAGCATAAGACACAGCCCCAATCTATCTAGCAATCTCACACTCCAACTTATGGGGGTAAGTTTGAGTGTGAGATCAAAGAAAAGGGGAGCTGCTTGGGTAATAACTCCCCCTCAACCCAGAGGGGACAATCCACCTTTTTCCTACAGACACCATGCTCTCAGATTTGAAGGTGCTGATTTTCCTCCCAGTCATTTTACACATGGCCTCCCACCTGCTCAGTGTGCATTGGAGGTCACTGCCTGATGAAACCAACAAAAGTACATCATCTGCAAAAAGCAGAGATGCAACTCTGACATCACCGAACTGGACACCCTCTGATGCCTGACTGCACCTTGACATCCTGTCCGTGAACCTCACAAACAGGATTGGTGACAGTGCATCCAGAAAGTATTCACAGTGCTGCACTTTTTCCACATTTTTTTTTGTTTGTTTTTTGTTACAGCCTCATTTCATAATGGAGGAAAAAGTTTTTATGAGATTTATTAATTTATTAACCCACCTACCAACCGCCTCATTTTGGCGTGTCAGTATCTCACAAATAAAAAATGAAATTTCCCATCAATGGGATATACAGACTTAGAAGGGGTTTAAAAAGCCTTCATAGCCTTCGCCATGAAGCACAAATTTGAGCTCAGGTGCATCCTGTTCCCACTGATCATCCTTGAACTGACCAAATCTAAAGACAAATGGTTTATCCTTTTGATCAATGGTGTGCATCCAGGTCTCACAACCATACGGTATGTCTTGAGGTAGCAGGGCCCTGATGACTTGGACATTCATCCTCCTCTAAATATATTGGCGTCATCACCTCTGTCCAGCAACCTTGTGACTCCATAAACTCTTGTTGTTGATGTCCAGAGGTATGAATGCCATTGCTGAGACAGGTGAACATGTTTGACACTTTCTTCACATACAGACGCGCTGCTGATCTTATTCTTGATCCAGTTACAAACTCAGACAATGTGATGATTAATCATTGATCCTGTTGTGGTCTGTTCCCTGTCTTTGTCTGTGGTTTGTGTAAGTTGTCTTTGTGGTCCTCTGTCTATGTCTGCCTATGTTAATTGTCATTGTGTTTCAGTCCTGTGTCCATGTCTGTCAGTTGTGTGGTGTTCCTGTTTGCACTCATTTCCATCTTTGAGTTCCATCTTAGTTTTCTGCCTTTTCTTCCTTGGATTTGTACTTGGTTATGTTGTGGTTCTCCTTTTAGTTTGATTACTGTTAGGATTTTGTTTTTTTTGTTCTACTCACCCCCATGGTTCTTTTGAGGTTTGTGTCACTTTGTGTTTGTCAGTTTCTGTGTTTGTAGGCGTGTCTTATTACCCAGTCTCCCCTACACCTCTGCACTTCATCGGTTTATTTGTGTTGCTATTTAGTCCTGCACTAATCCTGTTTAGTTTGCCATAGTATTCTTTGGCACCACTTGTTCATAGCTGTGTGTACAGTTGTGAGTCTTAATTATTCCTTGACACCTCCATGAGTTTTTGGTGTTGTTTGACATTCCCTGTTTTGATTGCCCTTCGTTTAACATGGTTGTGTGTTACCTGCATTTTTGTTTGTGTTCTATGTTACTCCCGTTATTCCCTTTGAACTCCCTCCATTTATTTGAATTGAACTCCTGTGTTTTTGGTTAATAAATCTCATGTTCCTTTTACTTCCTGTGTGGTTACTACCTGCCTGTTTGGGTTCACCCCGTTACCAAAATCTTAACAGATTCCAAAATGTCACAGCGCCATCTGCAAAGTCAAGGTCAGCGAACCTTTCCTCACCAACAGAAACACTCGAATCGCTGCACTTTGTGACCTTATGCAACACCCAGCTGTTGCAAGGCTTGAACAGAGTGGAGGCAAGAACACATCCCAGATGAATGCCAGAATTCACATATTGGATTCTGAGAACTAACCTCATTGATTAAAAAAGGATGAGAAGGATAAACATTATTATGGAGTCAAATTGCTATTAATCAACATGCAAACATTTTTTTTTGTCATACAACACACAATAAGCACATGGATTTGATCTTATTTTTGCTTATGCGTGCGGGTCTGTGTGCGCCAATGAATTCTGGCCACTACTCATTACAACAAAATTGTTGCCTCCTTTTTACATAATTATATTTCTGCTGCTTTGATTCCACTCTGAAGTAATAAAACACTTCTAACCCAAACCCAAAATCTATCCTCAACGACAATTAAAGTTAAAAGTGTAGTTGTTTTATGATAAGAGCTGCAGGGTGTGTAGCCACCAAACCCTACCACCTGCTTCTGATTGGCTAGTGGCATGTTATTTTCCCCTTGCACATAACCCAGCATGCACTGGGGTTTATTTATTAAGAATATATATATAAAAAGGAGTCACTAATCTGCGTTCGGTTCAGACAGCGGGCTTGCTCGCTCTAAACACATGCACATCTGTGTAGCAGCTGAGCAGGGAGCAGCCCCACATATCAAAGAGCCGGGGCGCTTTGGTACTCTGGGTAGTGGTCCTTAAAAAAAAGACAAACAAGCAAAGGGTTCGGGATATGATCCAATTCACTGTTGAAATGGGGACTTGAATCAATGACATATAATATCTACATCTGTTAAAAAAAAATAACTGTGGTGTTTTTTTTTGTTTTGACCATGTCAGTTTCTTGTCCTAAACCCAGTTAGGCAGTCAACCTTTTTTTTTCTTTCTTTTTTTTAAATAATCTGGCTCAGTTTTACACCACAAAACAACATAATTTGCTAAGAACATTCAATGGTTTGGAACAATGGCTTGAGGCTGCTTTTGTGTCAGATGTATGGAAAGTATTATCTTGTAGTGTGTGGTGGGTCCACTGTGGCACTGCTGGATGTTAGACAAAGTTCTCAGAGGTTAGTATGTTAGTGTGACACTGTGACGTCACCGAAACATCTGTAATCACACAAATAGTGGAGCGATTCAGCATATTAAGATGACAAACTGACACTGTTTGACTCCAGAATTGGTTGATTATACTTCAGTTTTCTGAAGAGCGGGTTTGAAACTTAAATGGAGTGACTCCAGATGTTACCAGCTTGACAGTGTCTGAGCCCGCATGGATGAATAGGTAAAGAGGTGGCATGTAGACAAGACTGTCATGACCTGGGTGGGATGAATGAAGCCCAAACATGCCCCTATCTAGTAGTCCTTGAGAATGGGCCCTGACAACTACGATAGACTTGGAGAATACTCGGTCTTGGCCTTGGATGCTGTGGCGTCGGCTTTGGCTTGAAGAGAAGTGGACCCGACTACAACACAAGACATACTGCTGCTGATTTTGTGGTGGTATTACTTAAGGTTTGAAGTAGCACTATTAGTAGTTGTAGTCTTTGGTGTTTTTCAATTTGCAAAAAAGGAGTTGGCACCATAGTCTCCTTTGAAAGTGGGCACTAAAGGGCTAAAATATGACGCAGTAATCCTACTTCCGGGGACAGCCCTCGTCTGTCCCCATCAGAAACATGGACCTTTCTCTGAGGTTTTGGGCAAATTACACCTCAAACAAAGTTCAAATGCAAAGGAAAAGTGAAGATGTGGTGGAAAGTGGACATGTGTTGTGGTTTGTTTATGACCTGGAGACAGAAGTGGAGAACCCCCGGCTTCAGAAAGCAAAAGTTCAACTACATATTTGTTCCATCTTCCTAATAAATCCGATGATTGCAATTAGTTCAGCTCTTCAGGCAGGTGGATGAGCTAATTATTGAGATCACCTGTTTTAGGTGCACACGTAGAAGCAACACATGGTACGGCTTTTACTTTCTGAATCCGGAGTTTTCCACCTCTGCCCGGAGATCAAACATGTTGAGGTGGTTGTGCAGGAGAGAGACTGCAGTTACTCTGTCAAGGACTGTCGGGTAAAACCTACCAACGCGACCTCTCCCATTTGCCTCGTCTTCCTTTCTCCACTGGGAACTGACAAAACAGCACTTTTCATGACTGCTTCAGTGATTGCAGCCAAAAACAAAACAGTACACCATTTTTGCATTAGAAGTCATACTGTGTTTGTGCACGTTGTCCACACAAGTGGTGAAATCCCGCGATATCATGCAAAGGTTCAAACAAGCTGCACTGCCCCATTGTGTTTGTATGTGACTGACCACATTTTCAATACTTCCCTGCAGCAGACTTTTGATTGGTGTGCCACCTCTCTGCAGCGGTAGAGACATTTTAGTTCTTTCATGATCTTAAGAGCTGCTAAGAGAGTTAAGTATTAAGTATTATATAGGCCTTGATTTTTGTGGCATACAGCCGACAAGAGTCTACAAATTCTACTGGTTGGGATGCCAGTCTGACTCAAGTTACTTCAAGGCAAGTACACAGTTACAGCTGGGTGGACTGAGACAAATGCCGATAGATAAAGTGTCTTGTCCAAGAACAAAGATAAGTATCGTGACCTGGAATGGAGCCCACAGGTCTACATATTGGTAACCCAACTCCTTATCCCATGTAGCTCCTTGCTCTAACGTCTAAGAGAGAACAATTGGGCCTTCGTGGAAGTCTGCACATTGTGAGTGCCTTTTCGTAACCATATGAAACCAGTTTATGAATTTGTGTCAACATTTTGCACTCATGACCTGCACCACCTTCTTTATTGGGGGGGGGGGGGGGGCAGGTTGTAGCTGAGATGGAATTACAACAAAGGATATCAGACAAT